>NW_006399861.1:794601-818952 GCF_000299155.1 Elephantulus edwardii | reverse complement strand
GTCAACACTCTTGGCACCAGAAACCAGGAAATTAAAACACATATGGCAATGGGAAAGTCTGCTTGTTAGAGACCTCTCCAAAGTACTGAAGAATAATGGTGTCAGTCTGGAGACTAAGGTGTGCCTGATACAGGCCATGGTCTTTGCAATCACTTGCTATGCATCTGAGAGCTGCACAATGACTAGGGAGCATTGAAGAAGGAGAATTTTTGCCTTTGAGCTATGGTACTGGAGAAGAGTATTGAATATACCATGGACTGCTAAGAGAACGAAAAGGTTTGTTCTGGAGCGGGTTAAATCAGTCGGCTCTTGGAGGCAAAGATTCTAATGCTTCTTCTGACATATTTTGAGCATTTTGCAAGGAGGGACCCGTCCTTGGAGAAGGACATCATGTTTGGGAGGGTGAAGAGACAGCACAGGAGAAGAAGACCCTCGATGTGGTGGATTGATTCAGTGACTGGGATAATAGGGATTAGGTGTGTTGTAGTCAGTGAGATTGGCACAGAATAGAGCAGGGTTTAGGGCTGATTAAAACAAACTTGGAAGCAGGAATGGTATCCACTTCTGAAAGGCTTGCCTTCGGAAACTCTATGAATTTGGAGAAAAGATGAAAATTATACAAGTGTTCAGGTCTTTCGTTCATAGGATCTCTATGAGTCGTCTATGACTCAACAGCACTTAACAACAACAACAACAGAGATTGAAGAAAGTAGTTCAAACTGCACTGAGAGCACTGGCAAAAAGTAAGGATCTAGGAATTATAAAATACCTATTGACTTATTTTAGAAAAACAGGTGCAGCCCTGGACTTGCTAACTAGTCTATGCCAGGAAATTTGGAAGATAGCTACTTGAGTAAACTGACTAGAAGAGATTCAATTTTTTGAGGTTCCAAAAAAAGGCAATTCAACATAACATGGAAAATATATTATGTCATTAATAATTCATACAACTAAAATCTTGCTGAAGATTTTTAAAAAATGCCTGAAACAGTACATAGACAGTCAACTGCCAGAAATTCAAGCAGAATTGAAGTGAGATCATGGATCTAAGAATGCTATTATTGCTGGTGTTAGATGGACATTGGCAGAAAATAGAGAATAGTGGAAAGATACTTATTTGTATTTTATAAACACAAGAATATTTGATAATATGAATCATAACAAATTACAGCTACCATTGAGAATAATGAGATTCCTCAGAACACTTAATTGCATATGTCTATTAGGGTTGCACACTTTCTTTACACTAATTCGATCTTTATATAGAGCTAGTTTTTCAAGAACCTGGATTCCATGGAGAAGAATGCAACATCCGAATTGAAAAATATTCATCAATAACCTATCTTATGCTGATTATATAACCTAGTTTTCAGAGAGTGAAAAGAACTTGAAGGAAAGTTCTTGTTTCAGCTTTCTGCAAATGAATACCAAGTTTTGCTTGAACGATTTGTTTATTTAATCCATATTCAATAATTATCTCTTACTAATTAAATGACCTTTGATTCCTTTTTAAAGATAAGCTGTCTATGGAGTTATGTTATGGTGTTATGTACCAGTGACTCAGAAACAACTCATAGTTGACCACCCCGTTTCATGTACCAGTGACTCAGAAACAACTCATAGTTGACCACCCAGTTTCAGAGGCAGTTAATAACACAAGAGGGAAAAGCCCATCTTTCTTCCACAGAGTAAAGTTGAACCATATGCCTTTGGATTGGCAGTGCAACAGCTTGCCACTAAACTATAGTTTGTTATTGCTAGTGTCATGTGCCATCAAGTCACCTGTGACTCACAACAACTCTATGTGCAACAGCCCTAAATCCTGCTCACACTATGCCAATTTTATTGTCTCTAACAAACTTACCCCATTACCCTAGTCACTGAATCAATCTATCTCATTGAGGATGTTCCTCTCCTGTATTGTCCCTCCACCCTCCCAAGCATGACAGTCAAGAACTGGTCCCTCTTTGCAGCATGTCCAAAATATATCAGATGAAGCTTCAGAATTCTTGCCTCCAAGGAGCAGCCAGGTCTAACTCTCTCCAGAATGAATCTATTCATTCTCTTAGCAGTCCAAGGTATATCTAACATTCTTCTCCAACACCACCAATTGGTACTCAAAGACATCAATTCTCTTTCTATCATTCCTAGTTATTATCCATCTTTCTGATGCATAGCAAATAATTGCAAAGACCATGCCCTGGATCATAAGCACTTTAGTTTCCAGACTAACATCATTACTTTTCAGTAATTTGGAGAGGTCTCTGACAGGAGACTTTCCCAGTGCAATACATCTTTAAATTTCCTGGCTGCTGGTGCCAAGAGTATTGATGGTGTAGCCAAGTAAACTAAAGTTGTCTATAATTTTAATCTCTTCACCATCAATCACAATGCTGCCAATTGGCCAAGTGGTATGGGAGTTTTTAGTTTACTTTTTTGGCTTTGGGTTTTTGTGTTTTGTTTTGTTTTTTATATTGAGCTTCAATTCATACTGAAAGCTGCAGTCCTTGAACTTTTGCAACAAAAGCTTCAGGTCTTCCTCAGTTAAAGCAAGCAGGATTATATCATCTGCAAAATATAGATTGTTGATGAGTCTTCCTCCAAACCTGATGCCACATTTCTCCTCATAGAACCCAGCTTCCTGGATATCTGTTTGAAAAGATATGGAGATAGGACACATACCTGGTATACACCCTTACTAATTTTGAATCATGCAATGTTCCCTTACTCTGTTCTGATGACTGCCTCCCGGTCCAAGTATAGGTTTTGCATTAGTAAAACCAAGTATCCTGGGGTTCTAATTCTTCTCAGAGTCAGCCACAGTTTGTTGTGGCATACACAGTCAAACACCTTTGCATAGTCAATGAAACACAGATAGACATTTCTCTGTTACTTCCTACTTTTAGCCAAAATCCATCTAACACCAGCTGTAATATCCTGAGCACCACAGCCTCTTCTAAATCCAGTCTGCAGTTCTGACAGTTCTCTGTTGATGTGATGTTCCAGGTGTTTTCGGAGAATCTTCAGCAAAATCTTGCTTGCATTTTATATTAATGATATTGTTCAATAATTTCCACACCCTGTTGAGTCACCTTTATTTTGAATGGGAACAAATATAGATCTCTTCTAGTCTGTTGGCCAGGTGGTTGTCCTCCAGATTTGTTGGCACAACTTGGTGAGCACATCTAGGGCAGCATCTGTTTCTTGAAATATATAAATTGGCATACCATCAATTCCTAGGGCCTTGTTTTTTTGTCAGTTCTTTCAGAGCAATTTTGTCTTCTTCCTTCACCACCACTGGCTTTTGCTTATATATTGTTCCATGAAATTATTCTGTGTCAGCCAATTACTTATGGTACACTGACTGTATATTCTTTCCATCTTCTTTTTATGCTTCCTGGATCATTTAATATTGTGCCTAAGGCATCTTTAAAAATTGCAACTCGAGGCTTGAATTTGTTCTTCAGTTCCTTCAGCTTAAGAAGTGCTGAGCAAGTTCAGCCCCTTTGATTTTCTGACTCCAGCTCTTTGCACATTTCATTACAATATTTTATCTTCCTGCGCTGCCCTTTGAAATCTTCTGTTCAGCTCCTTAATATCTTAATTTCTTCCCTTTGGCTTCTTGGTATTCTAGTGCAATACTCAGAGTCTCCTCTGACATCCATTTTGGTCTTTTCTTTCTCCTCTTGTCTTTTTAATGACCTTTTACATTCTTCTTGCATTATATTCTTGATATCCTCCCACAACTCATCTGTGCTTCAAGTCTGTTTCTGAGATGGATTTGAAATTCAGGTGGGATAGACACAAGGTCATATTTTTGTTCCCATGGATTTGATTTCATTTTCTTAGCTTCAGCTTCAACTTGCATATGAGTAGTTGGCGATCTGTTCCATAATCAGCATGTGGACTACTTTTCACAGGGAATATTCAGTTACTCCAGTGGTTCTTTCCACTGATATAATGGATCTGATTCCTATCCTATGCTTACCATCAAGTGAAATCCATGTTCATAGTCTGTGTTTGTTTCTTATAAAATGTATTTGCAATGAATAAGTAATTGATTGTGCAAAATTCTATCATTCTATCTCCAGCTTCATTTCTCTCACCAAGTCCAGGTTTTCCAACTACTGATCTTTCTTCTCTGTTCTGGATTCTCCAACTGTTTCATTAGTCCGTGTTCCTGTCTCTACAAATACACTATATTACCTTGATGACCTTTGCTAAATAATTATTGTTGTTGATTGTAATCAAGTCAAGTGCTACTCATGGCAATTGTATGAACAAAAGACCTAATGTCTTTCCATAACTGTCGTCATTTCACCAAGTTCATAGAGTTTCCAGAGGCATGTGGCTTAGGAAGGGGATGCCACTCCTACTTTCAAAACTTTTTTTACAACTGGGAACTCTACCAAAAACTGTCCACATTGAGAAGCTATTCTGGTATATGATAGCCCAATGGCACAAGGTTCAGTATCACAGCAACCCAGGTTGCTTCATACTGCACATTGACACAAACTTATGTACAAAGTGGAAGAGTTTTCCTTCAGATATAACAGCACTAGTTTCACTTAGCGATCGTTAAGTGTTGTTAAGTGGAATATGACTGAGAGTAAGTTTTGCATGTTGTTGTTGTTGTTATATGCCTTTGAGTCACTTGCAACTCATAGTGACCCTCTGTACAAGAACCCTAAACCCTGCTTTATCCTGTCTCAACCTCACCGTCTCTGACACACTCACTCTCATCACCCTAATCACAGAATGATCCATCTCATTGAAGGTCTTCCTCTCCTGCGCTGTTCCTCCACTCTTCCAAACATGATGTTCCTCTCCAATGACCAGTTCCTCCTTGCAACATGCCCAAAGTATGTCAGATGAAGCTTCAGAATCCTTGACTCCAAAGAGTAGCCCGGCTTCACCCTTTCCAGGACAAAGCTGTTTGTTCTCTTAGCAGTCCATGGTATATTCAACACTCTTCTACAGCACCACAGCTCAAAGGCATCAAGTCTCTATCATCTCTAGTCACTGTCCAACTCTCCAATGCATAGCACATAATTTCGAAGACTATAGCCCAGATCAGGAGCATCTTAATCTCCAGCCTGACGTCGTTGCTCTTCAGTACTTTTGAGAGGACCCTGACAGCTGACTTTCCCAATGCAATTTGTCTCTGGTTTCCTGGCTGCTGCTACCAAGACTGTTGACTGTAGAGCCAAGCAAACTAAAACTGCTAACTATCTTAATCTCTTCACCATCCATACTGATGCTGCCAATTGGCCCAGTGGTGAGAATCTTTGTTTTCTTGATGTTGAGGTTCAATCAGTATTGAAGGCTGCAGTCATTGACCTTCTGCAGCAAGCCCTTCAAGTCCTCCTCAATTCAGCAAGCAGGGTTGTGTCATCTGCATAACACAGGTTGTTGATGACTCTTCCACCAATTCTGATGTCACATTCCTCCTCATATAGCCCAGCATCTCGGATGATTTGTTCTACAAACAGATTGAAAAGATATGGAGACAGAATACATCACTGACGGACTGCCTTCTTGATTTTGAACCTTGTAGTATCTCCCTGCTCTGTTCTGACGACTGCCTCTTGGTCCAAGTATAGGTTTCACATCACCACAATCAAATGTTCTGTGATTCCCATTCTTCTCAGAGTCAGTCATAGCTTGTTGTGATCCATACAGTCAAAAGCCTTTGCATAGTAAATGAAGCACAGGTAGACATTTCTCTGGTATTCTCTGCTTTATGCCAAGATCCATCTAACATTAGCTACAATATCTCTAGTACCACCACCCCTTCTAAACCCAGCCTGGACTTCTGGTAGTTCTCTGTTGATGTTCTGTTCCAGTCGTTTTTTGATATCTTCAGTAAAATCTTGCTTGCATGTGATACTAATATTGTTTGATCATTTCCGCACTCTGTTAGGTCACCTTTCTTTGGAATGGGAACAAATATCGATCTTTTCCAGTCAGTTGGCCAGCTGGCTGTCCTCCAGATTTCTTGGCTTAACTTAGTGAGCACATCTAGGTCAGTGTTAGTCTGTTGAAATATGTCAATTTATATGTTGTCAACTCCTGGAGCCTTGTTTTTGTCAGTTATTTCAGAGCAACTTGAACTTCCTCCTTCATCACCACAGGTTCTTGCTCATATGTTATTTCATGAAATTCCTCTGTGTCAGCCAATTCCTTCTGATACAGTGACTCCGTGTACTCCTTCCATCTTCTTTTAATGCTTCTTGGATCATTTAACATTCTACCCAAAATATCATTAAGTATTGCCACCCATGACTTGAATTTGTCTTTTAATTCCTCCAGCTTAAGAAATGCTGAGTGAGTTTGGCCCTTTTGATTTTCTGACTCCAGCTCTCTGCACATTTCATTATAGTATCTTGCTTTTTTGTTCTGAGTGCCTTTTGAAATTTTCTGTTCAGCTCTTTGATTTCTTGATTTCTTCTTTTACTTTGGCTTTTCAGCACTCTAATGCAATATTCAGAGTCTCATCTGACATTCATCTTGGTCTTTTCTTCTTTTCTAGCCTAAAATCTGTTCTACCATCTAGTCAGAGCTGACCCATACCTGACCGTCTGGTGGTTTTTCAGAGGCAGTTAATCATACAGGAGGAGATTGCCCATACTTCCTCTGTAAGCAGCTGGTGTCATCATATCGTGTGCTTTTGGGATTGCAGCACAGCTCCTTACCACTAGGCCACCTTATATTTTTCCCCCAACTCTGATGTCAGACCCACTTTACAACAGTGGCACTATGCAGTATGTAACTGAGATATTTCACTCAGCATCATGTCCTCCTGGGTCACCCATTTTGTATAATATTTCATAAGTTCTTTGTTTTTCAATGTAACACAGTATTACATTATTTGAATATATACCAAAGCTTCTCTAGCCATTTGTTTGTTGATGGACACTTGCGTTGTTTCCAGCTCTTTGCTATTGTGAACAAAGCCACAATAAGCTAGTGTGCATATATCTGCTGGGCAACAATTATGGTTTCTTTAGAGTATATTTCCTGTAGTGGAATTTCTGGATCAAATGATATTTCTATTTCCAACTTCTTGAGAAAGCGTCATACTGCCTTCCATAGTGATTTCATCATTATTCACTCCCCTCAACAGTGAAAAAGGTTTCCAGTTTCTCCGCTACCTCACCAGCATTTGTTGTTTGCTGCTGTTGTTAACCTTTACGATTCTTACTAGTGTGAGATGATATCTCATATTTGTTTTGATTTGCATCTCTCTTAGAGGTAGGGATTTTGAACATTTCTTCATGTGTTTGTTTGCCATCTGAATGTCTTCTTTGGTGAAGTGTCTTGTTCATATTCTATACCCATTTTTCAATTGGTTGTTTTCCTTTATCTTGTAGTCATACTCTAGTATTTTATAAATTCTAGATATGTCCCTTCTCAGACATGTTATGGCCAGGTATTTTTCCCCAATCTGTGGCTTCCCTTTTAACCCTGTTGGAGAAGTTTTCGGATGTGCATAGGGATTTAATTCTTAGAAGGTCCCATTCATCTATTTTATCCTTTCCTCCTGGTTATAGTACAGTTTTACAAAAATAAATGTTTTTAGTATCTTTTAAGGAAAATGTTGTCTTTTAATCTTGTGTAGATTGAGATTGTTCACAGCTTTAGTTTCCTTGGCTCCACAGTCAACACTCTTGGCACCAGTAGCCAGGAAATTAAAAGGCACATTGCCATGGGAAAGTCTGCTGTTAGGGAGCTCTCCAAAGTACTGAAGAGCAATGGTGTCTCTCTGGAGACTAAGGTGTGTCTGATACAGGCCACGGTCTTTGCAGTCACTTGTTATGCATCAGAGAGTTGGACAATGACCAAGGAGGATAGAAGGAGAATTGATGCCTTTGACTTGTGGTGCTGGAGAAGAGTATTGAGAGGACCAGGAACTGCTAGGAAAACAAACAGATTCATCCTGGAAAGGGTTAAACCGGGTGGCTCCTTGGAGGCAAGGATTCTGAGGCTCCATCTAACATACCTTGGACATGTTGTAAGGAGAGACCGGTCCTTGGAGAGGGACATCATGCTTGGGAGGGTGGAGGGACAGCGCAGGAGGGGAAGGCCCTCTATGAGGTGGACTGATTCAGTGACTGGGATAATTGGGATGAGAGTGTCAGAAACAGTGCAATTGGCACAGGACAGAGCAGAGTTTAGGACTGTTTTACATAGGGTCGCTTGAGTTGCAAGTGACTCGATGGCACATGACAACAACACAACATCTTGTTATGTGCTGTCAAGTTACCGATGACTCATAGCAACCCTATGTACAACAGCTCTGAAGCCTGCCCTTTCCCGAGCTTGTCTCACTGAATCCTACACACCTACTCCCATTGTTCCAGTTACAGTATCAATGTGTCTAATATGGGGTCTTCGTCTCCTACACTGTTCCTCCACACTTCTGAGCTTTATGTCCTTCTCCATGGACCAGTCAGTCCATCCTGACCACATACTCAGCTTCAAACTCCTAGCATCCAGGGAGAAACTTTGTTTCACTCTTTCCAAGACGGACCTATTTGTTTTCTTGGTGGTCCACAGTATGTTCAAGACTCTTCTCCAGCACTGCAACTCAAAAGCATCAATTTGTCTTCTGTCATCTTTAGTCATTGTCCCTTAATTATATCGAGAAATTTCCCTTTTGACTCAGAAATAAAAAGATGGGGAATATCTTCCCATGTGATTCACACTGAAAATCCAATGGAGAATCAGTTATGAGCTGATTCCAATTTGAGAGCAATGAGAGTTAATTAAGTATTGCTTTAAAAACACCATCAAATTTTGACAACCTCACTGAAGAACTAACTTTAGCTAATTTTGGGGGGGATAATTCTTGAACTCATGATCTCTCTCTTTCCCCCCTCCTCTGTGTGTGTGTGTGCTGTCTCTTCCCCTTTGCAATCTCTCTGAGACAATAATCTGAGTGCTGAGCAGATGAAAAATATATTTTCTGTTTTCTTTTCCTGGAATTTAATATCTTTTTGTAAGCAATTTGAGAAAAAAGTAATTGGGATTTCTAGTATTCTTAACTTCCTAGAGTAAGAGTTTGTCTTACAGGTAAGAGATGGTATAGAGAGAATCACTATTATTCTGCTATTATTACAAGGAATTTAGTCTCTTCCAGTTAGAGTTGGAAGGAGTGGTGGCCTGCTTCACCTAATGAGATAAAGTAACCCTTAATTGGAACTGAGGAAAGAGACAAGCATATGTTTTGCACAGGATTCGAAATAGAGCCTCTGTCAGGCTGATTAGGTCAGGGAACAGGATCCAGTAGATTGTGGCACAATAGTAGACTATGGCACAAGATTCACTGAGTTTTAATTGTCTGAAGTGAATATTCATGTGAATGTCTTTAGGACAATTTCTAGAAGTGATGTTTGTTTGTTTTGAAAAGTTTAACTTAACTAAAAAAAAAATCAAACTCATTGTCATAAAGTTTAAACAAATTCATAGCTGATCCTCTAGATTTTTTCTGAGGCTATAAATTGTACAAGAGATAATGCACATATTTCTTCCTTAAAACTGCTAGTGGATTCCAACTTCCAGAGAGGTGTCAACTTTGGGCTATCAGCAGAACTCTTTACAGGACTATACCTCCAAAGCATCCTGTAGTTTTCACTAACTGTCCTCATCCCATGCTACAGAGTTTCGAATACTCTTTAAGCAGAAGTAGAACTCTAGTCATTTCCTCTAATGCAACATACAGTCTCTGCAATATTTTTTTCCTCATAATCTAACATAGCCAGAATAAGATCATTTCTCCTCATCTCTTCCATTAGTGGCCTCTTTTTAACTAATATCATATCTCACTTGGATTTTGGCAGTGATCCAATTCGTTTTCTCGATTGCTTTTATTTTACTCTCAACACAGCAGTCACAATCATCCAACACAAATTTAAGTCACATGTTAAACTTTAGCTCAAATTCCTCTAGTAGTTTTTATATCACTCACAAAATAAGTAAAAATATTTTCTGTGAAGAATTAAGAGTTCAAGTTCAAAATTATTGTAATGCAGTAGATGTTCCCAGAAGAAAACTTTGTTATATGTTCTATCAGTTTGTCTTAAGTGAAAGTCATTATGTACAGGTGAACGATTTTTAGCCAACTAAAGGGGTTAAAAAAGGATTCTAGCATTATCTTTTGAAACTCAAATTTTCTTAAGGGAATTTTCTGAATTTGTGTGCCTTCAGGTTGCAGACCATCTCCTTACTACTATGCCACCAGAACTCCCTTGAATAAAGTATACACATAATAATTTTTTTTAAATATTACATTTGTTAATTTTTAAAATACTGGTATAATTATAACTTTGAATTAATTTACCTTCAGAAATAAACACTAAAACAGTTAATAGGGAAATAACAGAAAATCTACAACTTTTTCTCAAATGATTTAGAAAATAAAATAGTAGTCATTCTCCTCATATATATATCAGGAAGCTCTGGTAAAGAATTGTGCTGCTAACTCAAAGACCACAGCTCTATGACAGTTAGAAACCACGAATGGCCCTAATGGAGAAAGATGAGTAGTCTCCCAAATGATTTACAGCCTCAGAAAGCTGGATGGGTAAGCTATGAGTATAAACTCGCAGCAGTAAGAGTTTGTAATTGTATCTGTCTTTAGTTTGCAGAATATCACACTGCTAACCAAAAGAACACATTTCTCTGTGAGTACAAATCTGAGAAAGCAAGATGAATGTTGTTGTTTTTATTGTTGTTGAGTTCTGTTGAGTCATAATTGACACATAGTTAACCCTCCAGCAGGTTTTCAT
Organism: Elephantulus edwardii; assembly: GCF_000299155.1. Classification (NCBI taxonomy): domain Eukaryota; kingdom Metazoa; phylum Chordata; class Mammalia; order Macroscelidea; family Macroscelididae; genus Elephantulus; species Elephantulus edwardii. The sequence continues at coordinate 808,162 of NW_006399861.1, read as the reverse complement.
AGGCAGAAATGTGCAGGAAATGAAATTGCCCACCCTTCTCCTGCAAATCCAGCAAAAGCTCAGAGGCAACAATTATAAATGTTCTTTTTACAGATTTACAGCCTCAGAAACTAAATGAAGGGTTGCTATCAGTAAGACTTGGGACACTCAGTTTAACACTGTGGTTTTGTTGAGTTTTTAAAAGATAATAAATTACATTATTATAACTTATATGCCACAGAGTTTAGCATCACAGCAACCTCTGTACAGAAAATTGACAGACCAGTGCTATAACACTTAGAAGAATGTTTGATGAAAAACAATTAAAACCAAGCCTGAGGGTCATAGATTAAAATCACCTACCTCTGACTTGGTAGCATAATAATAGCTGACCCTCTATTGGATTTACAGAGGCAGTTAATTGTTCAGAAGGAGATGACTCATTCTTCTCCCACATACTGGCTGGTGGACTCAAACCACGTGCCTCTGGGAGTGCAATGCAGCTCCACTAGATAGATAGAGAGATGATAGATAGATAGATAGACAGATAGATAGATAGATAGATAGATAGATAGATTTCAAACTCATTGGATTTTTCAGAGGCTGCAAATGGCACAGGAAGAGACCATCCATCATTCTCCAATGAAGCAACTGATGAATTCTTACCACCTGTATTTGGGTTGGCAGCACAACCATTAATCTGTGCTGCAATACCAAAGGCTTATGGTTCGAATCCATTGTTGTGTGGATAATTGGCCTCTCATGTGTCTTACTGCTTCTAAAAATCTGCTTGAGGGTCAACTATGGTTGGTTCTTTCTCACTGGCAAACAATATGTACATACACACACACACACACATACATACAAGCCCTGAGGGTATGAAAGTTACATGTTAGGGTACTAAATGAAAGTTTACCAATTCAAATCCTCCATCCACTCCATGAGTGAAGGATGTGATTATCTGATCCATTATGATTTAAATCCTCAGAAACCCAATGCAGTGTTTCCACGAGTTAAAATAAACTCCACCACAGTAGTTTCCAAAAGTGTTTTTTAAAGTGCATAAATATAACACATACCAGTCTCTGCATGATTGTATAGAATCCCTGAGCAGTGTAAAAAAGTTAAGCCCTGAAGTAATAGCAAAATAATTGATGATTAGAGCACATCCAAGGCATCTCTGGAGATAGGTAACTATCTGCTTATGAAAAATTATAGCCTTGACAATTCTATGGGGCAGTTCCACTTTGCACACATGGGATTTTCATCAGTCAGAAATAATTTGAGAGAAACTAACAATAGAAGTATACATGTATATCAAACTTCTTGTTTCTACCAAAGAGTAGGAACCAATCTATAGCTGAACCTCTGGCAGGTTTTCAGAGACAGTTTATCACACAGGAGGAGATTGTCCATCTTTCTCCTGTGGAGCCACCGTTAGCCTTGACTCTTTGGGATTGTAACACAACTTCTTGCCACTAGGCCACCAAGTGAAAAATAGGGATTGCATAAAATCTAGATCAATAGTCAACAGCCATAGATCCTGTAGTCAAGGAATCAAATAATATATTTTATTGGGTAAATACACTATAAAATCTTCCTTAAAGTATAAAAACAATAAGATGGTAATTTGAAGACTATGGTGTTCCTGATCCAAGTCATGGCATCTTTTTATTTTTTTTTTGTCATGGCATCTTTCAATCATCTCATTTATGTTTGAAAACTGGACAATAAAAAAGAAAGATAGTGGCCAAGGGTGGCCCACATCAGGTCCTCGTGGCTGACAGGACTGACAGGCCCCAGCTCCCAGCTGGAAACAAAGGAGGATGCTTCAATGATTTAGATCCTCCCTGAAGAGCTGTGGGTGAGCATTAACATTACTGGTAAGTATATTCGTTTTCTCCTGGACACAAGAGCCTACTATCTGGTCCTAAAAGCCTTCTGAGGTCCTAACTTTTCTCACTATTTCTTAGTTGTTGGAATTGATGTAAAACCTCATAAGCAGTTCCTTACTTCACCTCTGCCCTGCATGTGGACTTCCAAGTTGCAAAACAACCCAGTGGTAGATGGAATTTGCTCCAGGACTTAAGAAAAATAAATGACATAGTTGAACCTCAAAAAAAAAAAAAAAAGAAAGAAAGATAGAAGAACTAATTTATTTGAGTTATAGTCTTGATGAAAAATACTAAATTTATCATGCATTATTAATTGAACAAACTATTCTATCTTGGAGGAAGTACAGCCAGAATATTCCTTAGAAGAAAAGTTAGTGAGACATTGTCTCACATATCATAATATCGTGGCATCAAGCAGAATAAGTCTTTAGAAAAAAGCATGCTTGGTAAAACAGAGTATTAGTGAAAAGAGGCAGATAATCAATGAGGTGTGTGGACAGAGTAGCTGCAACAATGGGCACAAATAATATTGATTATGAAGACAGCATAGAAGGAGCAATACTTCACTCTGTTATACAAAAGATCACTACAAGTTACAACTAATTTGTGGGCAACTAACAAGAGAGAAATTAATATATAATGTACACCAAGTATATATTATGTACAGGGAGCTCTGGTAGCTTAGTGATAAGGAGCTGAGCTGCCAACTTGAATCACACAGTTCAAATCCACCCACTACTCCACAGGAAAAGATGAGCCATTTCTTTCTGTGCGGTTTAGTACCTCTGAAATCCTGTTGAACAGTCAGCTAAGAGTCAGGTCCAACTTTACAGTGAAAAACAATAATATATTTATGTAAGACTGAAAATCTACCATATTCTTTGTATATTCATGTTTCTTATTTTGTGTTTATTTATTTTAATCACTCTTCTACTGTGATATATTTTTCTAACTGATTTTATTTCTGTTATTCTTATGGGCATTTTATACATTTTTTCCTTTTATTTTTATTTGCATTTCTTGATGTCCTGATACTTCGTTTTCTATAAATTATAAAGTAAAGCTCTATTTGGTTTCCAAAAAAATAACTCAACTTTCTAGCAATAGTGAGTAATCTGATTCCTCATTAATTTTTAATTTTATTTTACTTAATTTAAAATATTAGCTAATTTAACTTATTTACAATATTACGCTAATTTCTGCTCTATTACTCCTTTAATCTTATCCTATCAGTTCTACTGCCAAAATTATGTTATTTTTATTATCATGGATTATATCATTATACTTTGATAATTTTTAAGAACAGGAGATACTTTTTATGTTTTTTAAGGGAGAAAAATATGTAGTCATTCAAAATCTGCTTTAGTTCTCCTTTATTTGAAACGGATTTCATGCAATCAGTAAATTGTTTTGGGAATATTTGGTATCTTGATTAATTAGTCTTCCATCAGTAAATGTACCTATTGTAACCCTCTGGAGGATTAGCAATAAGTTGATTCTGACTCAAAGATACATGATAATAATGACAAACCCACCTCCAAGTGTATTATAAGACATCTGCAAACACTTTACTCACATTTACTACACATGAGAATTCTTCTATGCTCTTTAATAAATTTGCTACCTAGAAATTTTTCTGTCAACTTAAAAGCCTTTCTTTTAGAGTATCAAATGAGGACTGATTCAGGTTTTCTGAGTATAGTTCACATGCTGCTGCCTGCCCTTCTTTTATTTTCCAGGAAGAGGACATATGAAACTTTAGAACACTTTCTTCTTGTGAGAACCATTCTCAAATCCAGCCCATTAGGGTGAATAGAAAACCAGACTGTCTTTTTCCTTAGGCATCATTTAACAGGCCTTATTGCATTTGTGAAAGAACTAATTGAGAAACAAGAAATTAATCAAGCTTTACAGTCTGAAAATTAGAAAAATCAGAAGGAAAAACTTACTCAATTCTTTACCCAAAACTGAAATGTCACAGGAGCTATTGAGAAGTCCTATTTCTACAACAGAATTCCACTTTAACTTCATGGAGACTTGTCATACTCCAGGGAAATACCAGAAAGTTGTCTTAATTCTTTCTAGCTATAACATACTCTTTCCCCCCCTTATCACTTACTATGCATTTGGAGGCTTGACAGTGAATAAAGATGACAGAATAAGAATTGATGCCTTTGAATTGTGGCGTTGGAGAAGAGGACTGAATAGTCCATGGACTTCCAAAAGTAATATTTCTTGGTACAAATATGTCTTGGAAAAGGTACATCTGGAGTGCTTTTTGGAGGCAAGGAAGGCAACGCTTGTATCTCTTACTTTGGATTTGTTGCTAGGAGAGACTATTCTTTGGAAAAGGATATCATGCTTGGAGGGGTACAAGGGCAGTGAAAGAGAGGAAGATTCCTATCAAGACAGATTGGCATGGTGACTACAACAATGGGCTCAAGTGTGTCAGAGATGGTGAGCATGCTACAGGATAGGACAGCATTCAAGTCTGTTGTTCTTAAGGTTGCTATGAGTCGTACTTGACTCAATGGTAACTAGGTCCAACAACAAAAATAATAAAAACAACAAATGCATCATAAGCAGGAGTATAACTGAAGTTGACGGAAGATCTGGCTTCACTAGAACCAAACAAAACAAAAATCAACCTAAAACTCAATTCTGCTGAATCATCACGTGAAATGTCTCAGCCAACATGAAAGCACTTGTACAAGACTTGTAAAATTTTAGAGGCACATTTGAAAATCCATACTGAAATGAAATATTTTGTTTCTTAAGATTTTAAAGAGTTTATTGTTGTTTATTTTACCATTGCAATTTTCTCAGTTTTCTTAGGATGTAGGGACAAAGCAGCAGAGGTTTTAGAAATGAACAAATAAAAAAGAAAGAAATGAACAAATAGTGCAAAAATCACCTGAGATAAAGGATTATACTGAAAACAATGCATGCCAGAGTTCTTTCACTCTTGTGTGGTCTCTCAATCATTTAATGGCTCTGAAAGATTCATACGTATCCACAAAGGAAATATTTTCCAACAATATCAGGAGTAGTCAGTTTACCAGATAATTTTACAGTTTTTTCAGACTTTCTAAATTTACTTTTGCATACTACTAAAGAGAAACTACTGTTACTCTTATGTGAATTATCAATTTCTCCATTACAAACCTTTTCCCAATGTAATTGGGAAGTTCATGCTTAAATCAGCCATTAGATTGCTGGAGGCTGGGGATGTGAAATGCTATTGATGCTATATTCATTCCACCAGATTTTTGGGGTGAGGGGTGAAATGCTATTGTATGTATATTCTTTCCACATTTAGTGAATGTCAATATCATTTAGGGCCTCTGTACTAAGAAATATTAAAATTATTAAGGCAAAGACTTTGCCTAATATACAGGCATGGTTTTGTATGTTCTCTGAGAGAAAATTAGCTTGACAAATATGATCCCTTGCACAGAGCTTGATGTCCTCCATAGTGAAAAAAACAGCCTTTCAGATCATATGTTAAAGAACTAACAACCCAGTGCGCCCATAAAGACCCAAGAACAATGAAGACTATTCCACAGACCTGTATTGAAAAGTGTTGCCCTGGCAGTTTGTATGTACAGTAGCTGCATGCATGGTGAATGACTCATTAAATCATGGACTTTCACAAAATAAACAGTTTCTCCATAATCTTTCCAAAAGACTGGATGGGCTCACTCAACTTCTGTGGCTGAAAGATTCTGAGGTGGTGCAACTTATCTGAATAGTATGAATTAAGACTCTTGAAACAGAGCTCCAGTTTCTCAGTAATCCTTTGTGGAACACGACAGGAAAAGGGCATATTAACATTCAAGTCTGTTAGCCTACAAAGTAAGAGAATTATCTGGAATGATAAAATCACATAAGGAATTCTATTCTAGAAGAATGGTAATGAGATGAAAGAGGCATAAAGCTACAGGTCTGACCCTGTAACTGTGCCCAGGCTGTTGCTTTCCTCTCTTTCTAGCCGGGCCAGTTCCACAAAACAAGAATTCAACTGTGTCGTTGCCACTTCCTTACTAAATGGAAAGAGACAGACATTCCTTTAGATACTCATATAATTAGTCAAAGTTTTTTTGCTAGAAAAAGTGACAATCATAATAAATTATTTCATATTGCCTAGAATTTCTGAAAATTTACCTTGCAGCTGATGCGATTTTTCTTCCTTTTCTCTTTCTTTGGTTTCCTTCCTCATGAACTTAAATCTTTCTCTTTCCCCACCTATCCTTTTTTATTCTCTAAAGAATCCTGGTAGTTCACGAGTTAAGCTTTTAGCTGCTAGCCCAAAGGCTGATGATTAAAACCTTCTAGGCTTTCCCGAAATGAAAGATGTGGAAGTTAGCTCATGTAAATATTGTAGCCTTGGAAATCTTAAGAGGCAGTCTACTCTGCCCTATAGGATTTCTGTGTTGGAACTGACTCAATGGTAATATGTTTAGATTGTTTATCAAACAGACAATTTTTCCCCCCAGTCTGTGCCAGATCCTGAGATATAGTGATGTGGAAGAAAGCAGGGGACTGGAATGATTAGGATAACAGTAAAGAAGATAATACATTTTAAAGATTATATAAAAATATATGTAGGACGGCTGAATTTTGTTCTAAATTGTTCCATAAAATAAGTTCAACCAGGGAAACAGACATACAGTTGATCAATCAATAGCTTAACTAATGCTGATTTCACTGAAAGTTATCAAAATAGAAGGTCCTGGGAAAAGTTGGTAGAAAATCGTGGAACAAAACTAAAAATCGTAATACAAACGAGACTTCTAGAGACTGGTAGAACACCTGAGACTATAACTCTTAGATATCCTTCAAACCTAGGAATAAAAGAAACGTTGTTGTTGTTTGTTTTTTGCTTTGTTTTGTTTTAAATAATTTTTATTGAGTTTTTTTCCTACATCATTCAATTATTATTTATTTTTTTATTATTTAATTTTATTAATTTTAATGAACATTTACAGGGATTTGGGGTTTTCATTCCTTCATTGCTGCACCATTCTCTCTACCCTCCTCCCCAGTTTGTTCTTCTTCCCCAGCCATGCGAATGTCTGTTTCAATTGTCCTATTGCCACAGTGCTTGTCAAAGTCAGTTCTGATTAATCTCCTTTGTCAGTGTGTCCTTTGCCATTCCCTATCACTCCTCCCTGAGAGAGACTTCACCTGATTCTTAAGGAAAAGGGGATGGCGTATTCTCTTAGCTACTTCCTGCTGAAAAGGGACGCTGTGGGTTTCAGGGTGAAGATCTTCTCTCACTACTCTAAAGGGCCCCTTTGGCAGTAGGAAACACATAGACTATTATGGAGATTGATTTTGGAATTTAGATGCACTGTTATTAATTGTGCTTAGCCGTACAATATCCTTGAAGATGTATCATGGGGGGGGGGGTTTCAAACCTAAAGGCCAAAATTTAAACTAAAAGTTATAAGTACATGAGTCAAAAATTATGGAAAAGTAAAAGAAAAGATTCTTTCATTGTTTTACAAACCCTCCCCCAGGTCCTCTCCACCATGGAGCCATCGCTCTAGACGCCTGTGATGAGAGAAATACCTAGTCACATGTTGTTGTTGTTAAGTGTTGTCGAATAGTAGGCCACTCATAGCAACCCTATGAATTAAAGACCTGAACACTTGTATAACTTTTATTCTTTCTTCAGGTTCTCAGGGTTTCCAGAGGCAAACTATTTTGGAAGTAGATGCCATTCCTGCTTGTTTGAGCTGGTTAGGAAAATAAAAAAGGGGGAAAAATCATTAGGAAAATCAAACATTTAAGGTGCAAAGGTCAGAATTTGCAGGAAAATATACTTATACATGCATACACAGTATGTGTTGTTGTATGGTAGGGTCAGAATCAACCCATAGCTGACCTTCCAGTGTGTTTTCAGAGGCAGTTAATCACGTGAGAGAAGATTGCCCATCCTTCTCCTGTGGAATAGCTGGTGACCTCAAACTGTGTGCCTTAGGGATTGCAGCACAGCTGCCTGCCACTAGGCCACCAGAATTCCCCAAGGATAAATATAGTGAAGAAATAAGAAGACTGCTGCTACATAGTAGGGATTGGAATAAATATCCCAAAACAAACATATGTAAAAATGATCTTATGGAAAACTTTCACCCAAACAATAATAAAAATTACACAAATAACATGAATGGACAAAATCATTTTAGCCTGTGAGTTTGTAGAAGGTATAATGACAACTACTCACTTAAGGATTAAAGCACTAATTTCAAATCTTGTCCTGAATCATGCAAAAAATGAGAGTATCTGATTCCACATTTGTTACAACTTCAGTTTAATCATTCCAAAATATTTCTGGAAGCATTATGTAATCAATAAACATTGGCAATAAAGAAAGAAGTACAGCTTACCCTGAAGGTATTCACACAAAAAAAAATCCAACCAAAAAAAAACCCACCAAAAACATAAGGCCCAAGAACTGATGAGATATAATTGATTACACTTTCCAAATAATAGATACAGCCCTGGACATGCTTGCCAGACTGTGCTAGGAAATTTGGAAGACAGCTACTTAGACAACTGACTGGAAGAGATCTATATTTGTTCCCATTCTCAAGTAAGGTGATCCAATAGAATGTGGAAATTATCAAAATTGGTAATAACACATCAAACAAAATATTGTTGAATATCATAAAAAACCAGAAGAGTACATTGACAGAGAACTGCCAGAAATTCAGACTGAGTTTATAAGAGATTGTGGCTCAAAAAATATTGTTGGTGATGGATATTGACTAAAAGCAAGGAATAGCAAAAGAATGCCCATGTGTGCATTATTGACTATGTGAATTTAACTAGGTGGATCATAACAAACAATGGATAACTTTCAGAAGAATGTGAATTCCAGCACACCTAATAATGCCAATATGAAACCTATACCTAGACTACGAAACTATTGTTCAAATAGAGCAACGGAACACTGCATGATTTAAAATTGGGAAAAGTGTACATGAGGACTGTATGGCCTCTCTATAACTATTCAATCTGTAGCTACGCAAATAATTTGTGAAATTGGATTTTATGTAAATGAGTGTGGAAGAAAGCTCAAGAGCAGCCTGCATTATACTTATTAAGACAACATTGCTTATTTAAAGTAAGGAAAACCTTAAGGAGTTGTCACAGAGGATCAAGGATTACAGCCTTCAAGATTAATTACATCTCAATATAAAGAAAAAATCCACACCATTGGATCAATAGGTAACATTATGATCAATAGAGAAGAAATTTGAATTGTCAGCAATCATCTTACTTGGATTCACAAGTAGCACCCTTAATAGCAGCAGTTAGGAGACTGATGGATGAAAAGCTTTAGAAGTCTGGTATGAGGGAAACCCAAAGTCCTGAAGAGCAATAATGTCAGTTTAAACACTGACATGACTTTCAAGACTGATTCACACAGCAGTCTTTTAAATCACCTGTGATGCTTCTGAGAGCTTGACAATGAATAGGAGAATAATTGATGCATTTGAGTTATGGTGTTAGAGAAGAAGGCTCAATATCCCATGGACTTTCCAAAACAGCAAACAGATATGTCTTGGAGATAGTATCACCAGAATATTTCTAGCACATTAAGATGGTGAACCGTCATCTCATATATTTTGGACATGTTGTTAGGAGAGGCTACTCTTTGATAAGGAACATCATGCTTGGATAGATGAAAAGTCAGTGAAGGAGAGGAAGACTTTCAAAGGGATAAATTGATACCACGTCTGCGTCAATGCACTCAAATGTGTTGGGGATGATAAGAATGGCCCAGGGTAAGACAAAGTGCACATAGACTGTTCAAGAACAAGTATGAGTTGTACTTGATGTAACTTAACAACAACAAAAACAATGAAGCTTATTATGAGGAGCTGTGAGAATATATCCAAAGTGATATTTTAAGGACAAATATCCTTTATTAGGAGAAAAAATAGAAAAAGGATGAAGAGACGTGTATGTAACTACCACCAAAATGAATAAAAATTGTTATTATTGTTATAGGTCATGTCAGAATTCACAGCTGACCCTCCGGAGGTATTTTTAAATAGGTTGTAAATTACACAGAAGGAGAATGTACATCACTTTCCTGTGGAATAGCTGGTAGATTTGAACCACAGAGCCAGGAAACACTGCAAAGTTCAAAATTGGGAAAGGCAATGCCAAGAATGTGTCCTATCTCCATACCTTTTCAACGTGTATGCAGAACAGATTATCCGAGAGTCTGGGCTCTATGAGGAGAACTGTGGCATCAAGATTGGAGGAAGATCTAGCAACAATCTGCATTATGCAGATGACACAACCCTGCTTGTTGAAACTGAGGAGGACCTGAAGCGCCTGCTGCTGAGGGTCAAGGACTGCAGCCTTCAGTATGGATTGAGGCTCAATGTCAAGTAGACAAAGATTCTCACCACTGGACCAATTGGCAGTATCAGAATGGATGGTGAAGAGATTGAGATTGTTAACAACTTTAGTCTGCTTGGCTCCACAGTCAACACTCTTGGCACCAGTAGCCAGGAAATTAAAAAAAAAAAAAAAACCAAACTGCGATGGGAAAGTTGGCTGTTAGGGACCTCTCCAAAGTACCAAAGAGCAATGGTGTCACTCTAGAGACTAAGGTGCATCTGATACAGGCTATGGTCTTTGCAATCACTTGTTATGCATCAGAGCTGGACAATGACTAGAGAGGATAGAAGGAGAATTGATGCCTTTGAGCTGTGCTGCTGGAGAAGAGTATTGAGTGTACCACAGACTGCAAGGAAAACAAAAAGATTCATCCTGGAAAGGGTTCAACCGCGTGGTTCCTTGGAGGCAAGGATTCTGAGGCTCCATCGGACATACTTTGGACATGTTGTAAGGAGGGATCAATCCTTGGAGAGGGACATCATGCTTGGGAGGGTGGAGGGATGGCACAGAAAGGGAAGACCCTCTATGAGGTGGATTGATTCAGTGACTGGGGTTTGGATGGTAAGAAGTTGCACTGGCAGCTCAAAGACACACAGTTCAAATCCATCAGCTAATCCAAGGAAGAGAGACAGCCAATCTTCTTCTGTGCTTTCGAACATCTGATAGAAAGTCAGCTATGAGTTGGTTCTGACTCACTGGCACATAACAACAACAATAACAATGGCCTTTGGGTTGGAAACACAACTCTTCCCATTAGGCCACCAGTGCTCCTTATGCAAGAGTTGTTGTTGCTGTGCACCACAGAGTTGGAACCAATTCATAGCTGACCCTCCGATGGGTTTTCAGAGGTACTTAATCACACAAGAGGAGATTGCCCCTTCTTCTCCCGTGATGCAGCTGCTTTGGGATTGCAGTGCAGTTTCTTGTCACTAGGCTGTAGATTACCTATTAAATGGGCATTATAATATCAAATGTATTTGAAGTTTTGGAAAGGAAGAAGTAATTTTTCTGACCCATACTCTAAGAATCAGCTTGGAATGACCACAGGGCAAAAGACAAATTCCTTTGGAAGATCTGAAATGACCTACCTCAGTTCTCTACTGAGATCTTTTTTTGTGATTTAACTAATTGTTGTTGTTGTTGTTGTGTACTGTTGAGTCAGAACCAACTTAAAGCTGACCCTCCAGCAGTATTTCAGAGGCAGTTAATGGTACAGGAGGAGACTGCCCATCCTTCTCCCACACAGAGCAGCTTGTGGATTTGAACTGTATGTCTTCAAGATTGCAGTGCAGCTTCTTGCCACTTAAAAATAAAAGCTTGCTATAAAAGTGTGTGTGTGGGAATTTTATACATAAAAGTAAAATGTCAGTTAGAATAAAAATATCTACAGTAACATAATTTGCAAGATTATAACTCACCTTATTCACTTGGCCTTGACTTTGGACATTCACTCTCTCCCAGAATTCTTCTGTTAAGCACTTTTAATTTCTTTTATTTGCTCCTGAACCCTAATTTTCTCACTCTCAGAACAAAGTGTTCCCTTGGCTAATGCATAAATTCTTGAGAATGTGGTAATGGGTAATAAAGGATTAATATGTTACAACTGTGAGGTAACAGATTTGTATGTCAATGAACTTTTACGAAACAATGTCCCAAAGGAATGGTAAGGAAATGTTCTTATGACAATGTAGACTGGTAGCATATTTTTTAGTTTGCTGCTAGATGCCTTTCAGATCCTTCCACTCAAGCAACAACTTCCTCTGCTATCATGTAGTTATTCTTCCAAGTCTATTTACCTTGTGGAAGGAGGAAGAAGACAGACTGCAGAAAACTCTGCCCTTCAGCTCAAGACTAGTTGTAATCCCACCCACAAAGAGCTCCCCACTGTGCAAGCCATTTCAGCCCTGTGTGTTTTATGTCTTTTAGGAAAGCCAAAAGTGACCTGTAATTATAAGCAAAGGTGGTTATTTTATTTTATGTTTGTGTTAATGCTTATTTTACACTTTAAAAGGAATGATTGTATTCTCAAAGCAATTCCTTTGGACGGCAAGAATTTAGTTTTCCTTCCACTTCTCAAATGCCAGTGACCTAAAGAAAAATAGACACACTGTCAGATGACCTTTCTGGAACAGGAACTACTTGACTGAGGCCCAGATGTCACACACAATTGTTTTGATTACTTACCACCCTCTTCCCAAGGCTATCACATTGAAACATTGCAGAAATAATAATTAGTTTAACATAAAATTCATTTTTATTTGGATGTTTTATAAGAATTCTGCATCTTTTGGGAAAATTGTCACCCTAGGTATTACAAAATCTAGGGAGAAAGCTCTGGTGGCCTAGTCTGTAGGAAGCCACCTTTCTAACCAAAATAGGTTCTCTCTCTGGTGGTTCAAACACACCAAGGACTCCTCAGGAAAAAGACGTGCAAGCTTCTATCTTATCATTTACAGACTTCAGAAAACCAAGTAGAGAGCCATCTCAGTTTGTTCCAGCTAGACAGCAATGAGTGGAACTAAGAAAGGGAAGATAATGAACATAAAGTCCAGATATAGGATATAAGTCCTAAATAATATCTTCTCAATTATTCAATGTTATCTCAATAGAAATAGAGCATCTTAGCGCTCTGGAAGGGCTGAGGGGCCCGCCGGTGGTGGACGAGATGTTCCCCGAGGGCACCGGGTCCTACATGGACCTGGACGATGCAGGAGGCAACACCGGGCTGCTGATGGACCTGGCCGCCAATGAGAAGGCGGTGCACGCAGACTTCTTTAACGATTTTGAAGACCTCTTTGACGATGATGATGTCCAGTGAGGCATCACCCAGCTGGGCCTGTTATCCAACCCCAGTCATAGCAGAGCAGTGGACCCCAGAGGCCCACTGATGGGGGCTGAGGACTCGGGACTTTGCAGGGTCCTGAAAGGGCAAACCAGAAAGTAGACTGATTGGACTCAACTCTCAGCTGGTCACCTGTTTAGCTCAGTGTGACCAGCCTTGTGTTCTTTTTAAAAAACTAAAAAATAAAAAGAAGCTTGCAGAAATAGAACATCTTCTCAAAAGAAACGATTTTGTTATCTTTTTTTTTTTATGGTGTCTCTCTGGAGACTATGGTGCATCTGATACAGGCTATGGTCTTCGCAATCACTTGTTATGCATCAGAGAGTTGGGCAATGACCAAGGAGGATAGAAGGAGAATTGATGCCTTTGAGCTGTGGTGCTGGAGAAGAGTATTGAGAATACCATGGACTGCTAGGAAAAC
>NW_006399861.1:781192-788431 GCF_000299155.1 Elephantulus edwardii | reverse complement strand
AGGTGGATTGATTCAGTGACTGGGATAATTGGGATGGGAGTGTCAGAGACAGTGCGATTGGCACAGGACAGAGCGGAGTTTAGGGCTGTTGTACATAAGGTCGCTATGAGTCGCAGGCGACTCTACGGCACATAACAACAACAACAACAAGCTGTATCAGAAATGTTTATGCAGCCGTCCCAAGCTGCATTTTGAGAAAAGTCTGCATACTTTGTGCAGCTCTGAGCTAGAGTTGAAAAGTCATGTGTTGCCTGTCAGTTTTGAGATGTATATTCAGCAGAACATTTGTGTTTGGAATAGTTAGCTTAGCTGGTATTTGTTTGCGTCGCCTTTTAGTCCCTTTTGCAAAGATCAAATGAGCAGTTTTAATCCAGCAAAATCTTTCATAGCAAAAATGAAGCAAGAACTTCAAAAGAATAAATTGTCAATGACTTTATTCAAAAGCACACTTCTAAAATAGTTGTACTATGCAACAATACAATCTTTCTGTTCAAATCGTAATTATTTTTCTTACTATATTGAAAGAGGAAAATTATTGTAATATCTATGTGCAAATGTGCATTGCAATGAGATTTTAATTCTGGTCAAGCACAAAATTTAGGAAAGCATCAATTTGTCAATTAATTTTTAGTAAAATATTTTTTATTTTATAATCGTTTGCTTACAAAGTTTGTATAAGTTGTTTTTCACTCTGTTCATTAAGATTATGTTTCACACGATCATTCCCATGCATTATGTTCTATAAGATTAATTATTATTGGGCCTTAACCATCATTACCTTCTCATTTCCGGTCCTGTTTGGATTTTATTTTAATTAAACAGATTTCTAATTAGTAACAAGTGTTACAGAGGTATAAAGAGACACTTAAATTTCATTAATTTGTTTTTTGGGGTAGCAATTCATTAAACACCTAGCTTATAAAGATTCTGTTGTATTGTGATTCAGAATAAAAATTAAAAGATTATCACAAGATCTTAATTGTAGGCAAGGGTACAGTTGAACATTGATTATTTCATTTAATTTTTCTATAATAACATTTACACTTGATATTTTTTAGTGACTAAAAGATAGAATAATAGAAGTACATTTATTTTTCCTTAATTAAACCAAATTAACATTTTGTAAAATAATGTTTTATTAAAAGCCTAGGAAAAAATTATATATGATATGGAAAGAAGTTAATTCATAGAAACTTAAAGTTGGAAGTGATCTAAAGGGCTATTTAATACAAATACACTCTCAATACAGAAAGTTCCCTAGAGAAGAATACTCCAACATGCATTCATCCTCTGTTGTTTTCTCCCTGAGAGGGAGATAGAGAGCTCCCCTTTCTAAAAAGCAGGCAATTAAATAGAAATGTTACCCACATTTCTGCATTTCTTATTAATTGACCTTGTTTTCTCCCCCTCATTCTTTTCCACCAACCATTTCAGTTGCTGTATATTCAATCCCTACTGATAGCAACTTTTTCATTAGAGTAGAGCTGAGTTTCATAGAATTTTCTTTGTTGTTATCTTTGTAGAAAGAGATCATCAGTACTTTCTTTCATACCAGTGATGAATGGGTTCAAATATACTTTTTAATTCCCCCCCCCTTTAATTGTATAAAGCATGTATAGAAATCCAAGGGGGTAAGGGTTGGGAACAGAAGAGTGAGGATGGGAAGGGTTGACATCACAGGGCTGCATAATTTGGTAGGTGGAGGGAGTAGGTGAATGAAATGAGAATGATCCGGCAGGGACCAGAAAAGACAAGGTAATTGTGAGCATAGTCCAATGGTGATTAGGACCTCTCCAAAGTACTGAAGAGCAATGTTGTCACTCTGGAGATTAACATGCATTTGATACAGGCCATAGCCTTCGCAATCACTTGTTATGCACTAGAGAGTTGGACAATGACTAGGGAGGATAGAAGAAGAAGTGATGTCTTTGAGCTGTGGTTCTGGAGAAGACTATTGAATATACCATGGACTGCTAAGAAAACGAACAGGTTTGTAAACCAGGCTGCTCCTTGGAGGCAATGATTCTGAAGCTTCGTCTGACATATTTGGGCATGTTATAGGGAGGGACCTGTCCTTTGAGAGGGATGTCATGCTTGGGAGGGTGGAGGGACAGCGCAGGAGAGGAAGACCCTCTATGAGGTGGATTGATTCAGTGAGTGAGGTAATTAGGGTGAGTGTGTCAGAGACGGTGTGATTGGCACCGGACAGAGCAGGGTTTAGGATGTTGTACATAGGGTTGCTCTGAGTCACAAGTGACTCAACAGCACATAACAACAACAACAACAACAAATATATATATTATAAATAGCCTTTTTAACTTGTGAGTTTCTCATTTGGGAATGGGGAGTAGACTCTCTGACTGCTTCATGCTGAACAGGGGCACTGAGATAAAGGGGAAAGGGAGCCCACTCTAATACTTTACTTGTCATCTTGAGTTGAAACTGCATGACTTCTTGTTCAATGAGAAAGTATTTTCCTGATGTTTTCTGCCCTCTGGTCTATAAAGTGTTTGCCTGGGAGAATTCAGTGGAGATGGCTGGCTGAACTTTGGGACTCCCTCCATCTTTGCTTCCTTAGCTGGCATTTATATTTCCCTTTTGTCTCTGGAACTGGGCATAGAATTCAGGTCTGGAGCAAGACTCAGTGTTCAGGTTACATATAGTAAAGGGGACAGATTTAGAGAGAAGGATTTTTTGAGTTACAAAAAGAAGGGCTTTGGAGGTGTTACTTACAGATGTAGTAGAGGAGGAAATGGAGGAAAGTGGCTTAGATAAAATTCCTCATGCACAGCAGGTGACTCTCCCCAGTGATCTGGCTGCATTCCCCAGGGCCCAAGCAAATCTCTCCAATGGTTGCTGGCTCTCCCCAGGGGCTGGGTGGCAATCTTCATGGGCCAGGCAGCATTTCCTCACACCAAATCTCTTCTGAGATCTGGACCTTGCACTCTATTGGAGATCAAGCCCAGGAACAGCACTTCTGGCTCTAGCACCACCTTCCTTGCCCCCTTCCTCTCCACGAAGCTATCTAATTGTAACTCTAAGTAGGCATTATTACTTTCCCCTTCCATAAATGGAGAAGAGACTTCCAGAGTGGTGAACAGACCCACTCAATGTTGAAAAAGTAATACTTAAATCAAGGTTGGATGAAGGCAGCCTATGAGGTGGCGAGCTCCAGGTGATGCTCAGGTTGGCCATCTTTCATTCTCCTCTGCTAATTTAATTTAGTTTTTGTTAGCAGTAGTCAAGAATCAAAAGATGTGGTGCATTGAGGAAATCTGCTTTCGAGGGTTTATCCAAGGAAATCTTCACTGTCAGCAAGATGTTCTACCATGTCCAATCCTTCATCTCCTGTTGCTCCATGGTGCCAGCACAACCTGCCATCTCTTCCCACGCCAGAGGCCCACTGACATTGGCAACCATTGTTGCCAACTGTGTGTGGGCTTCATCGTACTGGCCCACTTCCAGGCCTAGGTGAGGATATTTCTGGGCTCTGGCTGCAGCAGTGCATGCTCAGTGGCAGGCAGCCGGGGGCAGCGAGGCTTACCTATGGTATTTTGAGAATCTTTGTCTTCTTATAATGTTGAGCTTCAATCCATATTGAAGACCAGTAATCAATTGTTTAACTATTTAGGTATAGATAAACTGCTTGTTGCAGAAGGCCATGGTGGCCCATTTCAATGGGGCTCAGGGTGCCTCTGTGCTCCTCACACTACTTCCCCTGCTACCACCATCCTGGTTACCCTTCAGGTTCAAACTCTTAACCCTTCAGTTATTAGACATGTACAAACCATCTGAGCTATTTGGGGAAATGCCAACCTAAATTGAAGAATCTTATTATATCTTAAAATAAATTTTCTCTTCTCTAGTATTCTAGCCATTCATTTATGACATGATTTCACATTACACTTTTTACTTCCCTGTTAAGTTCTACTGGATTTCTATATACTTTATGCTAAATCATGATATCTATAAATGGCTTAAATATTTATTAATGGACTCAATCATGTCTAGAATATTGAATCCATTTATAGCTATCATGATTTAGCATAACAGTTATAAATGTATTCAATATTCTAGACATTATTTGGCAAAATTCTAAATACAATAATGAGAATATTATTTAATTTAGATAAAACTGCTCTCTTAATGTAACATTCTGTGTTAAAGGGAGGGTTTATTGATGGTGATAGCTATTTAATAGATGGTATCATCATTAATTCGGTTGCTAGATTTTGTATTTGTTAATTCTTAAGTGTTTTTTGTTTGTTTGGTTGGTTTGGGTTTTTGTTTTTGTTTTTTTTGTCAGTCAAATCTATCAAGACAGTTTTCACATCCTGTTTTGGTCAGTCTTTAATAGTGTCCATTCACTTTTAATCTCCAAGGAGGAATTGAGTTCTAATTTTGTGAAAATGTTGTACTTTGGCTACTGTCAAGACCATTTTTATTCAAATGTTTCTTTTTGTGTATTAGCTATCACTCTTGGGTTTGGAGCTCTATATACTTTATAAATAAATCTTTTTTTTTCTTTTCACAGAATTAAAGTTGACAGAATCAATAAAAACCATAGGAAAATGTGTATAGAAATCTGTGGCTTAAATGAAAAAATCCATCTGGTAACCCTTTAACAACAAAGTAGTTTCTCCCTGCTGAGGAACTGATTCTTAACTGATTTTTTAGTGTATTTATGAGGCTATAAATTGCTCAGGGAGAAGATTACCCCCTTACTCTCACTGAGCAACTGGTGACTTGCAAAGAAATGTGATTTTAGTGTTGGCAATATGACTCTTGATAGCCTATACCAGCAGATTAAAAATTGATTATTCAAGGAAGAACTTTTCTAATTCAGGTTGTAAACTTAAAGTGGAAAGTTTAAAGGCAGAGACTCTGGTGTCAGATATGATAGATTTCAATGTTAGCTTTGACTTTTACCAGCTGTGCAATGTTACCTTTTTCTGTCTTTCTATTCTGCTTGAAGGCAAGAATGATGATACTTTATTGGTGATAGTGAAAGAGTCTATAATTTAAGTAATGTTATTCAATAAGTCAATGTATCTACAGTATTTAGGAAATTACCTAACATATTATGGTGCCACTCTGAAGACTAAGGTGCGTCTGATACAGGCCATTGTCTTTGCAATCCCTTGTTATACATTAAAGAGCTGGACAATGACTAGGGATGAAAGCAGAAGAATTGATACCTTTGAGCTGTGGTGCTGCAGAAGAGTACTGAAGATAGCATGGACTACTAAGAAAACTAACAGGTTCATCTTGGAGAGGGTTAAACCGGGCTGCTCCTTGGAGGCAAGGTTTCTGAAGCTTCGTTTGAAATACTTTGGACTTATTGCAAGGATAGACCAGTCCTTGGAGAGGGATATCATGCTTGGGAGCATGGAAGGACAGCACAGGAAAGGAAGACCCTCTGTGAGGTGGATTGATTCAGTGGCTGGAGTCATGGGGGGTGAGTGTGTCTGAGACAGTGAGACTGGTAGAGGACAGAGCAGAGTTTAGGTCTGTTGTACATTGGGTAGCTATGAGTCTCAGGCAACTCAACAGCACATAAAAAGAACATCAACCTCAAGACAGAAACGTGTTAAGTGATGTTAAGATGTTGATAGAGATATGTTAAGTGTCTACGGGGGCAAAAGTTACTAGACTTCCTTTAGGTGCTGATGCTAGTTTTAAAAGGGTGGGGGACACCAACAACAAATAAAATGACACAACAAACAAACCAAAACACCACAATAACGTATTACTTTAAATATTTTAAAAGGTGGAGGGATGGGGGAGAGATTTTTGTGATTAATAAATCATTGAACATACAAAATTCAATCGTTCTATTTCTTATCTCATATCTGTTACCAAATCTATTTTCTGACTACCCCTCTTTTTGCATTACTCTTAGCTTTTGTATTTCAATCATCAATTGTCATTAATACATCTTGATTACATATTTGTCAATTTCAGTCTACAAAATTTGATAAAAATCTTCTGTTTACTCCTTCCAGGCTTTTGCTATTAGTGCATCTATTTGAATAACAGTCATTTTAACAGATCTTCTTTGCATATATGTGGATAATTCCTATCACTCACAACATTGAACTTTAGGATAAAACTTGAAATTGTGTGCTTAACTATGAACGCAACATCCTTCTTACTCTGGTGGCTTGGTGTGTTTTTTGTTGGTTTTTTTTTTTTTTATTCTTTGTGTAGTATACCATGTGACTGATTCAAAAAGGCCAAAGGCAGCCTCACTAATGCCTGAAGTGTCAGTGTTCATTCATTCTATTTCATTTTTAATAATTTCTACTTTTTTACATTCATTCTATGCATATTTTATGTTTCAATTATGAAAGAACTTACAGCTCTTATCATTTTGATTGATTTCTAGTCTAAGCTCTACTTCTAATGCCACATCTTTCTGTTTTCCTTTCTTGTTCATTGAAGTTTCAGAGGCTTGCTTTTTCAGAAATGGATGGCCATTCTTAGTCTGTCTTAATCTAGGACCTCTATTAAAACTTGTTCACCATGGTTAACCCCTCTGGTATTTGACACACGATTAATACAGTTTTCAGCATCACAGAACCCACAGATCATGCCAGTACATTAAAAGGAAAGATAAGTAGTTACTAATTGAAATTATAATAAATGAACAAGAGTATAGTACCCAAGCTACAAAGTAATAAGTAATGCACATTTATCCCACTAGGTGAATGCATTCTTTTACTTAACAAACATAATCACCAATTCGACACACAGTATTTCAGAAAATAGAAAAGGATGGAATTCTCATTTTAGGAAGCAAACATATCCTTGATACTGAAGTCTGGTATAGATATCACCAAAATATAAAACTATAGGCCAATATATTTCATGAACATAGATGCAAAAATCCTCAATAAAATCCTAGCCAATGGAATCCAGCAGTACACAGAAAAAAAAATAACTCACACTCATCAACAAATGTAATTCATAACAGGTATACAAGGATGGTTCAATATAAGAAAAACAATCAGTGTAATTCATCACATTAATAAAGCAAAGAGCCAGAACCACATGATCCTATCACCTGATGCAGAAAAGGCCTTTGACAAAATCCAACATCATTTTCTGATTAAAACACTTAAAAAAAATAGAAATAGAGAGGAATTTAAAAGTGTATACACAGAACTAAGAGCCAACATCATTCTCAGTGGAGACAGATTAAAGGGATTACTTTTTTTTTTAAATTTAGGTTGTTTA
>NW_006399861.1:776567-781092 GCF_000299155.1 Elephantulus edwardii | reverse complement strand
GAAGGCCCTCTATGAGGTGGATTGATTTGGTGACTGGGATAATTGGAATGGGAGTGTCAGAGAGAGTGTGATTGGCACAGGACAGAGCGGAGTTTAGGGCTGTGTTCGACGGCACATAACAACAACAACAACAACAACTTAAATATCAACTGGCTAAGAGAACAGATCAGTGTAATATTCTTACTTAGAAGCAGGAAACACTTAGCAGGGTTCAGAGCTACTACTGTACATAGAGTAAATATGTCTCACAGGCGACTCGATGGCACATAATAACAACATTGTAAACCCTTAAGAGTAAAAAAAATGAAGCTTCTTATGAAAATTTCTGCTTACCTACTACACATGTCGACTTCATGTGGTACCAAATAGCACTAGACTTCACTGGATTTTCTTAGGTGTACTATTGATGGAAGCAGGTAGTCAGGCCCTTCTACCACAGCACTGCTGAGTGGTTTTGAACCAATTTTCACCTTACTGAAATCATTAGTTCATCTGAGGTCAGCACACATCAGAAATGAATGGACAGTGAAGGGTTTAGTTTGGTTCCCTCTACATAAAAAATCTATTTATAGTGTTGCATTTTCATGTATTTCCTCATTTCACTCTATCGTTAGAGACTGTTGTGATAGCTTAACTGTAAATATTTCTACCTCTCAGTCAACGTCCTGATTAAGGTTTTAGGTTCTATGAGATGACTGTTAGTTTTCATGAAAACATTTCCAGCTCTTGGTGACCCCACACCTATGAGACAGACTCAGGAAAAGATTCTTCCAAACTCATGAATACAGATCACTGTGTGGCCAAAAACCTCATTTTTTCCAGCATCAGGCAGTTTCAGGTTGGGCTTGCTGCTCTTTGTAACCTTCACTGCAAAATGGAGGGAAACCTGGGGAGTTATACAAAATGCAAAACAATCTCTCATCTAAGAAAATGCTAGTGTCAATTCATCTCCTTCTCCGTTTACTTCTTCTCCACTAGTCTTAGGAACATTCTTGAAAAAGAATAACTGCCCAGGCCATTAAAACTGGGAGTTGAGGCATTATTGGCCTGTGACCTTTTTGGCAAGGTACAAAGTCCTCACACATAAACTTTGCAGTGACAGAATTTTGCTTTTTCCCCCTTTTCCTGCCATGGAATGGCCCCAAAGGAAAACTGAGAAAGATCCCAGTTGGATAAATCCTGAGTAAAGTATTTCAAGTGAATGTGGATTATTGTTCTCTCCCTGTTCTGCTCTTTACTTTTTTTTTTAAAAAAAGTGACAATGAAGTTAAAATGTGATATGATCATTTTCAATTAGGGCTCATCTATTTTTTTTAATTTATATCTTTAGTCATTTTATCAAGGATTTAAAAGAGAATAAAAATACTTGATCAAGTAAACTTGGAACTCCAACTATGTGACTAAGATTCTAATCAGTTAATATTGGTATACTATACTTAAAGAGGCACACCCATGAACACTTACATATATATGTACATGCATGTAAACAAAGCAAATATAGGTGACCTGTAAAGCAAGAAATTATTACAGAATTTATAAAAAATATTGCCCTCATGCTAAAAAGCTGATTAAATCTTAAAATAAAATAATTTGAAATATGGAATAACAATTTTAACACTTAATTTCTATAGTTTTGGAGTTCTATAATTTTAATTCTTAATATTGAAAGATTAGACTTAAACACATAGGACTGTGTATCTGTGATGATCTAGAGTCTCATAGACTCAAAATATAAGCATTCTTGTTTTGTTTGCTTTCTGTACTTGGTCTGCATTTACCATTACATTTTCATAAGCCTATTTTATGAGTGGAACAAGCAAAGATCTATAAAAGAAAAATATTTTGGTATTCAACAGTTTTACAAAATGCATTTTTAACTGAAAAAGAAAGAGGAAAGAAGTAGGAAAAAGAGCAGGGGAAATAGGAGGAAAAGAGAAAAGAAAGTAAAGAAGAGAAATAATAAAAGAAGGATAACTACTTTTTTAATTACTTGCTGTGATGACCTTTTGACATTTTTCATTCATGGCAGGTCATTCTGAAATAAAGTTGAAATCACAATCATCTTGTTAAGTAATATTGACTTGGTTCCAACTCACAGTAATCTCATGTATAGCAGAACTAACTGCCTGCTCTTGCGTCATCCTTACAATCATTACTATGTTTGAGTCCATTGTTGCAGCCACTTGTGTTGTTAATCCAGTATTGAAAATAATCCTTAAAAAACAACAACAACAACAACCTGGTATCTTTACAAAGTTCAAATACTTTTTCTCACACTGGATCTTTCCCATTTCCTTCACTTCCCTCCATAAAATTATGTGACCCAATGATTAACCACCCTCATCCTCACTCCTCTGCTTCCACCCTCCCCTCCACCCTTCTCATACTCACCCTACGTTAATGGTTTTATACAGTATTTGTCAATATAGGACTGAGTTCACTCAGCTTAATGCTCTCAAGTCCCTCTCAAGATAGTTAGTAAGCTACAAAATATTTGCTCCTGAATACTGATAGTATTCCATTGTGTGAATTTACCATAATTTCTCAATCCATTCTATTGTGGTTGTATATCTGGGCTGTTTCTGTGTTTTTGCGATGATGAATAACACTGCAATGAACATTGGTGTACAATTCTTTGTGTCTTGGTTCTCATTTTCTTGGGATATATAACAAGCAGTGGAGTATCTGGGTCATATAGAGTTTTCATGTTCAGCTTTCTGAGGAAGTACCATATTGCCTTCCAGAGTGGTTGTACTGTTATACAATCCCACTAACAATGTATGAGTTCCTTTCTTGCCATAGCCTCTCCAACATTTATTACTTGCTGTCCTGTACTCTAGTAGCAGTGAGATGGTATCTCATTGTGGTTTTGATTTGCATCTTTCTTATTGCCAGTGATTTTAAGAATTTCCTCATGGATATCTTGGCCATTTGAATATCTTTCTCTGTGAAAATTCTTTCCATGTCTTTGTCCCATTTTGTCTTTTTCTTGTGGAGGCCCAGGAGTACTCTGTAAACTTACATCATGAGATTCTTGTTGGATATGATATTGCCAAATTCCCAGTCAGAAGGGTTGTTGTTTTGGGGTTGTTGGGTTTTTTTGTTTTTGTTTTTTCACTCTATTGAAAGATCTTTAGAAGGTTCCATTCATCAATTTTATCCTCTTCAGATTGTTCATCTCTGTCTGTATTTGACAGTCTCTTTATACCATAGACTAGGCTTCTAGGTTTGAACTCTGTTTGTCTCCTGTGAACTTTATGGGTTTGGACTTTACTCTGAGGTATCTGATCCACTTTCAGTTGATTTTTATGTATGGTTGTGGATTCTGTTTCAGCTTTCTGCAGGTCCAGTCTTGCCAGCCCTCGCTGTATTTTATCAAACCTAATATCCTTCTCCAGGGACTATTTATTAGTGGTTGTTGTTGTTCTTCTTTAGCGCCGTCGAGTTGTAGACGACTCATAGCAACCCTATTAACGAACGACCTGAGCACTGTTCATAGATAGAGTTTCCAGAGGCAAGCCATTTCCGAAGTGGATGTCGCTCCTGGTTCCAGGCTTGTTTTAGTCGGGAAACTCCAGCCAACACTGTCCACCATGGGTAACCATTACCACATTTGGCACATCCCTGTCACAGTCTTCAGCATCACAGCAACCACGAGTTACCTCTGTACAACAATGCACAGACCAGTGCTATACCACCTAGAAGAATGCTTGACAGGAAAGCAATTTGAACTTGGCCGAGGGCGGCAGATGAAAATCACCCACCTTCGGCTTGGTAGCATAACTTCCTTTCCACTAGGCCAATGTACAGAATAATTAAATAAAAAATTGTTTTTTCATTTGATTGCCAGGTGAATAGAAACCAGCTCATAGCTGACCCTCCGAGGCACTTTTAGAGGCTGTAAATTGCACAGGATGAGATTTTCCATCTTTCTTTTGGAGAGTTCTAGGTGGATTTCAAAAATTTAGTAACTTGTATGTACTTAAAGTTTAGAAATGGAATTTCTTCATCTGTTAAAAGTACTTTTGTGTGTCTTAGATGTTGAAAAATATTCAGCAAAGTTTGAATTTTATAAATATGTTAAAATTTGAGACACTGCAAATAGCTGCCAAAAAGTACGAAATCCATCTACTTTAAATCTGAAATTAATTGTAGTTTTTATTTATTGAGATATTATTAAAATCAGTTTTGGAAATTTTAAGCTAAACATAATTCTCTCTTGATACCAAAGGGCAAAAAAAAAAAAAAAGCATTCTCTCTTCTCATCTCATTTAGGATATATGAGAATCAAATTACAGGAACTAAGAGGAAGATTCAGTAGCTGGAAAACATGGTCTCGGTGACAGAAATGGAGCTGGAGACAGAATGATCGAATTTTGCACAATCAATGACTTATTCATAGCAAATACGTTTTTAAGAAGCATAAACGCAGGTTATATACCTGGATTTCACCTGATGGCATGCATAGGAATCAGATAGATTACATATGTGGAAAGAACCGCTGGAGAAGCTCAATATCAGCTGT
>NW_006399861.1:759138-767127 GCF_000299155.1 Elephantulus edwardii | reverse complement strand
AAACCCCACCCCCTACCCCCAAATATAATCCACTCTGCAACCCTCATTGCATACTCCTACAATAAAAATAATGCCCTAAAATATAATACTTTTGGGATTACTTTTTAAACAGGAAGTAGATAAGGATGCCCATTATCACCTCTCTTACTCAATATTTAATGGAAAGTCTCAGTGATAGCAATGAGACAAGAGAGGGAAATGAAAGGTATTCAAATTGACAAAGACGTAAAATTTTCTTTATATGCAGATTATATAGTGTTATAATTATAAAAACGCTAAAGACTCACCAGACATATTTCAACAAAGAGACACTGCTCTGGATGTGTTCACTAAGTGGTGCCAACAAATCTGGAGGACAGCAATCTCTCCAATTGACTGGAAGAGATCGCCATTTTTTTCTCATTCCAAAGAAGGATGACCCAACAATGTGCAGAAATTATCAAACAATATCATTAATATCACATTAATGTGATAAATGATTAATATCACAAATTTTGCTGAAAATTATTCCAAAACAACTGGAGCAACACATCAGCAGAGAATTGCTGGATGTGCAGGCTGAGTTTAGAAGAGACTGTAGTATAAGAATATTATAACAAATGTTAGATGGATCTTGGCAGAAAGCAGAGAGTAGCAGAGAACTGTTTATCTGTGTTTCATTGACTATGCAAAGGCTTTTGACTTTGTGGATCACAATAAACTGTGGCTGACTCTGAGAAGAATGGAAATACCAGAACATTTGATTGTTCTTATGCAAAACCTATACTTGAACCAAGAGGTAGTAGTCAGAACAGAGCAAGGAGACACTGCATGGTTCAAAATAAGGAAGGGTGTCCACCAGGCATGTATTCTGTCTGCATACCTTTTCAATCTGTATGGAGAACAGATCATCAGGGACTCTGCATTATGTAGATGACACAACCCTGCTGGCTGAAACAGAGGAGGATCTGAAGTGCTTGCTGCAGATGGTCAAGGGCTGCAGCCTTCAATACGGATTGAAGCTCAACATCAAGCAAACAAAGATTCTCACCACTGGGCCAATTGGCAACATCATTATGGATGGTGAAGAGATTGAGATTGTTAATGGTTTTAGTTTGCTTGATTCCACAATCAGCACTCTTGGTACCATCAGCCAGGGAATCAAGACATATTGCATTGGGAAAGTCAGCTGTCAGGGATCTTTCCAAAGTACTGAAGGGCAACGATGTCAGGCTGAAAATTAAGGTGTGCCTGATCCAGGCCATAGTCTTTGCAATTGTGTGCTATACATCAAAGAGCTGGACAGTGACTAGGGATGATAGAGAGAGAATGTATTTTTATGAGCTGTGGTGCTGGAGAAGAGTGTTGGATATATCATGGACTGCTAGGAGAACAAACAGTTTTGTCCTGGATAGGGTGAAACTAGGCTGCTCCGTGGAGTCAAGGATTCTAAACCTTCATCTTACATACTTTGGGCCTGTTGTAAGGAGGGACTGGACCTTGGAGAGGGCCATCATGTTTGGGAGGGTGGAGTGACAGCGCAAGAGAGGAATATCCTCCATGAGATGGATCGATTCAGTGATTGGGGTAACGGTAGTAGGTATGTCAGAGACAGTGAGGTTGACACAGAATGGGGCAGGGTTTGGGGCTCTTGTACATAGGGTTGCTATAAGTCACAATTTACTCTATTGCACATAATAACACAACAAAGACTCAGAAAGAAAACTATAGGACATAGTTGACCAACTCAGCAAAGTGACGGGATACAAGATCAACATCCAGAATTCAATTGGATTTCTTTACAGTGACAAAGAGAATACAAAAATAGAGCTAATTAAAATAATACCCATCACAATAGCTAACCACAAGATGAAATAATTGGGAGTAAATCTAACTAGAAACACAAAGTACCTATTCAAAGAAAATTAGAAAACATTACTTAAAAACACAGAGACTTGGAAACAGAAAAATATAATATGCTCTGGGATAGGAGGATTCAATATAGTGTAAATGACAATTCTACCAAAGGCAATCTACAAGTTCAAAGAAATTACAATACAAATACCAGTTCAACAAGATGAAAAGGTAATTTCCTATTTCATCTGGAATAGATAGAGACCCCAAATAAGCCAAATACTCCTTAAAAAGAGAAACAATGTAGGAGGCATCTCAGTCCCTGATCTCAAATCCTACTACACCGCTGTGGTGGTCAAGACAGTATGGTACTGGTACAGTGACAGAAACATAGATCAACGGGATAGAATTGAGAACCAAGAATTCAGCTCATCTACGTATGGTCTTCTGATTTCTGAAAAGGAAATAATATCAGTTAAGTGGAGAAATGAAAGTCTCTTTAACAAATAATGTTGGCCAAATTAGAAAACTATCTGTAGAAAATTCAAGCAAGACCCATACCTCACTTGATACACAAAAACCAAGTCAAAGTAGATCCAGGACCTAGGAGTAAAACCAAAGATTATTAACTTCATCAGAAAAAAGCTTGGAAGAACTCTAGAAGCCCTAATCCACAATATGAAGAGTCTACCAAGCATCCTGAAAAATCTACAATAAGGAGAGAATAAAATAGAACAAAATAAAATAAAATAGACCTTCTAAGAAACAATTCCTTGTCCATGTCAAAAAACTTCTCCAACAGGGAAAAGAGGAAAGCCTCAGACAGGGAAAAATAATTAGTAATAGCATGTCTGATACGGGACTTATATCTAGAATTTATATAATACTCAAGTAAGGCAACAAGATAAAGGTAAACAACTCAATTGCAAAATGAACACAGAAGGATATGAACAGACACGTCACTGAAGAAGACATTCAGATGGTGAAAAATCACATGAAGAAATGTTTAAAATCTCTTGTTCTCAGAGAAATACAAATAAAACAACTACGAAATAACCTTTCATCCCAGTAACAATAACAAAGTTCATCAGAGCAGCAAACAACAAACGTTGGCAAGCTTGTGGAGAAACTGGAACCCTTATTCTTCGTAGGTGGGAGTGTAAAATGGTACAACACTATGGAAGGCAGTATGATGTTTTCTCAAAAAGTTGGAAATAGAGATACCATTTGACCCAGCAATTCCAATACTGGGAATATACCCTAAAGAAATCAGAGCTGAACTCAAACAGATATGTGCACATTCATGTTTTTTGCAGTGTTATTCACAATAGCAAACAAATGGAAGCAACCCAAGTACCCATCACTGAACGAATACAGAAGCTGTAGTATAATCACACAATGGAATACTACGACTCACTGAAAATTAAGGAATTCATAAAACATTATACAACATGGGTGACCCTGGAGGACATTATTCTGAGTGAAATATCTCAGCCACAAAAGGTTAAATACTGCATAATGCCACTGTTATAAAACAGAACTGACATAGGACTTGGGGGGAAACTACGAAAAGTGGGGATAAATAATGCATTGGAACAGATGAAGGAAAAAATTGTTTGAAAGAAATCTATGATTAGGCACTATTTGTGTGACAGCAGTCCAGAATAAGAGCTGCATAGCAAAGTTGACTGGGGTGGGGGGATGAGAGGAACTTCTGCAATAATGTATGATATTTTTTTTTTATGTGTACTTGGTGGGTAGGTAAGGAGGAAAACGTGCAACAGTGAATGATTGGAAATTTAAGTTTCCTGTAAACTTTTGTTAAAACCATAATAAAAAATAAAAATAAACTTAAAACAACAATTTGTTGTTACTCACACAGTCAAATGCTTTTGATGGTTCTCTTAAATGCCATGGGCACATTCTGGCCACATTGTGTTGCCAGAAGAAGACTAACTTTTTTTGGAAGCTTTCAAATTTAGAGCTGTTCAGTTTCTGAGTAGGCACTCCAGGACAAATTCACAGGTAGGGAGTTTCTCTGTCCCCTGGCGTTACTGTGAATGAATAGGTGGATCCCCGTTCTAGGTTTCCCTGTGTAGGTAACAATTTTAAACAAGGGAAGATCCAGAGGCATCACCCCTAATGTCTCCAATTTTCTAAGACATATTGCATTATGATGTGCAAAGAAAAGTCTTAGAAGGGATCCACCTTCTCTTTTTTGAGTGGTAGTGGTACAGATACTCCCCACTGGCCCCTTATTTTTGTGCCAGGATATCCATACCTGGTATTTTACTGAGTCAACTATATTAAAATATAAACTCATCAGAAAGGTCAATTAATTTAGTCACACTAGAAAGACAGGAATAAATTTCTTTCCAGAGATGTATATATAGATTTAGTGAGGTAAAGGAGGCAATTAAAGGTATTTCAAAGTTTCTTTGACCCTAGATGAACAGTTCTGATTAAAAAAACCAAAACATCAAGCAACAGCTCTCCTTGTTGTTGTTGTTGTCATTATCAGGTTTAAATCTCTTCACTGTGGCCATATGGCGTTTTTCTGTAATCTAGTCATTCTCTCCGTTAACATAATAACAGAACTCTTTGATCTTAACACAACAATCATTTCTATAGAGAACAAAAGGGCAATTTCATGTCTAGTGAGACAACTGTTAGAAATTTTGACTAGATTCTGAATCACAAATTTTCTTACATCTATCTTGCTCTTCTTTATTCTTTTGTTTTATATTGATTTGCTCACAAACTATGAATACTTTGTGTTTCACACTATTCTTCATTCATATTGTGTTTCATACATTTATCCTTATGAATTAAAATAAACCACCATTATACCCTGTTCATCATTACCCAATCTGTTAAGGTCCTTGCAGGAACCTTCTCATTTCCTTCACCCTCTCCCTCCACTTACCAAACTGTAATCTTGTGGTTTTTGCACCTACCCAGCCTCACCCTTCTGCTCACACCTTTGCCCCCTTGAATCCCTGTATATGTTTTACAAGTTATCGGTCTGCTTTTACAATAATGGTCTTATTCAGTATTTGTCTTTCATTCTGCATAACGTTCTCCAGTATCTTCCAGGTATGTAGTATATTCCAAAATTGTTGCTCCTGAGTTCCACATAGTATTCCATTGTGTGAATGTACCACAATTTCTCAATCCATTTAGTTTAACATTTGAGCTATTTCCATGATATTTCAATGGTGACTAACACAACTATAAACATTGGTGTACAGATCTTCATTTGTGTCTCAGTTCTAATTTCCTTGGGGCATATTCCTAGAAGTGGAAAATCTGGATCACATGGAGTTTCTATGTTCAACATTCTTAAGAAACACCAAAATGTCTTCTAGAGTGGTTGTACCATTTTACAATTCCACCAACAGCATATGAGAGTTGTCACTTCACATTCTCTCTAACATTTATTTCTTGCTGTCCTGCTAATTTGTCACTTCCACTGGGGTAAGATAGTAACTGATTGTGGTTTTGATTTGCATCTCTCTTACTGCCATTGATTTTGTGCATTTCTTCATGTGTCTATTGGCCACCTGAATATCTTCCTCTTTTGAAAAATCTTTCCATATCTTTTGTCCATTTTGTAATTGGGTTATCAGTCTTTTTATTGTGGAGACCCTGTAGTAGTCTGTAAACTTTTGTTATGAGACTCTTGTACGAGATGCTATTGCCAAATGTTTGCTCCTGGTTGGTAGGCTTCCATTTCACCCTGTTGAAAAAGTTTTTGATGAGCAGAGATTTAATCTTTAGAAGGTCACATTCATTAATTCTATCTTCTCCAGATTGTGCATTTCTGACTGTCTTTGAAAGTTTCTTTATACCATATACTAGGCCTTTTAAGCTTGATCCCAGTTTGTTGCTTATTAACTTGATGGTTTGGGGCTTTACTACCAAATCTCTTATCTACTTTGAGGTGATTTTTGTGTATGGTGTAAAATGTGGATCCTCTTTCAGCTTTTTGCAGGTAGCAGCCCAGTTTCGGCATCACCATTTGTTGAAGACGTTGTTATTTCCCCATTTGATGGATTTTATTTCTTTGTTGACTATCTGTTGACCATAGATAGCTGAGTCAATTTCTGGGTCCTCTATTCTGTTTCATTTTTCTGTGTGCCTGTCATTATATTAATATCATGCTGTTTTTGTCACTACTGCTGTGTAGTAGGTGTTGAGGTCACAGAGTGCTATGCCTCCTTTTTCATTTTTGTTTTCCATTAGTGCTTTGCATATTCGCAGTCTCTTTCCTCTCCAAATAAACTTGACAATTTCCCTTTCGATTGCCTTAAAATATAAATTTGGTATCTGGACTGTTATTTCATTGAATATGTAGATTGCTTTTTATAGAATAATCTTTTTTTTCAATATTGAGTCATCCTATCCATGAATAGGGCACAGTTTTCCATTTCTTTAGGTCTTTTATTGTGTCTCACAGAAATGTTCTGTAGTTTTCTTTGTACAGATATTTTGTGTTTCTGGTTAGGTTCTCTCCCAATATCACAATTTGTGGTTGACTATTTAAATGATGTTGCTTTTTTGGTTTCCTTCTCTGAGCTCTCTTTGTTACTATAGAGGAATCCCATTAACTTTTGGATATTGATCTTGTATTCTGCCATTCTACAAAATGGTTCTAGCAATTTTTTGTTGAGTCCTTGGGCTTTTCTCTGTTTTTCTTCTTGTCTTGTTCTTCTTCTCACTCACTAAGATTCACTTTTGCTTACTGTCTTTTCCACTTGCCATATACCTTCTAACTGTACTACTTTCCACATTCTTGCAAACGTAGATCTTCTAAATTAAGACAAAACTATTTTCCATTGCTCCCTCCATAAAGCTATTTACCACTACCACAATCCTTTCACATGGTCACTGAGAGCCGCATATAGTCACAGAATCATTATACCAAAATGTATTTACCAACACAGAAATATTTCAGGAAGTACCATATTGTCAAAAGACAATGGTAATGAAGGAAAACGTTCAAACTATGCAAAAGGCATTGGCAAAAAGTAAGTTCCAGATTAACATGTTACAAAGGACAGATGTAACACTGGAATTATAATTGTCGTTGTTTCTCAAAGTTGATAGAGTTTCCAGAGGAATATAATTTAGGAAGTGGATACCACTCCTGCAAACTACTTTCCATATGGTTTTGCTTTTGTATTCCCACCAGCAGTGTATGAGAGTTCCAATTTCTTCACACTGACAAGCATTTGATGTTCACTGTCATTCTTAACTTGCCTGTAGATACTAGGGTATCCTGAGTCTTTTTTTAGGGTTACTGTTGGGTGTATCTTGCATCACTTTTGAGATATAAGAAATGAAACAAATGAGCAAAGTAGAAATGAGATAGAGAGAAAAACTTCCCTTAGAATAGTGCTACAAATTCAGACATATAGCCTTCTAAATGGTAAGAAAACGACTGAAAACAAAGGGGCTCTGAGTCTTTTTCTGCAGAAGATCTAAGACTATAGCTTCAAATACGGATTGCATCTTAACCACATAAGACAAAGGTCAATAATGCTCCTATTAACATTGGTGTACAAATCTCCATTTTTTCCTTAGTTCTCATTTTTTTCAGGGTATATTCCAAGTCGTAGAATAGCTGGGTCATATGGAAATTCTATGTTAGGCTTTTTGAGGCAGTGACAAACTGTGTTCCTGAATGGTTGTACCATTTTACAATTCCACCAACAATGTATAAGAATTCCTTTCTCACCACATCCTCTCTAATATTTATTACTTGCTGGTCTGTTCAACTTTGCTTCTGTTAATGAGATGATACCTCATTGTGGTTTTAATCGGAATCTCTCATTGCATAGAAACTGTCCTGATATCCAACCATAAACAAATGGAATGAGAAATTATGGTACATTCACTAATATAGTAATACTATGCAGCAAGCAGGAGCAATGATTTTGTAAATTATTACCTAACTTGGGAGGGACTGAAGAACATTATGCTAAGTGAACTAACTCAAACCCACAAAAATAAATATTGTATAAAACCATTATTATAGAATAAGTATAAGGATCTAAGAGAGGTGGGAATGGGTGGAAACAGAGCTATGAGCATGTTCAGGGGGGCGGCATTAATCATGGGCTTGTACAATTTGATGGGTAGGGAGGTGAGGGA
>NW_006399861.1:755763-757393 GCF_000299155.1 Elephantulus edwardii | reverse complement strand
ACATACAGTCGCTATGAGTGGCAAACGGCTCTCTGGCACTTAACAGCAACAACATGCAGTGACACAACCTGACTTTCTGGAAGTAAAGAGGACTTGAAAAACTTGCTTTACAAGATGAAGACTGAACCTTTCAATATGGATTGCAGTTACCACTAGACTGGCAACATCATAAAAAATGGGAGAAAAGATTGAAATGGTCAATGACCTCCCATGTGATTTACAATCTCTGAAAACCCACTGGGGACTCAAATACAAATTGGTTCTAACTTTATGGTACATAAAAAACAATAAAACATGAGCTAGGGAGCTATAGAGGCTAGTATATAGACTTGTAGTGCTAACTCAAAGGCTGACCTCCCTAGTGTTTTAAATCCAGCAGTTAGAGAGAAAGAAATAGACCATCTCTTTAAATGCAATTTGCAGTGTGGAAAATCTACTGGGATTCTGAACTAATCTCAATAAATTGAGAGATCCAACATTAAAGAGTGTTCTATATATTTTTAAAAGACATTGAAAAAGAATAAACACTAATTATTTAGTTTCATTTACATTCAGGAATATATAGGTAAAATGTAACTAACTTTAAAAATCCTTATCCTTAATTTTACTACATTAAAAATTAAATTTTACAGCTTCTTGGGTTTAGATATTTAGTATAAACATTGAAACACACTTAACCAATAACCTTTTTCATTAGTTCATAAAAATAGGTTTTCCGGTATGCGAAGATCATTTAAGACTCTAAGTAGAAAGCAAATACTTAGAAAATGAAATTCTTATGATAAACATTTATATAAAGACTTCTTGAAATAAAAATGCAAATTCTTCTATCTCATTTAAAATTATTTATCCTAACTAAATAAGTCCTTTACCATATTTACTCAGGTGGTTAGAGTGGGGTGTACTTTTGTTTGCTTTGGATTATTCCATGTATTAGTGCTTTCATACTGTGGGAGAAATGCTCAGGATTAGAAATTTGTGTGCATTTGATAGGAGACAAGAGATGGAGTGTGAACTACTTGTGGAGAATTGCCATTTTTTAACAATTCCCTTTCTCTGGATATATATTTGTCATTCACACTCTTTTGTATGGACATTTATACAAATTTTGCTACTGAAACATACAAATTTGGATAGCACTTAATTTCATTCGAGGAAAATATCATGCAGCTAAATACTTTGTATTCCGTTTTCCTTATAACACTCACTGGTACTTCAATAGTTAAAGTAGTTGCTAATTTAAAAGTTTGTTTGAACTTATCAACTGCTCCAGTTTCACGTGAGCACAATTCGGTGTTGAGATTCTATTTCTTTTCAATGTTAGCCATAATTTGGTATGTTATTTAAATAGTTAAGTACCACATAGTTAAATACCTTTACATAGTTAGCAAAACACAAATGGACATTCTTCTGGTACTATCCATCTAATATCAGCAATGATTTCCTTGGTGCCACACCTCCTCTAAATCTGGCTTGAATTTCTAGCAGTTCCCTGATGTTCCAGCAATTTTGGGATAATTTTCAATAAGAATTTACTTGTATATGATATTAATTATATTGTTCAATAATTTCCACATTCTGTTAAATCACCTTTTTATGAATGGGAACAAATATGGATTTGTTACAGTCA
>NW_006399861.1:753560-755523 GCF_000299155.1 Elephantulus edwardii | reverse complement strand
TCAAGGACTATAGTCTTTAATATAAATTGAAGCTCAACATCAAGAAAATAAAGATTCTCAATACTGGGCCAATTGGCAGAACCATGATAGATAGAGAAGATATTGAGGTTGTTAACAGTTACAGCTTGCTCAGTTCCACAATCAACACTCTTGGCTTCAATAATCAAGAAATCAAAAGACAAATTGCACTGGGAAAGTATGCTTTCAAGGATCTCTCCAGTGTACTGAGAAGCAAAAATGTCAGGCTAAAGATTAAGGTGTCCCTGATCCAGGCTATGGTCTTACTTGCTATGCATCAGAGAACTGGACAATGACTAAAAATGACAGAAAAAAAACTGATGTCTTTGTGTTGTGGTGCACGAGAAAAATCTTGAACATACCATGAACAAACAAGAAAACATATCTGTCTTGAAGAGGGCAAAACTGAGTTTCTCATTGGAGGCTAGGATTTTGAAGCTCCATCTCATACTTTGGGCACACAGTCAGGAAAAACTGGTCCTTGGAGAAGGATATCATGCTTGGAAGGAGATGAAGATTTCAAATGAAATGGATTGATACACTAACTGGGACAATGGGGGTAAGTATGTCAGAATCAATGGGACTGTATCAGGACAGGCTTCAGATCTATTATACATAAAGTTGCAGTGAGTCACTGGTGACTCGAAGACACCTAACAACAATAGTTTGAGAAGCATGCACAAGGCTGAAGGTGAATTGGGATCCCACCAATTTATGGAGCCTTTTTTGCCAATATACTCAGTGCAGCTTGATTTTCTTCCTTTCATCATCTGGTTTTTTATTATATACTACTTCTTGAAATTATTCCATATCAGCTAGTTCTTCTTGGTACAATGATTCTGTGTATTCTTTCAATCTTCTCTTGGTGCTTCCTTGAAAGTTTAAGATTTGGCCCATAGCAAAAACTATACTTAAAACAAGAAACTGTCATCCAAACAGAGCAAGGAAACACTGCATATCAAGAAAAATGTGTAGCAGGGCAAGGCTTTATCCCTTTTCTATATTTATTTATTCAGTGTGTCAGCAAATAATATGGAAGGCTGAAGAATGGAGCATCAGAATCAGAGGAAGACTCATCAACAATCTGTATATGTAGATGACACAATCTTGCTTGTCAAGATCAAAGAGGTCATAAAATGGTTGCTGCATAAAACCAAAGATAGCAACCTACAACCAGGAGAAGATAAAGCAGATGAATGGGACTTTGTAGAAATCAGATCACTATGCACATCCAAAAACTTCTTCAACAGGGTAAAAAGGAAAGCTACAGAATGGGAAAAAGTATTTGGCAATGACATGTCAGTCAGATAAGTGACTTATTCCTAGAATTTATAAAATACTTGAGCACCACAACAAGATAAAGGTAAATAGTCCAGTTGAAAATTGCGCACAGGATATGAACAGACACTCACCAAAGAAAATATTCACATGGCCAACAAACAATGAAGAAATATTCAAAATCTCTAGCTCTAAGTGAGATGGAAATCAAAACAAATATAAGATATTATCACACGCTAGTAAGAACAGCAAAATTTAACAGAACAATAAGCAACAAATGCTGGTGAGGTTTGTGGAGAAACTAGAACCCCTAGTCACTATTGGTGGGAGTGTAAAATCATGCAACCAAAATGGAAGCCTGTAGGTTGCTTTCTCAAAAAGTTGCAAATAGATATACTATTTGACCCAGAAATTCCACTTCTTGGAATATACCCTAAAGAAACCATAACTGCCACCCAAGAGGATACATGCACATTTATGTTTATTGTGGCTTTGTTCAGAAGAGCAAAGAGTTGGAAACAACCCATGTGTTCATCAACAAATGAATGGATATAGAAGCTCTGGTATATTCACACAATGGAATAATATGCTGCATTGAAAAATAAGGAACTCTGAAATATTCAAAATACATGACCTGGAGGACATTGTTGTTGTTGTTGTTGTTGTT
>NW_006399861.1:741454-750385 GCF_000299155.1 Elephantulus edwardii | reverse complement strand
AGGAAATCAAAAAACGTATTGCGATGGGAAAGTCTGCTGTTAGGGACCTCTCTAAAGTACTCAAGAGCAAAGGTGCCTCTCTGGAGACTAAGGTCCGCCTGATACAGCCCATGGTTTTTGCAATCACTTGTTATGCATCAGAAAGTTGGACAATGACTAGGGAGGATAGAAGGAGAATTGACGTCTTTGAGCTGTGGTGCTGGAGAAGAGTATTGAATGTACCATGGACAGCCAAGAAAACAAACAGATTCATCCTAGAGAGGGTTAAGCCAGGCTACTCCTTGGAGGTGAGGATTCTGGGGCTTCGTCTGGCATACTTTGGACATGTGGTAAGGAGAGACAGGTCCTTAGAGAGGGACATCATGTTGGGTAGAGCGGAGGGACAGTGCAGGAGGGGAAGACCTTCTATGAGGTGGATTGATTCAGTGACTGGGGTAACTGGAATGGGTGTGTCAGAGGCAATGTTATTGGCACAGGATAGAGCAGGGTTTAGGGCTGTTGTACACAGGGTCATTATGAGTCGCAAACGACTCTACGGCACATAACAAGAACAACAAAGCATCAAGCAAAGATTGGCAAATTGGCAGCTTCATGAGAGATGGTAAAGATATTGAGATTGCTTACAGCTTTAGTTTGCCTGGCTCCACAGTTAACCCTCTTAGCACCAGCCGCCAGGAAATGAAAAGACGTATTGAGATGGGAAAGTCTGTAGTTAGAGACATCTCTAAAGTACTGAAGAGCAATGATGTCAGTCTGGAGACTAAGGTATGCCTGATATATGCCATGGTCTTTGCAATCACTTGCTTTGCATTAGAGAGCTGGACAGTGACTGGGGATGATGTCAGAATTGATACCTTTATGCTGTGGTGTTGGAGAAGAGTGCTGAATATACCACGAACTACTAAGAGAACGAACAGGTTTGTCCTGGAGAGGGTAAATCTAGGGTGTTCCTTGGAGGCAAGGATTCTGAAGCTTTGTCTGACATACTTTGGATATGTTGCAGTCTTTAGAGAATGTGGAAGGACAGTGCAGGAGAGGAAGACCCTTGATGAGATGTAATAATTTAGGGACTTGGATAATGGGGGTGGGTGTGTCAAAGACAATGAGATTAGGGCAAGATAGAGCAGGGTTTAGGGCTGTTGTACATAGGGTCACTATGAGTCACAGGTGACTTGACAGTACTTAACAACAACAACAACAACAACATATATACTGATCATTCCCCTCTGGTTTTATTTATTTTTTTATTTATTAATTTATTTTTAACTAGAGTACTGAATATCCTATGGATTGCCAAAAGAATGAAGGATTTATCTTGGAGAAGGTGCAGAGTGTCTTTGGTGACAAAAATGATAAAGCTTTACTCAAAAATGATGAAGCATGTTACTATGAGAAGCTATTCTCTGGAGCGGGACATCATTCTTGGAAGAATGCAGGAATAGAGAGGGAGGGGAAGACCCTCAACTAGGTCAACTAGATTGGTACAGTGACTGCAGCAATGGGCTAGAATGTGTCAGAGATTGTGAGGATGGCACAGGATAGGACAGAGCTCAGATCTATCGTTTATATGGTCACTATGAGCTGCACCTGGCTCAGCAGCATCTAAAAACTAGGAAGATTACATACTTCTGACTTTTATGTATTAGAAAGATTTTCTTTTCTTATTGTTCATCAGAACTAAATAATAATTTAATTTTATCATTGCAAGCCCAGTATTATTTTATGAACACTTTATCTGAATTCTGTCACATCCTATGCCATCTTTATTATCCCCGGAACATTTTATTCCATTGCCACAGACACTGCACAAATTCATCTCATTGAAGGTCTTCTTTTTCACTGACCCTCCATAGGATATTCAGAATTCTTATCTAAATTCATAAGTAAAGTATCAATGTGTCTTCTATCATTTTATTCACTGTTAAACTATCAGATGCATAGCAAGTGATTAAAAAGATTGTGGCCTGAATTAGGTGCATTTTAGTCTATCGACTGATACCACTGCTCTTCAGGACTTTGGAGAGATCCCTAACAGCAGACTTTCCCAATGCACTACATCTCTCGATATCTTGTTTGCTGGTACCAAGTACGTGGACCATAAATTCAAGCGAGATGAAATCACTGAAAGTATCAATCTTTCTCCATCAATCACAGAGTTAGGACATCAAAGGTTCAATAGTGAGGATTTTTGTTTTATTGATATTGAAAATGTGTATTGAACGCTGCAGTTCTTGATACTTTGCAAGTGCTTTGGGTCCAACAAAC
Organism: Elephantulus edwardii; assembly: GCF_000299155.1. NCBI lineage: Eukaryota > Metazoa > Chordata > Mammalia > Macroscelidea > Macroscelididae > Elephantulus > Elephantulus edwardii. The sequence continues at coordinate 748,120 of NW_006399861.1, read as the reverse complement.
AAAGTTGTGGTATCTGCCTAATGGAGATTGTTGATGTGCTTGCTGTCACACTCCTTTTCATAAGGTCCAACTTCTCAGATGACTTGTTCAGCATACAGATTGAATAGATACTGATAAAGGATGCAACCCTCATGGACATCTTTCTCTGCTTTTAAATTGTGCAGAGTTCTATTGCTGCATCCGGACAACGGCTTCTTGGTCTAGGAATAGATTTTGCATAACCACAATTAAGTGTCTGGAATTCTCATTCTTCTCCAGATTAACCATAGTTTGTTGTAATCTGTGCAGTCTAAATCCTTAGCATAGTGAATAAAACACAAATAGATATTCTTCTGATACTCTGCTTTCAGTCAAAACTCATCTCAATAAACAATAATATCCCTGGTGCTGTGGCATATCCTAAACCCAGCTGGAATTTCTGGCAGTTCGATGTCAATGTTTTGTTATAAACATTTTTGCATGATCTTCAACAATATTTTGCTTGCATATAATATTGATGTTGGTCAATAATGTCCACATTCTGTAGAATCACCGTTCTTGGGAATGGAAACAAATATGGATGTCTTACAGTAAGTTGGCCAGGTAGCTTCCTGACATAGATTGGTGTGTATGTGTAAGGCTTAACTGTTATTTCTAACATTTCAATTAGTATTCCAGCAATTCCTGGGGGTTTATTTTTGCTAATGTCTTCAATGAAGTTTGAACTTCTTCTCTCATCACCTCTGACTCTTTAATAGTTAAATATTTAGTTTTATATATTACTTCTTTAAATATTGAGGTGTCAACCAATTCTTTTTTACTTTCTGTTCAATGATTCTATTTATTCCTTTTTTCTTCTTTTTTTTCCTTAGTTCCTTCAAATTTTTTCTCATAAAATCTCTCAGTATCTCAACTCTTTATTTGAATTTGTTTTGTAGTTCTTACAGTCTGAGAATTGATAAATACATTCTTCCTTATTTTATTTTTTAATTTTTTTTAATTTTATATTGGTTAATTTACAAAATTCCTCTACACTGTGTTTTTCACTATCCTTTACTGACATTGTGTTTATTTATTTATTATTTTTTTTACATTGTATTTATTTTTATCTTTTCCGTTTCCTTTACCCTTTCATCCTTGCACTCACCTAATTATTTGGCCTTATCATTTCCTCCTTAATTCTTCCTTTTTTATTATCCAACTGTAGATCTTTGCATAATCCATTATAATACTTGACTTTGTCTTCTTGTGCTGTCCTTTGATATCTTTCTTCTTTTCTTCAGAATTTCTTCCTTTTGGTTTGACTTCTCAGTGCTCTAGTGTTATTTCAGAGTATCTTCTGACCTTAATTTTTATCTTTTCTTTCTCTTCTATCTTTGTAATGTCCTTTTGTTCTCTTCATGAATGGTATCTTCAATATAATCTCACAATTCAACTAGTCTTCAATCATTGGTGTTCAATGCCTCAAACCTGTTCTTGACATGATTTTTAAATTCAGGTGAGATGTTGTCGTTGTTGTTATGTGATGTCGAATCTCTTGTGACGCATAGTAATTTTATCTACAGTAACTCTGAACCTTGTTCTCTTTTGTGCCAAATTCATTGTCTCTCACACACCTATGCCCCTTTACTGCAGTCGTTAAATCTGTACATCTCATTGAGTATCTTTCTCTCTTGTGCTGTCCCTCTACATTCCCAAGTATGATGTCCCTCTCCAAGGACTGGTCCCTCCTTGCAACTTGTCCTAAGTGTGTCAGATAAAGCTTCAGAATCCTTGTCTCCAAGGAGCAGACTGATTTCACCCTCTCCAGGATGAACCTTTTCATTTTTCTAGAAGTCCATGGTATATTCAATACTGTTTTCTAGCACCACAACTCAAAGGTGTCAATATTATCCCTACTCATTTTCTAGCTTTCTGCTGCATAGCAGGTAATTGTGAAGACTATGGCCTGGACCAGGCACAACTTAGTCTCCAGACTGATATCGTGGCTCTTCAGTACTCTGGAGAAGTCCCTGACAATAAAATCTCTCAATGTAATTAGTCTTTTGATTTCTTGGCTACTGGTCCCAAGAGTGTTGATTGTGGAGCCAAGCAAACTGAAGTTGTTAGTAATCTCAATCTCTTCACCATCTATAATGATGCTTCCAATTGGCCCAGTGGTGAGAATCTTTGTTTTCTTGATGTTGAGATTCAATCCATACTGAAAACTGGTGGTCTTTGACCTTCTGAAGCAAGTGCTCAGTTTCGGCAAGTAAGGTTGTGTCATCTGTAGAACACAGCTTGTTGATGTGTCTTCCACCATTCCTGATGCCACATTCCTCCCTAAAGAGCCCAGCCTCCCAGATGATCTGTTCTGCACACAGATTGAAAAACTATGGAGATAAGACACATCCCAGGTGTATACTCTTCTTAATTTTGGACCGTGCAATGTTTCTTTGCTGTATTATGACCATTACCTCCTGGTCCAAGTACAGATTTTGCATAAGCACAGTCTAGTATTCTGAGATTCCCCTGGAGGAGCTGGCAATCTTGAACTGCATGCTTTCAGGACTGTAGAATAGTTTCTTGCCAGTAGGGCAAAAGAGCTCCCACAAACAGATTAGACCTAAAAAAAACACACCAGAAAAATAAACAAAACAACTCCCCCCAGATAAACCACAGAAACCCACCAAAAAACATCAAGACATATTATAGTCAAATTCTCCCAAAATCAAAGGATAGAATACTAAAAGCAGCACAAGGAAAACAGAATTACCTACAAAGGAGAAACAATTAGTTTAAGTTTGGGTTTCAAAGTTGAAACTGTGTGAGAAAAAAACAACAACAACACAACAACAGCAACCAATGAGATGTCATACACAAATGCTTAAAGAAAACAATTGCCAACTGAAGATCTTGTACCCACCAAAGTTGTCCATGAATAAAAAAGTAAAATTAGGTAATTTGTAGAAAACTAAGAACTTAAGGGATTTTGTGATAAAAAGACCAATTTTACTAGAAACTCTAAGAGAAGCTTGTCCTGTTATACAGGGAACCCAAAAAAAGTGGCTTGACCACAGAACCAGAAACAACAGAAAAATAAACACAGCAAAATAGCAGTGATAAAACATGGCCTGAAAAGAATCACATTTTTTTTAATTTAGGTTGTTTATTTTTCATTTCAATGAACATCTACAGAAATTTTGGGATTCCATTCATTTATTGTTGCACCCTTCTCCCCGCACAAACCTCTCCCCTCCCCCCCATTTGCTCCTCTCCTTGAAAAGCAAAAGAAAAACTCCCTCATTGGCACACAATCCCCCCCCGCACCTCCCCCACCCCCCCCCCTACCCCCAAATATAATCCACTCTGCAACCCTCATTGCATACTCCTACGATAAAAATAATGCCCTAAAATATAATATTTTAGACTATTCTCTCCCCCATAGACTTCAATGCCATAAACATATTTAATGTGAATTGCTTGAATGAAGCAATTAAGTGGAAAAGATAAGCAGAATAAATTAAAAAAACCCCACCATAATCCAGAAACATGTTGCCTACCAGACACACATATAAGAAATGAGGAAAAAGATAAACTAAAAATCAAAGGGTCAGAAAAAACTATACCAAGAAAAGAACACCCACAAAAAAAGCAAAAGTGAAAATTCTAACCTCTGATAAAATAGATAGACTTTAGAATAAGACCATCATATAAGATAAAGGAGATCACCATCTAGTGATGATTAAAGGGACAATTTATCAAGAAGACATAGCCCTGGTCAACATCTACACACCAAATGATAGAAATGTGAAATACATAAAACAGTAGTTAACAGACTTGAAGAAATAAGTAGACATTACCAAAACAGTGGTCATAGACTTTAATCATTAAAAGATAGGTTAACATGAAAACAAATAAACAAACCACTTAACAAAGATGCACAAGCTCTGAACTACACAATTACCCAACTTGACCTTGTGGATGTATTTAGGGTACTGTAGCCAACTGAAAGTCAATTTACTTTCTTTTCAAGTGCACATGGTACATTTTTGAGAAGTGATCATATATTAGGCAACAAAGCAATCCTCAACAAACTAAAAAAAATCACTGAAATAATACAAAGTACCTCTTCATAACACAATGCTGTAACACAAGAAATTAATGACGACAGGATAAAGCTTAAGAAACCATCCAAAGGGAGAGTGAACACTCTCCATTGCTTATGGGAAGACAAGACTGAGGCGTCCCTGGGATTATAGGTCCCTCCATCTGGGAGGTCCTTATCTCCATGGTTGCAAGGCCATCCCAGGGGCCAAACAGGACAAGAGACTATAATATGCAGAATTTCAAATGGAGGAATGGTTTTTCTTAGCTTTCTGTGACCAAGGGTTGACATGAGAGCCGCTGCATACAAATTTCCTGAGCTGCCAGTCCTGATCGCCCACCAAACCAGAGACAAATGAAGATACTAAGCTGCAGGAGAAAAAAACGAGGGAGATGAGGTTCTGTGCCAAGAGCAAGCACTCTCCATTGCTCATGGGGAGATGAGACTGAGACATCCCTAGCGTTATAGGTTCCTCCATCAGGGTATCCTTGCCACCTCACTTACAGGGTTGTCTTAGGGGCCAAACAGGACAAGAGACTTTTGTATACAGAACTTCAAGCAGAGGAAAGACATTTTGTAGCTCTTTGTGAGAGACAGAGACAGGACTAATTTGAGACTCTGTGCACATAAGCTGCTTGAACTGGCTACCCTGATCTCTAATCTCATTCCACTCCAGAGACAAAGGAAGATAATAAGCCCTAAGAGAAAATGTGCATGAGAAACTTCTTGAGTAGAGCACCTAATCTCACACCACTCTGTTACTTCATACATGAAGGAGGCCTATAGAATTGGTTTCAGGAGATTACATCAAGGCAAAATTCATACAGGTCTGCCGTGCAGAACAGAGAGAACCTTAATAACTTTAGGAAAGACAAATTTTCCCAAAAAAACTTACAGTAGAGTGAGTAGATCAACTCATAGACTGAACATTTTAACTTGGTAAATAAACAGTAACATTTAGGTAAGAATCAACAACAACTTTCACAAACGCAATAGTAACGACTTAAAACTTATCCAAAAAACTTTACATAATATCAAGACAACAGCAGACATCTTCAGACACTGTGAAAAACAAATTAAGATGTCTTCAAAGAAAAGAAAAGAATATGACAGATATTATGAATACCAGAGTCAAGAAGGCACCTGGTGTATGTTGATATGGAGACATTTGAACAGCTACAAAAGAAAGTACAAATGATGTATATGAATTATGGAATGGAAGACCAATCAGAGCTATAAATTGTCACTGAAATAATATTAAAAAATTTTTCAAAAGTGAAAAAAAAAGAAAGTACAAATGATGGAACCAACAGTGGAAGCCACAAATAAAGGGAATAACCTAGAGGTAAATAACCAGGAAAAAATATACTGATAATGATTTATTTGAATAGCTATGAAGAAAATGTGCACGTGCTTGAAGAAACAATAGAAACTAAAAAGAAAGCAAACACTCGAGAGACATAGAGCGAGGAGAAATATATTGATGCAGAGTAAATGGCACAGATATGGAACAAATGAAAAAAAATAGAAGAAATAATTGAAACTATAGATAAAGAGGCAAGAACTTAAAAAATCATCACAAGATATAGAGGTTACTGCCAACACAGTACTAGAAATAACAGAGCCATGAAAATACAATTCAGAATGTTAAGACTGAAATGGCAGAAGTCTCCAACATATCTAAAGGAAAAAAACAAAACTAAAGAGATGGAGCAGAGAGTCAATGAGCTAGAAGACATGAACCTCAACAGAAACATACTAGAAGAAACATCAGAGATGAAACATAAAGAAAATTAAGAAAATAGACAACACAAAAAGGAATAACCTATATATGATTGGAATTTGATAATATGAAAATTGTGGAAACGGTACTAGAATAAAACATCCCAGGTATTATGAAGAACACAAAAATCCACATTTAGGATGCTCAGCAAACACCAGGTAGACTAAGACCCAAAAAGGAAAATGTCAAGACATATCATAGTCAAATTCTCCAAATTAAAGGTTAAGAATAGAATACTGTAAGCAGTACAATAAAACCAAAAAGTCACCTACAAAGAAAAAGCCATTCTATTAGTTTTAATTTTTCAGTAGAAATCATGTGAGCAAGAAGAAAATGGGGTGGAATATACAGAACATTGCAATAAAACTATTGCCAACCATGGATCCTGTACCCAGAAAAGATACCCATCAAATATTAGGAAGAAATAACATCCTTTATGGAAAAGAAAGAAATTCAGGAATTTGTGAAAACAAGACCAGATATACAAGATATTTTACACCACAAAAAGATAAAGTTATATAATCCAATAGAAAAATGAGCACAGGATATCAACAGACACGTCACCAAAGAAGACATTTAGATGGCTAACAAGTACATAAAGAAATGTTCAAAACCCCTAGCTCTAAGAGAGATTTAAATTAAAACAATTATGAGATATCATCTCACCCCAGTTAGAATTGCAAAATTTAGCAGAACAGGAAGCAACAAATGCTGGCTAGGTTGTGGAGAAACTGGAACCCTTATTCACTGTTGGTGGGAGTGTAAAATGGTGCAACCACTGTGGAAGGCAGAATGGTGCTTTCTCAAAAAGTTGCAA
>NW_006399861.1:726735-741024 GCF_000299155.1 Elephantulus edwardii | reverse complement strand
TACTTTTCCAAGAGGGTAGTGTACTAGGAGGGAGGGTTGGGAGGGGAGAAAAGTGCAACAATGAATGAATAGAAATCCAAAGTCTAAATTTTTACTGAAATTAATAATTAATTGAAGTAGAACAAAACAAAAAACCTTAAATAACTAAAGCTCACACACAAAAGAAAAAAACATAAAAAGTTTAAAAAAAAAGAACTTTTAAGGGAAGTCCTTCACACAAAGACTCCAAAGGAAAGTGGATTGATTATATTAACAAGAAACAAATAAAAAGGAAATATAGCAAAAGAGCAATGATAAAAACTGGCCTGTCAATAATCATACTTACTGTGAATGTACTAAATACACCAATCAAGATAAAAAGAGTAGCAGAAAATCCAAAATCTCTGTAAATATTCATTAAAATTAATGAAATAATTTTTTTAAATGAGTGGAATGTACTTAGGGTAGTCTCAGGAGTGCAGGGGGATTGTGTACCAGGGAGGGAGTGTTTCCTTTTCTTTTCAAAAAGAGGAGCGAACTGGGGTGGGGGGGAGGGCTGGTTGGGGAAAGAAGTGTAGCAATGAATAAATGGAAATCCAAAATCTCTGTAAATGTTCATTAAAATTATTTTTAAAAAATTACTAAAATAAAACTTAAAAAGAAAAGAAAAAAATAAATAAATAAAAAATTTTACAGTGATAAAAAATAAAAGAGTAGCAGAATAGATTAAAACAACAACAACAGCAACAACAACAAAAAGCTAATCATATGTTGCATACAAGACACACATCTAGTAAATGAAGAGAAAGATAGATTCAAAACCAAAGGGGGGGGAATATACCAAACAAATGGCATCCACAAAAAAGGTGAAGTGGCAATATTAATCTCTGATAAAGTAGACTTCAAAGTGAAAATTACCATAAAAGATAAGAAAGGGCACTATATAATGACTAAGGGTACAGTAGACCAAGAAGATATCTATGCACAAAATGATAGACCTGCTAAATACATAAAACAACTGTTAACATAATTGAAGAAATAAATAGACAGCACCAGAAAAGTGGTAGTAGACTTTAAAACACCACTCTCACCAAAGTGCAGGTCAACTCAAAATAAACTTAGCAAAGATGCACAAAACTTAAACTACAGAGTAAGTAACCTCGACCTTGTCGAGGTATTCTAAGCACTGCACTCAACTAAAACTCAGTTCACTTTCTTCTCAATTGTACATGGTACATTCTCCAGAACTGATTACATATTAGGGCACAACGCAAGCGTCAAGAAATTAAAATCATTGAAATAATATCAAGTATCTTCTCAGACCATAATATCATGGTATTAAAAATTCACCACAAGGGGGTAAAGCTTATAAAGCCACCAATATGGAAGCTAAATAACACTCAGCTACAACAAGATTGGGTTATGGATGAAATAATGAAATTAAAATGTTCTTCAAAGCAAATACTAATGAAAATACAATATTCCAAAACATCTGGGAGGCAGCTAATGCAGTCCTCAAGAGGCAGTTTATAGCAGTCAGCAAACATGTAAGAAATGAAGAAAGGAGCAAAATTTTAAGCTAACTTAACACCTTCATAAAATAGAAAAAAAGAAGAGGAATCTAACCCAAAAACATCTAGAAGAAAATAAGTTATAAGAATAAGAGCTGAATTAAATGAGATAGGAAACAGAAAACAATTGAAACCATCAATAAGAACAGGAAATCATTTTCCAAACGGGTCAATAAAATGACAAAACACTGGTAAACTTAACAAAAGACTAGGGAGAATAGAAGGCACAAATAACTTCATTAAGGGATGATAGAGAAATAGAGCAAATTAAAACTATAATATCTGAATATTATGAAAAGCAATACTCTGATAAATTTGTAAACTTAGAACAAATTGACAAATTCCTTGAAAATCATGCCCTACCCAGACTGATAGTGACAAATGTAGAACACTTGAATAGATTTATCACATTGAGCAGGTTACAAAAAACTTCCCCACAAAAAAAAGTCCTGGACCAACTTCACAGCTGAATTCTACCAAACATTTAGAGAAGGTATATCACCAGTTCTACTTGTTATTTATTCATGTATATAAAGAAGGAACACTCCCAGAGACATTCTATAAAGCAAGTATAACAAAACCAGGCAAATATATTTCCAAAAATAAACCCTACAGACGAGTATCTCTCATTAACATAGATACAAAAATCCTTAACAATATCCTAGCCAAACAGATTCCAAAAGCACATTTAAAAAAAAAATTCATCATGGCCAGCGGGGATTTACAAGAGGCATGTAAGGATGGTTCAACATATGAAAAGCAATCAACATAATTCACCACATAAATAAAACAAATGACAAGAACCATATGATCCTAGCAATTGATTCAGAAAAGGCATTTGACAAAATGTAACACTCTTCCTGATTAAGACACTTAGCAAAATTGGACTAGAAAGGGATTTCCTCAACATAGTCAAAAGTATATATGCAAAACCAAGAGCTAATATCATTCCTAATGGGTAAAGACAAAAAGCATTTTCTCTGTGAACAGGGACCAGAAAAGGATATCCACTATTGTCACTGCTATCCAATATTGCATTGGAAGTACTTGCTAGGGCAATATGACAAGAGAAGGAAATAAAAGGAATCCTGATCGACAAAGAGATGGATGTCACTCTATGTAGATGATAGGATAGTGTACACAAAAAAGTCCAATGACTCTAAAAAAAACCCAAACAAACACAAAATTGTTAAAGCAAGTAGATCAATTCAGTAGAGTGGCAGGATACAAAATCAATATAAAAAAATTAGTAGGATTCCTCTACAGTAATAAAGAGAACTCAGAGAAGGAAATCAAGAAAACAATACCATTTATGATAGCCAACCACAAATTGAAATATTTATGAACCTAACTAGAGATACAGAAGACCTAGACAAAGAAAACTACAGAATATTTCTGCAAGACACGATAAAATACCTAAACAAATGGGGGAAATGTGCCCTGTTAATGAATAGGAAGGCTCAATATTGTGAAAATGACAATCCTACCAAAAGCTATCTACATATTCACACAATTAGAATACAGATGCCATCTTCATTTTTAAAGGAGATCAAAGAAAAATTCTCAAGCTTGTTTGGAGAGGAAAGAGACTCCAAACAAGCAAAGTACTTCTGAAAAACAAATGTTGAAGTGAGAGGCATAGCACTCCCTGACCTCAAAACCTACTACAGCATGATATTGGTACAATGATGGGCACATAGACCAATAGAACAGAACTGAGAAACCAGAAATGGATCCGTCTATCAATGGTCACTGATATTAAAAAAGGAAATAATACTTATCAAATGAGGAAATGATAGCCCATTCAAAAATTTTGCTAGCAAAACTGTACACCTACCTGTAGAAAGCAGAAACAAGATCCACATTTCACGTCATACACAAAAATTGACTCAAGGTAGATCAAAGACCTCAAAATAAAGCCCGATAGCACAAAGCTTGACAAACTGGGACCATGCTTATAAATCCTTGTCTACAGTATAAAGAGACTGCCAAATACAGCCAGAAAATGCTCTGAAAAGGGTAAAATTGATGAACGGGACCTTCTAAAGATTAAATCTCTGTGTTCATCAAAAACTTTTCCAACAGGATGAAACTACCTGGGAACAAACATTTGGCAATACTGTCTCAGATAAGGGTCTCATAATGAAAGTTTACAGAATCCTACAGGACCGCCAGAAGAAAAAGACAGATAATCCTTACAAAATGGGCAAAAACCATGGAAAAACTTTTCACATAGGAGGACATTTGGATGGCCAACACATGTGAAAAATGCTACAAATCACTGTCAATAAGAGTTATGAGAATCCTACCAGCAGTGGAAACTTTAGCAGGGAAGCCAAGTAATAAGTGTTCTAATTAGTGTTGGAGAGGATGTAGCAAGATAGGAACTCTTACACATTGTTGCTAGGATTGTAAAATGGTGCATCCACTCTGGAAGGCAGTTTGATGTTTCCTCAAAAACCAGAGCGTAGATATTCCATATCATCCAGCTATTTCACTGCTTGGAATATACCATGAGAAACTGAGAACTGAAGCAGAAACAGAGACTTGCATACCAATGTTCATAGGGGCATTATTTACCATAGCAAGATGGATTGAGAAACTATGGTACATATATACAGTGGAATACTATGAAGCATGCAGGAGCAAGGATTTTGTAAATTACTACTTAATGTGGGAGGTACTGGAAAGCATTATGCTAAGTGAGCTAACTCAATCTCATAAGGATAAATACTGTTTAGGACCGTTATTGTAGGGTATCTACATGGATCCAAGGCATGGAAGGGGGGGTGAAATATGTTGTTGTTGTTAAGTGTTGTCGAGTCATAGATGACTTATAGCAACTCTATGAACAAAAGATCTGAACAATTATATAATTTTCATCATTTCTCTACATTCATAGTTTCCTGAGCTAAACCATTTCGGAAGTGGATGCCGTTCCTACTTCCAAGCTTGTTTTAATCAGGAAGCACCACCAAAACTGTCCACCATGGGTAACCATTGTTGAATTTGACACATCAGTGCCACAGTGTTTAGCATCACAGCAACCACAAGTTACCTCTGTACAGTAAATGTACAGACCAGTGCCACACCACTGAGAAAAATGTTTAACCAAAAGGAAGTAAAACCAGGCCCGAGGACTGCAGGCCCTTGGGCCCAAATGTATTTTTAAATCCAAGTCTGAATCACATCGTCTCACACCCATTCACAAGTCAGCATTCCACTCTAATCCTCGCCAGAACCAGCAAGCAAGTCTCTGTAGAATCAGGCTGCTGCAGACGACTTCCAAACTGGATTATATAGAGTCACATCATTTTATGGGTTGAGAGAGGGATTGTTAAAGAAAAGGAGAAAGGTCTGGTATGAAAAACAATGTATATAAACTTTATAAACGTTGTATATAAACCAGTACAATATATATATATAAAGAGTATTCCATGCAGTGCCCAAAGGAGGGGGGACACAAAAACAAATCTGCCTTGAAAGAAAATAAACCAGAGTGCTTCTGAAAGGCAAGGATGGTGAAACTCTTTCTCACTTACTTTGGGCATATTTTCATGATGGACTAGTCCTTGGAGAGAGACAGCCTGCTGGGAAACTTAGAAGGTCAACAAAAGAGAAGTTGACCCTCCATAATCGACACAATAACTACCACAATGAGCTTAAGCAAAGATGGTGAAGATGATCAGAAAAAGGCAAGGCTCAGATCTTTTGTTCATGGAACGGCTATGAATCATAGCTAACTCACAAAACAACGTCTAGTTGTTTTCATTGTGTGGGTCATATGTACATAGTATATATGCAATTTATAATGTGCACTCTAAATCAGTAGCAACTTGCAATTGTTGCATAAAATGTCACATTTTTAAGAATATGCAAACGAGGTATGTGGTATTATTTTATAACATTGGTAATAACATCACACACTCTAGGGGTCAAGAATAAAAAAGAATTTAAATGGAACTTATATATTATCACATACTTGTATGGAACTGTTTATTTTGGAATGTCAACATCTCAAATATTTTGGTTATATAAGTACTAAAAGTATGGGTACATATGTTTTAGGTTACCAAAGTTGTACCAATGGGAATATAACAACAACAACAACAATACTTGGGGTTTAAAAAAATATTTCCATCATGATCTCTGTTTCCCGCTACTTGGTTCATTCGGGGGCAGAGGGGGACTTTTTCTCTAGAAACTTTGTGTTATCAGAGTAAGTCAAGTATAAACAGTCTTTGGGGCAATAGAGAAAGGGATAATAAAATTACTTCAGATATTTCCAAATAAGGAGAACATACAATTTGCATCTCTTCATTTTAATCAAATTAAAAAGATGGCATTTGACATTTTATCAGAATTCTGAAAATCATCCAGGATGACTATCCTGGAGGCAATGTGGACTGTGGAAAGAACGTGAGTCTGGAACCCAAACATCTTAATTAAAGAAATATGTTGCCACTTATTGGCTGTCAGGGTATAAATAAGTCATTTCTACCATGTGTAACTTTGTTTTCTTATGACAAAATGTGAAAAAATAATAATCGCTAATACCTCAGTGAAAAATGCATCATGAAATAGCTTTAGAAGCAATGATTAATAAAATAGTACTTCTTGTGAAGCTCTTGGATCTAGAGTGAAGAGTTTACAGATTTCATACAAATAAACAATACAAATTTTAGGTTCACCTCACTCTGATCCTTGCAGTCACAATCGCTTCTATTTTTAGTAGTCATAAAATATTGGCAGCTTTTGGTGTGACCAAATAGAAATTATTTTCCAGGTGTTGGCAGATTTCCACTGTTTTACTCTATGAACAACAAAAGACTTCATTGATAGCTCTATATGTTTAGTATCTACTCATATTTTAATGATAACCAATGAGTCCATAAGGATATGCGATGCTCTGCTAACCCAAAGGCAGCCCTTCTCTTACTTTTTTAACCCATCAGTGGGACAGTGGGAAAGAGAGGTAAAAACTCTCATCCTGTGATTTCCAGTTTTGGAAATCCAAAGTAGGGTAAACTATGAGTCTGTTCCAGATTGATAGCAATGAGTAAAATGTATACATCAGGATTGTATTCTTTGTCAAGACCTATCCAATCTGTATGCTGAGCAAATCATTCAAGAAGCTGGACTCTATGAAGAAGAGTGTGGTGTCAGGATCAAAGGAAGATTTATCAAGAACCCCTGTTATGTAGATGAAAAAAGTGAGGATAACTTGAAATGCTTGCTGTAGAAGATCAGACTACAGCCTTCAATATGGGTTGATATCAACATACCACAGACTACCAAGAAAAGAAACAGATGTATTCTGGAGATGGTGAAATCAAGTGGATCCTTAAATACAAGAATTCTGAAATTCCGTCTTGCATAACTTAGGCATATTGCCAGGAGAGATCAGGCTTTGAAGAAGGACATCATACTTGGAAGGGTGGAGGAACCGTGAAGGCAAGCGAGATCCTAGATGAGATGGAATAGGGCAGGGTTCAGAGCTAGTGTACATAATGTCCTTTTGAGTTGCAGGTGACTCAATGGTACATAACAACAATAACAACAGTGTTCCCTTATTGTATTTTAGCAGCAATTTCTTGTTCTAGGTATAGATTTCATATAAGCATAACTAATTGTAAAATTCTCATTCTTCTCAACATTAGTCACTGGGTTCTTTTGTTTTGTTTTGTTTTGTTTTGGTTTGGTTTTTTATGATCTACACAGGCTATACACATGGATTTCACCTGATGAGATGCGTAGGAATGAGATAGATGACATCTGTGGAAAGAACCACTAGAGAAGCTCAATATCAAATGTGAAAACTAGGCCTGGTGCTGATTGTGAAACAGATCACCAACTATTCATATGCAAGTTTAATCTGAAGAGAAGGAAAGTGAAATCAAACCCATAGGTACCAAAATATGACCTTGAGTCTATCCCACCTGAATTTCAGAACCATCTCAGGAACAGGTTTGAGGCTTTGCACACTAATGAGCGAAGGCCAGATGAGTTATGGGACAATATAAAGAATATCATCCAGTAAGAGTGCAAAAGGTCGTTGCAAAGATGGAGGAAGAAAAAAAGACCAAAATGGAAGTCAGAAGAGACTGAATATTGCACTGGAGCACCAAGAAGCCAAAGCAGAAGGAAGAAATCAAGATATTAAGGAGCTGAACAGGAGATTTCAAAAGGCTTCACGACAAGACAAAGTAAAGTATTATAATGAAATATGTAAAGAGCTGGAGTCAGAAAATCAAAGGGGCCAAACTCACTCAGCATTTCTTTTTGTCTCTCTCTCTCTCTTTCTACTTGTCACTTTTATTTGGGATTTCTAAAAGAAAATGCATGTTTTAAGATTTTATCATTTTGTGTGTGTGTGTACTGTCGAATAAGATCCAACTGGTACAGGAGAAGATATGTTTTAAGATTTTATGTCATGATATCTACCTGCCATTCTAATTTTACTCTTTTCTATTTTTTAAAATAATTTTAATGAAAATGTACAGATATTTTGGATTTCCATTCATTCATTGCTGCACTTCTTGCCCCCTCCCCCCCCAGTTCGCCCCTCTCTTTGAAAAGTATAAGAAACACTCCCTTCCTGGTCAGCATTTCTTAAGCTCAAGGAACGGAAGAGGAAATTTAAGTCTCGACTTACAATACTTAAGAAAACACTTTGGGCAGAATATTGAGTGACCCTGGAAGTATTAAAAGAAGATGAAATGAGTATACAGAATCATTATACCAAAAGGAATTGGTAAACACGGAAAAATCTAATGAAAAAACATATGAGCAAGAGCCTATTTTGATGAATGAAGAAGCTCAGACTGCTTTAAGGTCCCAGTAATTGATGGTATACCAATTGACATATTTCAACTAACAGATGCTGCCCTAGATGTGCTCAATAAGGTCTTCCACGGAATCTGGAGGACAATCACTTGGTCAACTTACTGGAAGAGATCACTATTTGTTCCCATTCCAAAGACAGGTGATCCAACAGAGTGTGGGAATTATCGGACAATATCATTAATATCACATGGTAGCAAGATTTGTGGAAGATTACCCAAAAATGACTGGAACAGTACAGCAACAGAGAACTACCAGAGGTGAAGGCTGGGTTTAGAGGGGGTCATGATACTAGGGATATTGTAGCTAATGTTAGATGGATCTAGGCTGAAAGCAATGATTACCAGAAGGATGTTTATCTTTGTTTCATTGATTACGCAAAGGTATTTGACAGTGGATCATAACAAACTGTGGCTAACTCTGAGAAGAATTGGAATCCCAGAACACTTGATTGAGTTAATGCCAAACCTATACTTAGACGAGGAGGCAGTCGTCAGAACAGAGCAGGGAAACACTGCATCGTTCAAAATTGGGAAGGGTGTACATCAAGGCTGCATCCTATCTTTATACCTTTCAATCTTTATGCAGAACAGATTATCCGAGAGGCTAGACTCTATGAGGAGAAATGTGGCATCAGGATTGGAGGAAGTATCATAAACAATCTGCATTATGCATTTGACACAACCCTGCTTGCTGAAACAAGGAGGACCTGAAGCACTTGCAGTGGAAGGTCAGGGACTGCAGTTTTGAGTATGGTTTGAGGCTCAATATCAAGAAAAAAAAAAGATTCTCACCGCTGGACCAATTGGCAGCATCATAATGGATGGTGAAGAGATTGTTCACAGTTTTGATTTGCTTGGATCCACAGTCAAAATTCTTGGCACCAGCAGCCAGGAAATTAAAAGACATATTTTGATGGGAAAATCAGTGGTTAGAGACCTCTCTAAAGTACTGAAGTGCAACGATGTCAGTCTGTAGACTAAGCTGCACCTAATACATGCCATGGTCTTTGCAATCACTTGCTTTGCATCAGAGAGTTGAACAATGACTAGGGATGATAAAAGGAGAATTGATACCTTTGAGCTGTGGTATTGGAGAAGAGTATTGAATATACCATGGACTGCTAAGAGAACGAACAGGTTTGCCCTGGAGAGGATGAAGCTGGGCTGTTCCTTGGAGGCAAGGATTCTGAAGCTTTGTCTGACATACTTTGAACATGTTGCAAGGAGGGACCAGTCCTTGGAGAGGGTGGACGGACAGAGCAGGAGAGGAGGATCCTCAATGAGGTGGTTTGATTCAGTGACTGGCGTAATGGGGGTAGGTGTGTCGGAGGTGGTGAGATTGGCATAGGATAGGGCAGAGTTTATGGCTGTTGTACATAGGGTACTATGAGTTGCATATGACTCGATGGTACATAACAACAACAACACTGTCAAATATCATTGTATATTTAATAAAACAAAAATAGACATTCTTCTGGTATTCTGTGCTTACAGTCAGGATCGATTTGACATCAGCAATGATATCTGTGGTACCAAAGTCTCTTCTAAACCCACCTCGATCTTTGGGCAGTCCTCTGTCAATGTAGTGCTCTAGCCATTTTTTAAATGAAATCCAACAATATTTTGTTTGCATGTTTTATTAATGATATTGCTTGATAATTTCCATATTCTGTTGGATCACCTTTCTTAGGAAGGGAATGAATAAATAAATAAATATCGACCTAGCAAGTTTTTAAACTTCTTAGCATAAACTAGTATGCTAATCCAGTGTTGCATCTGTATTAAATTGGTATTAAATAGATTCTTGGAGCCTTTTCCCCCAGCCCCAGTATCTCTGTTGCAACTAGACTTCTTTCATTGTTGTTGGCTCTTGTTCATATAAGGGAACTCCTATGGCCTATGGTACTCTCTAAAATTTTTCTCGGTCAAACAATTCTTTTTGATACAGTGATTCTATGTATTCCATTTATATTTTCTAGATGTTTCCTTCTGTTATACATAGGGTTTTCAGAGGCCTGCTATTTCAGAAGTTAATGGCCAATCCTTCTTCCTAGTCTGTCTTAATGTGAATGTTCAGATTTAGAGAAGTATCAGACAGACCAGCAAGTTAAAGGTATATCCCTTATTGTGGAGTTAACTTTATTGTCAGTGTTGTCCCTGCCTTTCTCACATGCGTCTTTACCCACTTATTTCCCTGCTACACCATCCACCAGGATGCCCATCCACTTCTACCCCCTCCTTTCACATCTACATCACAACTTTTGCTGCTAATTGAAAGGCAGTGCTTCCCTGGCAGTTTGAATCCATAAGAAAGTCCATGGGAAAAGGTAAGTAATATCCTCCCTCTGAAAACACACTGGAAGTTCAGCTATTAATCAGTTCTGACTCACTAACCATGAGATGAGTTGACTATTATCTACCACTTGAAAATTTATATATGTATAATATATAAAATTAGTGTATAATTGTGAAGACCATGGCCCGAATCAGGCACACCTTAATCTCTGATCTGACATAGTTGCTCTTCAGCACTCTGGCGAGGCTCCTGATAGCAGATTTTCTCAATGCAATTAGTCTTTTGATTTTCTGACTGCTGGTGCCAAGAGTGTTGATTGTGGAGCCAAGCATGTAATTCTCAACAAGCTCAAACTCTTCTCTATCTATCATAGTGCTGCTAATTGGCCGAGCGGTGAGAATCTTTGTCTTCTTGATGTTAAGCTTCAATTCATATCTCTCTATCTCTATCTCTTTCTCTATCTTATCTACCTATCTAAAATGAACTAATTAATAATATACATAAAATTTGATAACTATAAGGACCTCTCTCACACAAGAAAACCACAATCACAAATTTTATGTAGAGAAGTAATGTTTTAAAATTACAAGAGATTTCTTTTTTTCCTTTTCTTTTTTTTCTATAATTATATTTTATTAATTTTCATAAACATTTACAGAGATTTTGGGTTTCCATTCATTCATTGTTGCACAAGAGATTTCTTTTACTTTCTCTATATTATCATAGGCAGTTAATCACAAGGGAGAAGATTGCTCAACTTGCTTCCATGGTAGTTGGTGGGGTCAAACTTTGTCCTTTTTTTTGCATTAGCAGTGTAACTTTGGACAACTAAACCACCAAAGTTCCCTATGGTCATTGAAATTTATAGATATATGATATATTTAAAAGATAAGTTATTAAAACATTTATATAAAAATTGGAAATATGAGAGTCTTTTTACAGCTAAAGGGCCCAGAGGAGGAGTCATCTAGGGTTTGATTTCATAATCCTGCTACCAGGCATTGGATAGGGGAAGAGAAGATTGTCCTGCACCATGATATTTGTATGCCTGCTTGGATCTATAGCTTTCAGTTAGAGGTATAACATCAGTCAGTTCATTACATTCAGGCAGCGATTTGCATGCTGCTTATTACTTTATTGAACATACAATATAATGTGGAGGAAACAAATGAGAGTGACTGGGAAAGAGTAAAACCAGGTTTCTCCTTGGAGGCAAGGATTTTAAAACTCTGACTCATATACTTTGAGAATGTTATCAGAAAGAGTCAGTCCTTGGAGAAGGACATTATGCTTGGAAGGGTGGAGGATTAGCACAGTAGCGGAAGATCATGGATGAGATAGATTGGGACAGTGACAATGGCAATGGTGTCAGATGTGTCAGAGATGGCGAAGTTGGCTCAAGGTATGGCAAGGCTCAGAGGGGCTGTTCATAGGGTTTCTATGATTCACACTCAACTCGAGGACACATGACAATAGCAATAACATTTTTCACTTAAATATGTATATGCATGCTTGTTTTCTGTTTACTCCTATCAGTACATCACTTGTCTGTTGGTTTGCTATGCTGAGTTAATTTGTGGGCTGCTGTGGTGATGGAAGTTATGCCACCTGCGTTTCAAAATCCAGTAGTCACTCATGATAGACAGTTTTCAGCAGAGCTCCAGATTAAGATAGACTAGGAAACAGGGTTGGCCTTTTGGGTATATTAGAGATAATGCCAGCAAAGAAGTCACTAAAAAAATGAGGAGAAACAGCTGAAAATAACCATTAATAATTGGGACATGTACAGTGTATGAATATAGAAAAACCTGGAAGTTATAAAAAGTAAATTGAACATATAAGCATTATAGTTATTAGGGAGCAGAAATGAACTGACATTGGCCATTTTGAATCAGATTATCATATGATATATTTTTTACCAGAAAAAAAATTTGAAGAAGAATGGTGTTACTTTCATAGTTTAAAAGATCATTGCAAGATCTATCTTAAAGAATAATGCTGTGAATGATAAAATGCTATCCCTATATATACAAGGAATATCTGTTAGTACAATTATTATTCAAATATAAGTACCAGCAGCTAAATATAAAAAGAGGAAATTGAAGAATTTTATTGAAGTTTCAAAATGACTAAACATGCACTCAAAGATGCATTACTAATAACTGGTGACTGTAATGCAAAAGTTGGAAGCCAAGTAGAGGAGATGGCAGGCAGAAATTATGGATTTGGTGAAAGAAATCAGTCTGGAGAATGAATAATTTATTGATCACAAATATCTTTTTTTTAAGATTATGTATACACATATATTACCTGATTGGTTGCATAGGAATAAGACTGACTACATTTATGGAAAGAATGTTTGGAGACTCTCAATATCAGTAGATAAAACAAGGCTGTGTGTAGACTGCAGAATAGATCTTCAATTACTCATGTGAAAGTTCAAATTGAAGTTGAATAAAAGTAAAGCAAGTCAACAAGTACCAAAATACATCTCAAGAACAGTTTTGAAGCATTGAACAATAATACTGAGTAAAGATCAGAAATACTGTGGGATGAAATCAAAGGCATCATCCCTGAAGAGAGTAAAAGGTTATTATAAAGACAGAGAATAAAGAAAAGACAAAAAAGACCCTGAAATGCATGAAATGCATACTAGAAAGTCAAGAAGCTACAACAAAAGGGAGGAATTCTGAAAGTAGGAGAGATAATCAGAAGATTTCAAAAGGCAACTTGATAAGGCAAAGCAATGTATTATAACAGAATGTACAAAGAGCTGGAGTCAGAAAATAAAAAGAAAATAACTCTCTTGGCATTTTGTAAGTTGAAAGAACTGAAAACAAATTCAAGTCTTAAACTTTAATACTGAGAAATACTATGGGCAAAATCTTGTATAATAAGGAAACATCAACATAAGATAGACATGACTATATAGAGCCAGTGTACCAAAAAGAATTGATAAACACTGAAACAAGTTTCAAGAAGCTTCTTATAATAAAAAGTGTATGATGATTAAGGAACCAGTTTAAACTGAATTAAAGACATTTGAAAAAATATGTCTCCAGAAATCTATAGGACACCAATTGATATGTATTGACTAACAGATGCAGCCCTAGATAGGCTCATCAGCTTGTGCCAGGGAATTTGGAAGCAACTACCTGGCCAATTGACTGAAAGAAATCCATATTTGTTTCCATTCCCAAGAGATTAATTCTAATAGAATGTGGAACTTATTCAGCAATACCATTAATATATGTAATCATAACAGTGCTATAGCTCATCCAAAAATGGTTAGAAGAGTACATTGAAAGAGAATTACCAGTGTTCTCTTTGGCAGCATATATACTAAAATTGAAATGATGCAAAGAAGATTAGCATTGTCCCTGCACAAGACTGGCATGCAAATTTGTGAAACATTCCATATTAAAAAAAAAAAACAAAGAAGAAGAAAGATAATTGCCAGATGTTGGGTTTAGAATAGGCTATATAACCATGAATACCACTGTTTTTTTATTAAATTTTATTAGTTTTAATGAACCTTTACAGAGATTTTGGGTTTTCATTAATTCATTGTTGCACTGTTTTCTCCACCCTCATCCCC
>NW_006399861.1:722637-724345 GCF_000299155.1 Elephantulus edwardii | reverse complement strand
AGATGGCCAACAAGCACATGAAGAAATGTTCAAAATCCCTAGCTCTGAGAGAGATGCAAATCAAGACAACTATGAGATATCATCTCACCCCGGTAAGACTAGCAAAATTTAACAGAACAGCAAGCAACAAATGCTGGCGAGGTTGTAGAGAGACTGGAACCCTTATTCACTGTTGGTGGGAGTGTAAAATGATGCAACCACTGTGGAAAGCGATATGGCGCTTTCTCAAAAAGTTGCAAATAGAGATACCATTTGACTCAGCAATTCCACTACTGGGAATTTTTTTACATTCTAAAGAATAATTTCTTTACTGACCATACAAAAACATTTGACTGTATGGGTGACAAACTATGGCTAAAATTATAAAGAATGGGAAACATATCATTTAATTGTGCTTATTTCAGAGCTATACCTAGGCCAAGAAGCTACTGTCAGAACAAAGAAAGGAAACAGCATAATTTAGAATTAAGAAAGGTGTGTGTCAGAGCTCTATCATTCCTCCATACTTATTCAACTTGTAAAACATTTGAGAAGTTTGACTTAATAAAGAATGTAGCATCAGGATCTAAGAAAGGCTCATCGACAACCTGTGTTATGCAGATGATACAACTTTGCTTGCTGGAAGTGAGGAAGACCTGAAGCACTTATTACAGAAGATCAAGGACTTAAAGCCTTCAATATGGATTACATCTCCACATTAAGAAGAAAAAAAATTCCTCATCACTGGACCAATAAGTAACATCAGGACGGACAGATAGAGAAAATATTCAAGTTGTCAATGATTTCCTCTTACTTGGATCCATAAGCAACACTTTTGGTATTAACAGTCAAGAGATCAAGTGATATATTGCCTTGGGAAAGTCTGTTGGCAGGGATCTCTCTAAAGTTCTGAAGAGCAGTAAGGACAATTTAAAGACCAAAGTGTCCGTGATTCAAGTCATTATCTTTTCAATAACCTGATAGGCATTCCAAATCTTTACAGTGAATAAGAATGACAGAATAATTGATGCCTTTGATTTGTGATGTTGAAGATGAATATGAAAGAATAATCATGTCTTGGAAAGTGTCTCCAGAGTTTTCCTTAGAGGCAAGAATGGTTAAGCTTCCTCTCATATGCTTTGAGAAAGTTGTTAGGAGGATCTATTCCTTGGAAAATTATATCATGCATTAAAGAATGACTGTCAAAGAGGTAGACTGACACAGTAACTGTGAAAATGGGCTCAAGTATGCCAGAGATGATAAGGATGGCACAGGGTATGACAGGATTCCAAACTGTTGCTTAAGAGCTCAATCATATTTGATCCTATGAACAACATACTTGACCTGAACTTGGGAATGGGAACAAATATGGGTCACATCTGGTGTAGACCTAGATATGGGAACAAATATGGATCTCATGCTGTCAGTTTGTATTATTATGCTAGAGTAAAAACCTGTACTCAACTTAATGGCAACTAAGAACATCAATACAAGTCACAGGAAGACAGAAGCATAGTCAAATTTTATATTAAGAAACTCCGTTTTTAAAATTGTTGTAGTTGTTGTTGTTATGTGCCATCGAGTCATTTGCGACTCATAGCGACCCTATGTACAACAACCCTAAACCGTGATCTATCCTGTGCCAATCTCATTGCCTCTGACACACCCATCCCGATTACCCCAGTCACTGAATCAATCCACCTTATAGAGGGACTTCCCCTCCTGCGCT
>NW_006399861.1:704829-721032 GCF_000299155.1 Elephantulus edwardii | reverse complement strand
CTTGTGCTTTAGCTTCTCCACGTTCCAGTGCAATCTTCAGAGTTTCTTCTGACATCCATTTTGGTCTTTTCTTCCTCTTCTGTCTTTTTAATGATCACCTGCACTCTTCCTGGATGATACATTAAACATCCTCCCACAACTCATCTGGTCTTCGCTCATTAGTGTTCAAGGCCTCAAACCTGTTCCTGCGATGATTCTGAAATTCAGGTGGTATGAAATTAAACTCATATTTTGGCTCCTGTGAATTCTGTTTAATTTTTCTCAGCTTCAGCTTGAACTTGCATATGAGTAGTTGGTGGTCTGTTCCACAATCAGCTCCTGGCCTAGTTTTCACAGCTGATAGAACTGTCAAGCATGGAAATACAAAGGAAGAGGAACAGTTGTAAGCAGACACTAGTAATTGGAACATGCAATGTGAGAACCATGAATGTAGGAAAATTAGAAATTGTTGGAACGCATAAATATTGACATACTAGGCATTGGAGAGATGAGATGGACTGGCATGTGGCATTTCGAGTCAGATGATCATATGATATATTATTCTGGAGATGAAAAGGTGAGGAAAAATGGAGTTGCTTTCCTAGTCAAAAAAGAAATTTCTAGTCCATCTTGAAGTACAACATTGTGAGTGATAGGATTATATCCATACACTTACAAGGAAGTCCAGTGAACACTACTATCATCCAGATATATGCACCAACAACCAGAGCCAAAGGACTCCAACTCTTACAGGCAGAGATAGATCGAACGTGCAATCAAGATGCATTGATAATAATGGGCAACTGGAACGCAAAAGTTGGGAACAGGGAAGAAGAATCAGTAGTTTGAAAACATGGAC
This sequence comes from Elephantulus edwardii, assembly GCF_000299155.1. NCBI lineage: Eukaryota > Metazoa > Chordata > Mammalia > Macroscelidea > Macroscelididae > Elephantulus > Elephantulus edwardii. Next base: position 720,194 of record NW_006399861.1, on the reverse strand, counting down.
TTGGTGACAGAAATGAAGCTGGAGATAGAATGATTGAATTTTCCACAATCAATGACTTATTAATTACAAATATATTTTTTTCAGAGACATAAACGTAGATTATATACATGGATTTCACCTGATGGTATGCATAGGAATCAGATCGATTGCATCTGTGGAAAAAATCGCTGGAGAAGCTCAATATCAGCTGTTTTTAAAATTATATGAGATTTATTTTACTTTCTCTGCAGGAGGACAGCACTCTGTCTTCCAGCCTAGCTAATTCTATTGAGCATGACCACTTCTCTTCCCTATGACACACAAATGGTTACTCATTAGGTGAGTCATGCTTACTACTGCCAAGTGAGAACTTCATAACGTAACACCTAAAAAAAAGCACTAAAGTGGAATTTTCAGCAAATTATTTGACCTCATTTTTATAAGATTATTTAAAATCTTCATAGAATTTAAGGCATTACCATTTTGAAGAAAAAAGACATCCTGAAACAATTAATTAGTTTAATTCAACCAAGATTTAAGGATGAAATTTACTTTAGCAGGTAGAGTAAATGAAATTAACACATTTTAGTAAATATGTAATTCAATATTTATAAATTATTATTCCAGTCAACAATATGGGAAAAGTACTTTGTTTTTAAAAAACAAACAAACAAAAAATGTAGACTTAGACTGCATTTTTGAGGTTTTGGGGGTTTTTTTAAGTGCAAGTAACGGTGAACCTTAAATAATATTTCAGTTTGAAACATGTTATTTCTTTCTTAATGAGGATAATGAGATTATACACAGCGTTAGTTTGCTTGGCTCCATAGTCAACAGTCCTGGCACCAGCAGCCAGGAAATTAAAAGGCACATTGCCATGGGAAAGTCTGCTGTTAGGGACCTCTCCAAAGTGCTGAAGAGCAATGGTGTCTCTCTGGAGACTAAGGTGCGTCTGATACAGGCCATGGTCTTCGCAATCACCTGTTATGCATCAGAGAGTTGGACAATGACCAAGGAGGATAGAAGGAGAATTGATGCCTTTGAGCTGCGGTGCTGGAGAAGAGTATTGAGAATACCATGGACTGCTAGGAAAGCAAACAGATTTGTCCTGGAAAGGGTTAAACTGGGTGGCTCCTTGGAGGCAAGGATTCTGAGGCTCCGTCTAACATACTTTGGACATGTTGTGAGGAGAGACCGGTACCTTAGAGAGGGACATCATGCTTGGGATGGTGGAGGGACAGCGCAAGAGAAGAAGGCCCTCTATGAGGTGGATTGATGCAGTGACTGGGATAATTGGAATGGGAGTGTCAGAGACAGTGCGATTGGCACAGGACAGAGAGGAGTTTAGGGCTGTTGTGCATGGGGTCCCTATGAGTCGCAAGCGACTCGACGGCACATAACAACAACAACAACAACAATGAGGATAAAGACATATCTTCACAACTATGCACTTTTTATTTTGCATACCATTTACTGATTAATTTAAAAACATCTTGCTATTGAAATCTTCCTTCAGAAAATCTTCATGAAATGAAACATTGAGGGAAATTTGACATTATTGTAAACATCCTTCATTGGAACAAAGTTTGTCGAAAGGTTCCTGGATCTTCATACCTGTTCCACAATAATAATATTACACAATATTTCTAATTGTTAACAGCTTTAATTTGCTTGCCTCTACAATCAGTACTCTTGGTACCAGCAGTCAGGAAATTAAAAGATGAATTGCATTGGGAACATCTGTTGTCAGATAACTCTCCAAAGTACTGAAGAGCAGTAATATCAGTCTGGAGACTAAGGTGTGCCTAATAAAGGCCATGGTCTTTGCAATCACTTGTTATGCCTCAGAGTCCTGGAAAAAGACTAAGAATGATAGAAAGAGAATTGAAGCCTTTGTGCTGTGGTGCTGGAGAAGAGTATTGAATATGTCATGAACTGCTAAGAGAATAAACATGTTCGTCCTGAAGAGGGTTAAACCAGGCTACTGATTGGAGGCAAGGATTCTGAAACTTAGTCTGACATACATTGGACATGTTGCAAGGAGGGACCACCCTTGAAAAGGGATGTTATGCTTTAGAGGGTGGAGAAAGAGAGCACAGAAGAGGAAGACCCTCAGTGAGACAGATTGATTCAATAACTGGGATAAGGAGTGTAGGTGTGTTTGAGACAATAAGATTGGCACAGGATAGAGCAGGCTTTTGCACATGTGGTCACTATGAGTTGCAGGCAACTCACAGGCACATAACTACTTAATTTTATATTTAACATCCATAATGAATGTTTTCATTATGCCTTTATGAGGAGGAATGTAGCATCAGGATTAGAGGTAGACTCATCAGCAACCTACATTATGCAGATGACACAATCTTACTTGCTGTAACTAAAGAAGACCTGCAACAGTTGCTACTGAAGGTCAAGGACTGTAGTCTTCAATATGGGTTGAAGTTTAACATCAGGAAGACAAAGATTCTCACCAGTGGGCCAATTGTCATCACCGTGATAGATGGAGAAGAAATTGAAGTTGTTAACAATTAAAACTTGCTTGACTCCACAATGCACACTCTTAACAACTGTGATCAGGAACTCAAAAGATGAATTTCATTGTAAAAATTTACTGTCAGGAACATCTCAAGAGTGCTGAAAAGGAACGATGTCAGCCTCGAGACTAAGGTGTGCCTAATCTAGGTCATGGTCTTAGCAATTACTTTCTATGCATAAGAGAGCTGGACAATGACTAAGGATGACAGAAGGAGGAATAACACCTTTGAATTTTGCTGCTGGAGAAGAGTCTTGGCTATACCATTGATGGCCAAGAAAACAAATACACCTGTCTTGCAAAGGTTGAAATCAAGTTTCTCCTTACAAGATAGGATTTGAAAGCTTTGTCTCACCTACTTTGGGCATATGGCCAGGAGAGAGAGGTCTTTGGAGAAGAACAACATCATTAGAAGTATGGAGGGACAGCATAGGAGTGGAAGACCTCGTGAGATGAATTGATACAGTGACTGAGGCAATAATTGGGGTTGATGTGTCAAAATTAGTGAGACTGGTGAGGACAGGACAAGATTCAGAGCTGCTATATATAGCATTGTTTTTGGTTACCAGCAACTCAAAAACACAAAACAACAACAATGACAACTTATTTCAAATCAAGATATATCTGCATTGTTGTTATGTGCTGTCAAGTTGCCTGTGACTCGTACTGACTCTATCTACAACAGCTCTGAACTCTGTTCTATCCTGAGCCACTATTATTGTCTCTGACACACCTACCTCCATTACCTCAGTTACTCAGTCAATCCATGTCATGGGGGATCTTCTTCTCTTGCACTGTCCCTCCACCCTCCTAGGCATAATGTCCCTCTTTAAGGATTGGTCCATCTTTGCAAGATGTCCAATGTATATTAGACAGAGCTTCAGAATTCTTGCTTCCCAGGAGCAGCCTGATTTTACCTTTTCCATGACAAATTTTTTGTTCTTTTAGCAGTCGATGGTATATTCAATATGCTTCTCAATATTCAGCTCAAAGGCATAAATTATCCTTCTATCATCCCTCATAATTACCCAGCTTAGTGATGCATAGCACCTAATTGTGAAGACCATAGCTTGGATCAGGTGCACCTTAGCCTTAAAAATGGCATCTTTGGTCTTCAGTACTCTAAAGAGGTCCCTGGCAGCTTACTTTCCCACTGCAATTCTTTTTCTTTAAATTTTCTTTCTCATTAATTTATTTTTATTTTAATTGACATTTTAATGAAAGTTTATAGAGAACTTGAATTTCCATTCATTCATTGTTGCACATTTTCCTCTCTATGCACCCTCCCAGTTCTCTTTTATCTTTAAAGGAAAAAAAAAATCTTACATTGTTGCACAAATTACCACCATCCTCCCCCTCCCCCCCCCCAGTTCACTTTGCCATGTAGTTCTTATTCTGGAATGTTTTCCATGCTAATAATAACTAATCACCTATTCCTTTTAAACAGTTCTTTTTTCCTTCTTCATTAGTTTCAATGCAGTATACATTATTCTTTACTTGGTTTTCCTCCAACCCCCATGTCAATCCTGTTTTATAGGAGTGTCATCATGCAGTATTGGTCCTTTTGTGACCAATTTTGTGGTCTTTTTTCACTCAAAATAATGTTCTCCAGAGTAACCCGTTTTGTATAATATTTTATAAGTAACTTGTTTTTCAGAGTTGCATAGTACTCCATTGTGTGACTTATACCATAGCTTCTTTATTCGTTTGTTGATTGACACATGGGTTGTTTTCATCTCTTAGCTACTGTGAACCATGCAGAAATAAACAGAAGTGTGCATGTATCTGTTTTGGTGGCAGTTCTGATTTCTTTAGAGTATATTCCCAGTCATGGAATTGTTGGGTCAAACGGTATTTCTATTTCCATTTTTTTAGAAAGCAACACACTGCCTTCCATAGTGGTTGCACCATGTTATACTCCCACCAACAGTGAATAATTGTTCCATTTTCTCTACAGCCTTGCCGGCATTTGTTGTTTGCTGCTCTGTTGAATTTTGCTGTAGTTACTGGGATGAGATATCTCATAGTTGTTTTGACTTGCATCTCTTAGAGCTAGGGATATTGGACATTTCCTCATGTGTTTGTTTGCCATCTAAATGTCTTCTTTTGTGATGTGTCTGTTCATATCCTGTGCCCATTTTGCAATTGGATTGCTTGCCTTATCTTGTTGAAGTGTTGGAGTATTCTATAAATTCTAGATGTAAGTCCCTTATCAGATATGTCATTACCAGATATTTTTCAGTGTGGCTTTCTTTTTAACTTTATTGGAGTTTGTGATTTCTTTTTTTTTTATATGCATAGGGATTTGATTCTTTGAAGGTCCTATTCATCTATTTTATTCTCTCTTGGTTGTAGGTTTTTCTCAGGATGTTTGGACGACTGCCATGTTGTGGATTAAGGCTTCTAGAGTTAGTTCTTTACTCTGACAAAGTTTATAGTCCTTGATGTTAGTCCTAGGTCCTTGATCCACTTTGAGTTGGCTTTTTGTGGATGATGTGAGGTGTGGGTCTTGAGTTTTTTACAGATAGTTTTCCAATTATGCTAACAGCATTTGTTAAAGAGACTGTCATTTTCCCAGTAACTGAGTTAATTTCCTTTTCAAGAATCAGTTGACCATAGGTAGATGAGCTACTTTCTGGTTCTCAATTCTATTCTATTGATTCATGTATGTGTCACTGTACCACTATCACACTGTTTTGACCATTACAGCTGTGTAGTAGGATTTGAAATCAGGGAGCAAGATGCCTCCTACCTTGTTTCTCTTTTAAAGGAGTGCTTTGCTTATTCAGGGTTTCTTTCCATTCCAGATGAAATTGGAAATTGTCATTTCCACCTCATTGAAGAAAATAATTGTTATTTGTATTGGGATTGCATTGAAATTGTAGATTACCTTTGGTAGAATTTTAATTTTCAAAATAATAGATCTTCCTATGCAAAGAGATCTAAAGATCTCTTTTTGCTTCTTGTAGTAATGTTTTGTACTTTTTTTAATAGATCCTTTGTATTTCTAGTTAAGATTTACTCCCAACTCTTTAATTTTGTGATTAGTTATTGTGATGGATATTATTTTTCTTAGCTCCAGTTCTGTATTCTCTTTGTCACTGTATAGAAATCCAATTGTTTTTTGTATGCTGATCTTGTATCCTGCCACAGTGCTGAATTGGTTAATTGTGTCCTGTAGTTTTCTCATCGAGTCTTTAGGGTTTTCTAAGTATACTATCATATCATCTATATATTGAAATAATTTTATCTATTTGCCAATTTGGATACATCTTATTTTTTCTTGTCTTACTGCTATCGCTAAGACTTCCAACACAATACTAAACAGGAGAGTTGATGGGGGGATACTTGCCTAAGTTCCTGTGCACAAAGGAAAAATGCCTTTTATCTCTGTCCATTGAGATAAATGTTGACTCTTGGGTTTCTGTATAAACTTTTTACTATGTTGAGGAAATTCTCTTCTATTCCTATTTTGTTGAGTGTTTTCATCAGGAAAGGGTGTTACATTTTGTCAAAGGCCTTTTCTGTATCAATTGATAGGATCATGTGGTTTTGTCCTTTGCTTTGTTAATGTGGTGAATTACAATGATCATTTTTCTCATTTTGAACTATCCTTGCATACCTGTTAAGAATCTCAGTTGGTCATGGTGAATTACTTTTTTGATTTATCATTGACCAGGATTTTATTCAAGATTTTTTCATCTATGTTTATGAGAGATATTGGTCTATAGTTTTCTATTTTGTTGGTGTCTTTACCTGACTTTGATATCAAGGATATGTTTGTTTCATGGAATGAGTCTAGGAAAATTCCAACTTTTTCTATTTTCTAAAATAGTTCAAGTATAATTGGCGACAATTCTCTGAATGTTTGATAAATTCACTAGTAAAGCCATCTTGAAAAGGACTTGTTTTTGGTTGTTGTTGTTGTTGGAACTTGTTTTATTACCTATTCAATTTCTTGTTTTGTAATGAGTCTGTTCAGGTGTTAGATTTCAGTTTGTGTCAGTTTACGTAGGTTGTGTGTTTTTATGTATTTGTCCATTTCCTCTAGGTTTTCATATTTATTTGAGTATAGTTTTTTCTTAATATACCATTGCTAACCTTTTTATTTTATGTGGTTCTGTTGTGACATTACCCATTTAATCTCTTATTCTGAATATTTGTGTCTTTTCTTTCTTTTTTCTTGGTTAGTTTTGCTAGATTTTTGTCAATTTTACTTACCTTCTTGAAGAACTGATGGTTCAATTGTTTCTCTGTTTTCTATTTCACTTATTTCTACCCTTATTTATATAATTTCAGATTTTTAGAGGGTGTTGGGTTTTCTTGCTGTTCTTTTTCAATTTGTTTGAGATGTTGACTTAGAGAATCAATTATAATTTCTTCTTGCCTTTTGATGCTTTTGTTTATTGCTATAAATTGAACTGTGATTACTGGTTTGGCTATTTCCCAGAGGTTTTTGCAAGTTATGTTTTCATTATCATTTGTTTCAAGACATTTTTTAATTTCATCTTTTATTTCTTCTATTAACTACTCATGTTCAAATAAGGTATTGATCAGCAATTCTTGGTAGACAGTTGTGCTTTTTTTAAATTTTATTTTATTAATTTTAATGAACATTTACAGAGATTTTGGATTCCCATTCATTCATTGTTGCACCTTTCTCCTGCCCACCCATCCCCCAAGTTCTCTCTTCTCTTTGAAAAGTAAAAGAAAAATTCATTAATTGGTATACAATCCCCGCACCCTGAGTACACTCCACTATGCAACCTTCATTCTGGACTCTTGTGATAACCATAATACCCTATCATATATCACTTTTTAACTGTTCTCTCCCTCATCTGTTTCAGTTGTCCTTTTTGATTGTTCAATATATGTCATTCCACTGTCTTCTTGCCTGAATGGTTTCCGCTGAGAAATTGGCACTTAATCTTACTTGTTTTTCCTTATAAATTAGTCTTTGTTTCTCCATACCTGCTTTTAGAATTCTCTCCTTATCTTTGGTTCTGGCAATTTTGACTACCATAAGCTTGGTGTTTTTCTTTTGGATTCTATTCTATATGGTGTTTGCTCAGCTTCTTGAATATATATTCTCTCATTCTTCATTATGCCTGGAAAGTTTTCTTCTTGTAATTCTTCAACAACTTTCTCAATGTCTTTACTTACTTCTTCCTGTTTTTGGATTCTGATTATGCATATGTTATCCCTCTTAATGGTGTCCCACATTATCTTCAGGTTTTCTTTTTTTCTTTTTGTTTAATTCTGCTTTTTGTTCTAGTGAATTAGTGGTGACAATTCTATTTCATTGGTTTTGCATTCTATTTCTTCAACTTTGTTCTGCTTCTTCAAATTTGTCTTTTACCCACTGAAAATATTCAATCATTGTTCTTTTAAATTCTGTGTCGGAAAGTTCAATCAGACTTCCTGGCTTCAGAAAATTCATTTATATTGTGCTACTTTGGGGGTTTGCGTAGGGTATAAATTAGCCTACATTGTCCATGACATTGCTGTGGTGGTTTTTCACACCTTAGGTGATATCAAGCTCTTGGTCTGATGACACTGCTTCAGCAGAGGGTGGGGCACTACCCTGCCTGAGTGTCTCTGAACTTTTGACTCAAGGGAAGACTTGCCTCAATTTGGGAGATATATGGACTATGAATTAGCAGACTGCTCTGTCAGATATTGCTGCAGCTAGGCCAGTCCAAGGTACCCCAGGCAAAAAGCAGCTTAAGCTTTGGAAGAGAGGAGGAAATAAAATGGTTTCACCTGTGGCACTGATGTCCCTGGCACAGTTCACAGAGGAGGCAGCAGGTTGTCCTCCAGGAGTTGGGGATGAGGCATCCAGGCAGTGGGGCCAGGTCACTCAGATGTTGTAGCTAGGTCTTTCAGGCAGTGTGGGTCAAGACTTCCAGGTGACAGGAGTGGTACTTCCAGGCAGCGGGGTAAGGACTTCTAGGCAGTAGGGCCAGGACTTCCAGCCAATGGGAGGAAACATCCATTCAGGGGTGAAGGGGTGTGCAAGGTCCTCCAGGCAACAGATCCAGGGCCATTCATTTGGAGGGGAAGGGCTTGCCAGATAATGGTGTTACAGTCTAGTGCTCCAGACAAAAGATCAGTCAAGGACACACTAAGAAATTTTTAAGGCAGCTACCTTGTTAATTGACTGGATATGTGGAGAGCAACACAGGAAGAGTGACACAAAATTTGGCTTTTGATTTCCTGACTGCTGGTACTGAAAATGTTGATTGTAGACAGAGGTAAACTGCAAATGTTAACAATCTCAATCTCTCATCATCTACCATGACACTGCCAATGGGTTTAGTGGTGAAAATCTTTGTTTTCTTGATGTTTCTCTTCAAATCATATTGAAGGCTGTAGTCCTTGATTTTCTGTAACAAGTGCTTCAGGTCCTACTCAGTTTCATCAAGCAAAGTTGTATCATCTGCATAATATAGGTTTTTGGTGAGTCTTCCTCCAATTTTGATGCCATATTTCTCCTCATAGAGCTCAGCATCCCAGATGATCTGCTCCACATATTTATCAAACAGTATGGAGATAGGACACATTCCTGGTGCACACCCTTCCCAATTTTAAACCATGCAGTATTTCCTTGCTCTATTCTGATGACTGCCTCTTGGTCCATGTATAGATTTTGCATAAGCATGATCAAGTGTTCTGGGATTCCCATTCTTCTAAGATTTGGCCCCTGTTTGTTGTGATCTTTAGAGTTAAATGCCTTTGCATCATCAATGAAACACATACAGACATTCCTCTGATACTCTCTGCTTTCAGCCAAGATCCACCTAAGATTAACTATAGATTATATATTATATATTAGATTAACTAATATCCCTAGTACAACAGCCTCTTCTAAACCCAGCCTACACATCTGAAAGTTGTATATTGATGTGTTATTTCAGTCATTTTTGGATAATTTCCAGCATGATCTTGCTTACATTTGGTATTAATTATTCAGTAATTTCTGCACTCTGTTGGGTCACCTTTATTTGGAATTGGAACAAGTATAGATCTCTTCCAGTCAGTTCTCCAGGTGGTTGTCCTCCAGATTTCTTGGCACAACTTGGTGAGTGCATCCAGAGCAGTGTCTTTTTATTCAAATAGTATAATTGCTATGCCATTAGGTCCTGAGATTTCACCCCCCCCCCCCACATCTTCCAGAATCGTTTGAATTTCTTCTTTCATCACCACGGGCTCTTTCTCATACGTAGTTTCATGAAATTCTTCTGTGTCAGCCAGTTCTTTTTAGTACAGTGCCTTTGTATACTCCTTCCATCTTTTTTTAATGCTTCCTATATCATGTAATATTCTGCCCAAAGCATTCATAAGTATTGCAACTTGAGGCTTGAATTTGTTCTTTAGTACCTTGAATTAAGAAAGATTGAGCAAGTTTGGCCCATTTTATTTTCTGAGCACATTTCATTATAATATTTTGCTTTGTCTTCCTATGTTGCCCTTTGAAATCTTACATTCAGCTCCTTAATTCTTTATGTTTTCTCTTTTCTTTAGCTTCTCACAATCTAGTTCAATATTAAGAATCTTATCTGACATCCATTTTGGTCTTTTCTTCCTCCTCTGTTTTTGTAATGACCTTTCACATTCTTCATGGATGATATTCTTGATATCCTCTCACAGCTCATCTGGTCTTTGTTCACTAGTGTTCAAGATCTCAAATCTGTTCATGAGATGGCTTTAAAATTTAGGTCAGATAGACTCAAGACTAAAGTTTGTTTTCTCTGGATATTACTTAACCTTCATTAGCCTCAGCTTGAACCTGCAAATGAGTAGTTGGTGGTCTACTCCACAATCACCATCTGACCTATTTTTAACAGCTGATACAGAGCTTCTCCAATGATTCTTCCCATAAATGTACTCAATCTGATTCCTTTCCATATCATCATATGAAATCCATGTGTATAGTCTGCATTTATGTTTCTTATAATAAGTATTTGCAATAGATCATTGAGTGTACAATATTCTATCATTTTGTCTCCAGCATCATTTCTATCACCAAGTCTATGTTTTCCATCTACTGAATCTTCATTCCTATTTCCAACTTTTGCATTCCAGCAACCCATAATTATTAATACTTCGGCTCTAGTTGTTGGTGCATATATTTGAATGATAATGGTATTCAATGAACTTCCTTTTGTATGTGTATAGATATTTTCCTGTCATTTATAGCACTGTATTTCAAGAAGGATCTACAGATGACTTTCTTAACTATCAAAGCAACCCTGTTTTTCCTCACCTTTTCGTCTCTGGCATAGAAGATCTTGTGATTGTCTAATTCAAAATGTCCCATACCAATCCAGCTAATTTCAGAAATACCTGGTATGTCAATGTTTATGCACTACATTTCCAATTTTGCTAAATGCATACATGCCACATTCCATGGTTCAATAGATGTCTGTATTAAGAAACAAACAATGAGAAAGATAAAGGAACGTAAGAAAGAAGATTACTTTGACTAAAATTACATTTTTACTTTAAAAAGTGGAAATAAAACATAAATTATTAATTTAAATATAGGAATAAAAAGTAATATGCAAAAAGTTAATGGAAAGCCTTTTACTGGCATCATGAAGCTTAAAAATGACAATTTTTTAGTATGTCAATTGTAAAAAATATTTTTTGACAGAATGTAATAGCCAGCTATAGAAGTGGAACTTACCCTAAAGAATGTCTTGAAAAGTGGGATTTTTGTGGGTTTTTGTTGTTGTTGTTGTTTTGTTTTGTTTTAGTGGGAGATGGTGAATGACTGTGTAATTAGTAAAAATGAAATTAGAGAGCCACAGCTAGTCAAAGGAGGAGCATCAGAGAGAACATTCTGCTGGCCAGGCGAGTGATGAAAGCTGAGCAGCCTAACAATGCCAAGTCTGGTTCAGTCAGGAGAAAGAGAGAGCCAAAGCGGAGCCCAAGTGGGTGGGGACAAAATACCAAATACTCAAGGTATAAAAACAAAACTAGAAAGATTATTTAGGAATCCCATTATCCATTGGCTTAAATATATTTTTCTGGAATAGTAAAACTATGCTTAGGAAAAGCAAATCTTTGATAAAAATAAATTGGTAGACATCTTATAGTTACTTTAGCTTTCTATTAATTAAAATGTTTACATAAAGCCTATCTCTGCTAAATATCACAATATGTTTACAGAGGTACAAAAAATGAGAAAGGAATTGGGAGGAGAGAGAAACTCAAGAGAAAGGGCAACCATTATTAAATGCTGTGAATAAGTCAAGAGTTTGGATTAGGGGATTAGAAAATGTTGACTGCTTTTAGGAGAAGTCATGAGTGAAAGGTAATGACATAAAGAAGATTACAGTGGACTAAACAATAATAATGCTGTTATTGTTATGTACTGTCAAGTTGAAACTGACTCATAACTAACCTTCTAATAGATTTTCAGAGACAACAAATAAGACAGGAGGAGAATGCTCCTTGCTCTCCCTCAGAGAAGCTAGTGGTTTTGAACCATATGTCTTTTGAGTTGGCAAGGCAGCTTCTTACCACTAAACCACCAGAAAGCCCTATGGGGGTGGGAGGAAGATATAAAATATAACTTATCCATGTTCCTGATTATAAAGCGAGAGAGGGGGTAGAAAACCAAGACAGAGAAACAAGGTGGAAGATGTTACTCGAGTATTTTTTTTGTTGTCGTTATTAGCAGAATATTATTTTAAAATTAAAACAGTAAGTTTAATGGATACAATTAGTATATGTTATTTATTATTCATAAATTGGTAGAGTAATGATAATTTAGGATTGAAAAGACCTTGGAGAACATCTAGTCAAGGATAAACTCAGAGCCAAACATTGATATTCTCTTGTCATTCTTTAGTGAACTATGGTGACCTAGGGGTTAAGGAGTTGTAAAACCAATCTAGAGGCAAGAGATTGGCAATAGTTCCTTTTATAAAGAAAAAGGAGAAATCTTATCAATGTAATTAATATCACAAATAAAATCTTATCAATGTAATTAATATGAGCAAATAAAATCTTGCTGAAGAATATTAAAAAAAATGGCTAGAAAAAGTCATTGACAAAGACCTGTTAGCAATTCAAGCTCAATTAAAAGAAGCTGTGGCACCAGAGATATCATTGCTGATATTAGTTGGATCTTGGAGGAAAACAGAGAATAACACCAGAAAGATGTCTATCTGTATTATATGGATTATGCAAAGTATTTGACAATATGGATCATAACAAATAATGGCTAACATTGAGAAAAATGAGAATTTCAGAACACTTATTAGTGTGCATATTTTTGTTGTTGTTAATTGCCGTCAAGTTGTAGGTGACTCATAGAGACCCTATGATCGAAAGACCTGAAAACTCTTTTATAACACTCATCATTTCTCTAAGTTCATAGAGTTTATAGAGACAAGATATTTTGAAAGTGGGTGCCACTCCTGCTTCCAAGCAGTTTTAATCTAGAAGCTCCACCAAACACTGTTCATCACGGGTAACCATTATTGCATTTGACACACCAGTGTCACAGTGTTTAGCATCACAGCAACCACAAGTTACTTCTGCATATCAAATTGAAAGAACAATGTTATACAACTTAGGAAAATGTTTGACTGAAAACAATTAAAACCAAGCTCAAAAGCCACAGGTCTAAGGACCCACTCTCTTAAATATGAGACCAAATCCAAGCAGATCACACCCAATTGTGAACAAAACACAAAAACAAGCAAACAGTCCACACCCAAGCCTAAACCAAAACAAGGATACACGTCTTTGTAGCCTCCAACTGCTCCACACCTCTTCTCAAAGTGAATACCATATATACCCTGCTCTATCCTGTGCCAATCTTATTGTCTCTGACACATCTATCCCCATTACCCTAGTCACTGAAATCAATCCATCTCATTGAGGGTCTTCTTCTCTTGCACTTCCAAGTATGGCGTCCCTCTCCAAAGACTAGTTCCACCTTGTTACATGTCCAAAGTATGTCAGATGAGGCTTCAGAATCCTTGCCTCTAAGGAGCAGCCTGGTTTGACTCTTTTAGGATGAACTTGTTCATTTTTCTTAGCAGTCCATGGTATATTCAATACTTCTCTGCAGCACCACAGCTCAAAAACAACAAAGACATCAATTCTTCTTCTATCATCCATAAATAGAGGTTGAGATACAAATGCAGATAAGACAGACAGCTGTATATAAAGTTATAAATTAAATCATATATTGAAAAATCAAATAAATCAATGTGAGTAAACAAATCAAAGTGAAATTTTATCAAATTTTTCATATTTGCACTCTTGGTGTTGTCAAGTCAGAACTATCTCATAGTTGACCAGATACATATTTAAGTCATACAATTAAAATAAAATTCTTGACTTTTATGGTTTGATTATTTCCTCATGTCGACATTTTACTTTGTTTTTGGATTTTACACTAATATAAAATGTTCCTTATGAAAAAGAAATTGATTAAAAATAAAAGAGAAAGCAGTAAATTTCACTGTACAGTGGATTTCAAAGCAATTAAGTTGTGAATATAGCAAACTTGAAATCTTTATGACATTAACAGTAATTTTTTTATAAATATTTTAGCTTTTAGAAATTATAAATATTATAGCTTGTTTCTGCCTGTCTAAATTGTCAATAAAAATAGCAGTAAGCTCTAGGAATGCCTCATTTTTTACAGTAAATAGTAGACATTTTTTAGTGTTGAAAGCTTTAGTATTAAAAATATTCCGTGTTTATAACACTGATATTATGTGAACCTAGAAAAACATGCTGGATTTAGAAACCTGATGTGACCTTCTGATCTAATTGAGCCAAAATACATAAATTATGGCACTATTGAATATAGAGAAAAGAATGATTTATTAGGTTGTTTGGTATTTCCCCTGCTCACTCTAAGAGCTTTTCATAGAGAGTATTTTCTAATACTTTAGGATTAATTTTGAAAGATTCACATGATAGCACTTTTTACCACATCTTTAAAGAGTTATTAATCTAATAGAACTTCAAAGGAAGCATTTAATAGTGTTGAACTGAATACTTTCCTTTCTCAATGTGATTCCCCCAGTTTCATCACAGAGAAGTGTCTCTAACAATTTCCTCCTTCTCTTATGGAGTATTTAAATGATATAGAGTCTGCGTGAAGGAAAACTGCACAAATGACAGAACTTTGCAAACAGTGAATCTCTTTCCAAGTTTATATGTAGACCGGGAATGCTGCCTTTGGTTGTTGACTATCCCAAATTATGATGCTCTTTTGCTCCTTTCAAACTGCAGTGTCCTCTAAAAGAAGGTTATGAGAATAAAGTCTTTGTACTTATTATCTCTTGGATGTTGCTTTGCTTTTATTGTTAGTGATGTGTTTTCACATGACTGTGTACAAAGGAAGAATGCTAGTAATGCAGTTGGTTTGGAAAAAGATGTGTGTGTCCAGTTAATAATTATCCATATCTAATTCAACCCGTGATTTCTGGTGGGAGCAAGCCCTTGGAAGCTCTGACAAGCATGCTCTTGGGCGGAAGTGAGGCTTGAGGGCCGCAGCCACCTCAGATAAGCAACGGACAGGTGTTTTTCACAGGTACCCGATATTTCCGGCGGGCCCTCGAGAAGGGGAAACATAATCTACACAGAAGTTCTATAGGACACGTCACCTTCCCTTGGACACAGCACAACTAAACTTAAGAGACACTGGTCAAAAGAAAAATGTCAGCACTCAACGTTTTTGGAATCACAGAAGCCAAGAAAGCTTAAGATACAAGCTGTCAGATCATGGGTTGGACAATGGAAAATATTTTCTGAAGGGACTTGGTAGATGAAAAGGGTTATCCTGGTGGAGGGTGGAGCTGGGAAGTAAGTGGGT
>NW_006399861.1:696138-701774 GCF_000299155.1 Elephantulus edwardii | reverse complement strand
GCTTGGGAGGGTGGAGGGACAGCGCAGGAGGGGAAGACCCTCTATGAGATGGATTGATTCCGTGACTGGGGTAATCAGGATGGGTGTGTCAGAGGTGGTGCAGTTGGCGCAGGATAGAGCAGGGTTTAGAGCTGTTGTGCATAGGGTCGCTATGAGTCGGAAACGACTCGATGGCACATAGCAACAACAACAACAACAACAACAACAACAATCTAATTCACCTTCTGGTAATTATTTTAAAGAGCAGAAAAAAAATTGCTTTATACGCTGTGGGTGCACAGCCTTAAGCTTTACTTTAATTGAAAACTGTCACAGTTGAAATCAGCTCATATGTGTAGAGAAAACTCAATAGTATAGGAAGTTAAAATATATATAAAGATATAATTACAAATACCACAATGTGGTTCAAGTGAAAATTATGTCTTCTAAACGTTATCTTTGGTTTTTAATACTGTAAATGTGGTCTTTTGTAGCAGATGCAATATGCCCTTTAATTTCTTGACTCCTTGCTCCTGTGGATATTGATTGTAAAGAAGAGTAAAAATGAAATTAACAACAATTTTAACTTTCTGTTTATCATTATGATGCTTATTAAACAATTTTGGGGAGATTTTAAGGTACAGTTCACAGTGAAGACTATAAGCTGAGATTTTTATCAGTTAAGTCCTCTTCACTTTAAGAAGATAAAGTCACATTTCTGCATATCACGGGTTATTAATGAATCTTCCTCTCATCATAAGTCTGTACTATTCTTCATACAGTCCAGCTTCTACGGTTATTTGCTTAGCATACAGATTGAGTAATATAGTGAAATAATACAGCTTTGATACATACCTTTCCTAATTTTCATCTATATAGTATACCTTTGCTCTGTTGAAACAACTGCCTGTTTCACAATTAAATATTCTAGAGTTCTAATTATTCATAATGTTACCTACAGTTTATTTTTATCCACAGTCAAATAACATTACATGAGTCTTAAAAGCACAAAAAAAACTCCAACCCGTTTCTGATTTCATTTAGCCAAGATCAAAATGATACCTTCTTAAGAGTCCAACTTGTATTTCAGAAAGTTCTTTGTTAATGTAATGATGTAACATTTCTTAATTTTTGCAGCAAACTTTACTTGTGTGTAGTAATAATGATATTGTTAGTTATTTTTACATCATACTGGACCACCTTTATTTGGTATGAGCATACAAAAGATCTCTTGCAGTCCTAGGGACATATGGTTTTCTTAAAAAGTTATTAGTATATATTATTAACTCCAACAGTGCAACTACTCAATATTCATTGAAACATTTTTATTGATATTCTGTCAATCTTTAGATCTTTGTTGTCTCCCAATGCATTTGTTGTTGTTATGTGTCATCGAGTTGCCTGCAACTTATAGCAAACCTATGTACAACAGCTCTGAAGCATGCCCTGTCCTCATAGAGTCTCACTGACTCCAACACACCTACCTCCATTGCCCCAGTTATCATATCAATCCATTTCATCTGAGGTTTTTCCTTTCTTGCACTGTCCCTACACCCTTCCAACCATGATGTACTTCTCCGAGGACCAGTCACTCTTGGTCATGTGCCCAAAGTATGTGAAGTTTCAGAATCCTAGCTTCCAAAAATAAATTTGGTTTCAGCCTCTCCAGAGCAGACCTATTTTTTTCACCCTTGATAGTCTGTACTATGTTCAAGACTCTTCTCCAGCACTACAATTTGAAGGCATCAATTCTTCTGTCATCCTTAGTCATTGTCCAGCTCTCCAATGCATAGCAAGTAATTGCAAAGACCATGGCCTGGGGCAGGCACATATTAGTCTCAGATTGATATAATGGCTTCTCAGTACTCTGGAGAGGTCCCTGACCACAGGTTTTCCCAGTGCAATTTATCTTTTAATTTTTTGACTGTTGGTGCCAAGAGTGTTGATGTTGTTGTTATGTGCCGTTGAGTCGCTTGCGACTCATAGCAACCCTATGTACAACAGCCCTAAACCCTGTTCTATCTCATGCCAATCGCACTGCCTCTGACACACCATCCCAATTACCCCAGTCACTGAATCCGTCCACCTCATAGAGGGCTTTCCCCTCTTCCGCTGTCCCTCCACCTTCCCAAGCATGATGTCCCTCTCCAAGGATCTGTCCCTCTTTACAAAATGTCCGAAGTATGCCAGATGAAGCCCCAGAATCCTTGCCTCCAAGGATCTGTTTGTTTTCTTAGCAGTCCATGGTACATTCAATACTCTTCTCCAGCACCAGAGCACAAAGGCATCAATTCTTCTTCTATCTTCCCTAGTCATTATCCAACATTTTGATGAATAACAAGTGATTGCAAAGACCATAGCCTGTATCAGATGCACCTTAGTCTCTAGAGTGACGCCATTGCTCTTCAGTACTTTGGAAAGGTCCCTAACAGCAGACTTTCCCATCACAATACTTTTTTTTTTAAATTTCCTGGCTACTGGTGCTAAGAGGGTTGACCGTGGAGCCAAGCCGACTAAAGTTGTTAACAATCTCAATCTTTTCACCATCCATCCTGTTGCTGCCAGTTGGTCCAGTGGTGAGAATATTTGTCTTCTTGACATTGAGCCTCAATCCATAATGAAGGCTACAGTCCTTGACCCTCTGAAGCAAGCATTTCAGGTCCTCCACAGTTTCAGCAAGCATGGTTGTGTCATCTGCATAATGCTGGTTGTTAATAGATCTTCCACCAATCCTGACTCCACACTTCTCCTCATAGAGCCCAGCCTCTCAGATAATCTGTTCTGCATGCAGGTTGAAAAGGTATGGAGGTAGAATACATCCCTGGCGTACACCTTTCCAATTTTGAACCATGCAGTGTTTCCCTTCTCTGTTCTGTCGACTGCCTCTTGGTCCAAGTATAGGTTTCGTATTAGCACAATTAAATGTTCTGGGATTCCCATTCTTTGAGAGTCAGCCACAGTTTGGTATGATCCACACAGTCAAATGCCTTTGCATAATCAATGAAACACACATAGACATTGCTCTGGTAGTCCCTGCTTTCACCTAAGACCCATCTAACAACAGCTACAATATCCCTACTATCATGACCATATCTAAACCCAGCCTGGACTTCTGACAGTTCTCTGCTGATGTGCTGTTCCAGTCAGAAGAAACTATGCAGATTGCACTGGAGCGCAGAGAAGCCAAAGCATAAGGAAGAATTCAAGATGCTAAAGAACTAAATAGAAGATTCCAAACAGCAGCACGGGATGACAAAGCAAAATATTACAATGAAATGTGCAAGGAGCTGCCGTAGAAAAATCAAAAGGGTCGAACTTTTTCAGCATCTCTTAAGCTCAAGGAACTGAAGAACAAATTCAAACCTTGAGCTGCTATAATCAAGGATGCTTTAGGAAGAATAATAAATGATCCAGGAAGTATTAAAAGAAGATGGAAAGAATATAGTGAGTCACTGTATCAAAAGGAATTGGCAGACACAGAAGAATTTAATGAAATAACATATGAGCAAGAGCCTATGGTAATGAAGGAAGAAGTTCAAGCTGCTTTGAAGGAAATAGCAAAAAATAAGGCCCTCGGAATAGATGGTATACTAATTGACATATTTCAGCTAACAGATGCTGCCCTGGATGTGCTCACCAAGTTGTGTCAAGAAATCTGAAGAACAACCACTTAGCCAACTGACTGGAAGAGATCTATATTTGTTCCCATTCCAAAGAAGGGTGACTCAAGAGAGCTTGATGACTGTTGATTTGTAGAGCTTAAAAGTCTTCTTTCAGTCCTATGATTTTTTGATCATACGTTAGCTCCTGAAATGATGATATATTGATAAATTATTTTTTGACCACTCAGTATATTAATTCTATCTTCCTTTAATAATTAATATATCATTAAATATTTTCCCTGTGTAATCATGTACTTATATGTAAGTTCAAGATAAGGTGGAAAAAAATGAAAACAAGCACAGGAGAGCCAAAATACGGCTGTTAGGATATCCTACCTGAATTTAGAAATTGTTTTAAGAACGGATTTGACTCACTGAACACTAAGGATTGAAGATCAGACTAGTTTTGAAATTATAATAAATGTTTGATATTAAAAAACCAGGAAATTTTCAAAAGATCAAAATTGCTGTTAAGCAGTTTAAGCCTTCCTATTACTCCTCAGGAGAATCTTTGAAACTTGACCATAGAATAACTAATGTATCAGGAAGAAATGATGAAGTAAGGGCTAAACAATATTTTAAAGGGCAGTTCAAGATAGCAAGTATAATATTAAAATGAATTGTGCGAGGATTAGCATTTAGAAAACCCAGAGAATAACAAATACTTGCTATTTCTCAAACTGAAAAAATTGAAGAAAAAGCCAATCAAGCCTTCAGTTTTAAATTAGACAAATGTAGAAAGGCAGTAAAACAATAGTGTTTTTAGAGAAAAGAAAAGGTTTAGACAATCCTGGCTGGTTATAGAAAGTACATGTAAGAAAGCAAAGGAAGATGTTGTGTGCTTGAAAACATCTTTTGGGATGTTTTAGAGATCCATATTTGTTCCTTTTTTTTAAAAAAAGATGATTCAACAGTATGTAGAAATTATTGGACGATATTGTTAATATCACAAGTAAGCAAAATGTTATTGAAGATTATGCAAAAACAGTTGGCCCAACACATTGACAAGGAATTGTCAGAAATTCAAGGTGAGTTCATGAGAAGTATAGGACGAGGATTATCATTGCTGCTATCAGATGGATCTTAGCTGAAAGCAGGGAATACTAGAAGGATATTTATTGCTGCTAAATGCTGTCAAAAAGCTTGCTTCTGGAAACTATGAACTTGGAGAAATGATGAAAGTTATACAAGTGTTCAGGTCTTTTGGACATTGGGTTGCTATGAGTCATCTACAATTCAATAACACTTAACAACAACAACAACAACGAGAGAGCTCTGTTTATCTAGTAAATAGAAAATTATGCTACAAAGCCAAAGGTAGGTGATTTTGATCTGCAACCATCAGCATGGGTTTTGATTGGTTTTGGCCAAACATTCTTCTAAGTGCTATAGCACTGGCATGTCAATTTGCGGTACAGAGGTAACCCATGATTGCTGTGTTGCTGAACACTGTGACACTGATGTGTCAAACGTGGTTACCCATGGTAGACAGTGTTTGGTGGAGCTCCTCAATTAAAACAAGCTTGGAAGCAGGTTGACATCCACTACCGAAATAGCTTGCCTCTGGAAACTCTATGAACTTGAAGAAATGATGAAAGTTATACAAGTGTTCAAGTCTTTTGTTCATAGGGTCACTATGAGCCATCTACAAATCAACAGCACTTAACAACAAAAACAGCAACAAGTGCCATCAAATGAAATGTAACTCGTAGTGATCCTATAAGCAACCAATCTGAATGTTGTCCTATTCTTCACCATCCTGAT
This sequence comes from Elephantulus edwardii, assembly GCF_000299155.1. Classification (NCBI taxonomy): domain Eukaryota; kingdom Metazoa; phylum Chordata; class Mammalia; order Macroscelidea; family Macroscelididae; genus Elephantulus; species Elephantulus edwardii. Next base: position 696,369 of record NW_006399861.1, on the reverse strand, counting down.
GATCTATCATCATAGGTTATGTTCAATCCTATTGTTACTATCACTATGTCAGTCCAAAGAAAGGTGACCCAACAGAATGTGGAAACTACAGAACAATCTCACTGATTTCACATGCAAGCAAGATTCTACTGAAGATTATCCAAAAATGACTGGACAAGTACATCAGCAGAGAACTGCCAGAATTCCAGGCTGGGTTTAGAAGGGGTCGTTGTACTAGGGATATTGTAGCTG
>NW_006399861.1:684620-695118 GCF_000299155.1 Elephantulus edwardii | reverse complement strand
ACGGCACATAACAACAAACAACAATGTCAGTCCATCTTGAGGGCTTTTTTCTCTTTCTCTGATTCCTTATCATTCTCACTATATTATCTTTTCCCAAGGAATAATCCCTTTTGACAACATTGTCAAAGTATGTAAAACAAAGTTTCACCATCTTTGCCTTTAAAGAGTACCCTGGTTCCACATCGGCCAAGAGGGATTTGTTCTTTTGTCAGTCCATGGGATGTTCAGTACTCCTTTCTAATAGCACAATTCAACAACAGCTTATTTTGTCATCATTATTTATTGTCTAAATCTCATACACATAAAAGCAATTAAAAATACCATGGTTTGGACGAGATGCACTTTAGGCTTTACACTGGCAGCATATCTCTTGAGCATTTTGGAGACTTTAATGACAATAGCTTTTTATAATAAAAAATTTCTTTTTATTTCTTTAGTTTTATTTGGGATCCAAGTACAATTAAATTGCTGATAACTTCTAACTTTTTCTCCATTTGTCATGAACATGTCTATCAACCAAGTGGTGAAGATTCATTTTCTTGTTCAGGTATAATTCATATTGAGGTCTATAGTCTTTGTTCTTCATCAATTGCTTCAAGTTTTCTTCACTTTCAGCAAGGAAAATGGCATTATCTATATAATACAATTTGTTAATGAAACTTCAACCAATCTTATTGCCAAATTCTTTTTTCATATATTCCTACTTCTTCAATGATTTTTGAGCATACAGATTGAATAGATGTGAAGGAAGGATTAACACTGATGCACAGCAATAATTAAGTGTCCTGAGATTCCCATTTTTCCCAATGTTAGCCATATTTTATTATGATATGTGGAAGTCTGTGGGGGATTTACTATCCTTTACTAAGGCTACAATTCAAATGCATTAATCCTTCTTTATAGTCTTCTTTATTCATTGCTCAATTTTTACATCCATGTTAGGTGATTCAAAAGTGCCCTTAATCTAAAGACCTCTGAGTTATAAAAAGAACAAATTAAACAAAGCAAAGAAAGATTGAAATCATGTGTGGATAGCTTTTCTTAAGACTGTAAAATTTAAGACAATGAAGTTAGGAGCTTCAGGAATCAACATAGGCAAGCCCCTGATTTAGATGTTGAGAGTGCAGAACTGTGAGAAAAATACATTTCTGTTTTTTATAGCTGTCTACTTGTGGTATTTCTGCTGCAGAAACACTAGAAAATTAAGAGAAAGCTAGTTTCTATACTTTTCTGACTTTTGTACATAAGACAAGGCAAATAAGCAATTCCTTTGTTATATGATATTTTTTTAAAATTTCTGTTTCCTAAGGTTTCAATGTTAAAAGTGAGTATGTTGGAAAATACATACAAATTGTATCTTCTCTGAGAAAACTTGTGTGGATGACTAATTTGAACTTTAAGGTGATTTTTTGTGGGTTTTTGTGCTGATTGCCATTTTAAACCAAGTCAATTATGGAACACTGGGGTTTTATTATCATAGCACAGAGAACACAGGATGTTTCATAGAACTAATCCAATTGATCAGAATCTCTAAGATGAATCATAGGAATTAGAAAATGATGTGTATGTAGGCCTTTCTTGATATGAAAAATTTCTATTTTTTTACATCTGTTATGAATATATATATGAGTATATATATGAATGAAAAAAGTATGGATGTCTCAAAGGAAATTTAATGATACCCCTTCAGACATAAGGCAATCTAATTATGAAGACTTAGAGCTAACTCAGTTCTGATTTGTTGCAACTACAACTACTAACTAGTATAAAATATATGCACCAACAAGTAAAGCAAAAGAGGAACAGATTGAAGATTTATACCAACTTTTGTACTTTGAAATAGATCAAACTTGTAACCAAAATGCACTAAGTTCACAAGAACCAAAATATGATCTCACCACTATTGATTCAAGACTAAATGAGTTATGGAACTGTTGTTGTTGTGTTGTGTGCCTTTGAGTCACTTGCAACTCAAAGTGACCCTATATACAGGAGCCCTAAATGCTGATCTATCCTGTGCCAACCTCGCTGTTTCCAACACACTCATTCCTACCACCCCAATCACAGACTCAATCCATCTTTTCAAGGGTCTTCCTCTCCTGCAGTGTCCCTCCACTCTCCTAAACATGATGTCCCTCTCCAAGGACCAGTCTCTCCTTGCAACATGCCCAAAGTATGTCAGATGAAGATTCAAAATCCTTGACTCCAAGGAGCATTACGGCTTCACCCTCTCCAGTACAAACCTGTTTGTTCTCCTAGCAGTCCATGGTATATTCAACACTCTTCTCCAGCACCACAGCTCAAAGGCATCAATTCTCTTTCTATCATCCTTAGTCACTGTCCAACTCTCCGATGAACAGCACATAATTGTGAAGACTATAGCCCGGATCAGATGCACCTAAGTCACCAGCCTGACATCGTTGCTCTTCGGTACTCTTGAGAGGTCCCTCACAGCTGACTTTCCCAATTTGTTTCTTGATTTCCTGGCTGCTGGTACATACACAAAGCGCAGCACCTTACTTACTGAAGCCCTCGAATGACACACTGTGTTGGAAATGTCTTTCTCTGTAATCTGCGTCTTGCTGAACAATGAATGAGTTAACGTAGAGTGTTGACTGTGGAGACAAGCAAACTATGAAATCAGTTATTATTCATGAAGGGAGAAAAAAATCATTATAAAGACTGAAGTGGAATAAGACCAAAATGAATGTCAGAAGATATTTTAAAAATTGTGCTAGAACATTGAAAAGTAAAAAAAAAAAACAACCCCAAAAAACCCCCAAAACAAAACAGAACAAAAACAAAAAAAAGACACAAAAAAACGATAAAATGACAAAGTAATAGAGATGAACAGAACATTTCAAAGGACAGCTTGAGAAAACAAAGCAAAATATTTTAACAGAATGTGCAAAGAACTGGAGTTGTGTAAAAAAGGAATTAACTCAATTGGCCCTTCTAAAATTGGAGAAACTGAACAACTAATTCAAACATCTGTTATATCTTTTGAGATGCTATAAGCAAAACATTGAATGATTCAAGAAGCATCAAAAGAAGACGGGAGGAAAACAGAGTCACTCTACCCCAAAAAATGTACTGACTTTGAAAAATATTAAGAAGTATCATAAGAACAAGAATCAATTGTAATGCAGGAAGAAGTTAAAGCTGTACTGAATGCATTGGCAAAAAATAAAGCTGCAGAAATCCATGGAATACAAATGGATATGCTTCAAATAACAGATGCAGCGATGGATGTGCTCATCCGTCTATGCCAGGAAATTTGAAAGATAGTTGCCTGTCCAATTCAATGGAAGAGATCCATATTTGTTCTCATTTCCAAGATTGACAATCCAACAGAATATAGATATTATCAAACAATATTACTGATATCATATATGAGCAAAATATTGCTGAAGATTACCCAAAACTAGCCAGAACAGAGCATTGGCAGAGAACTGCCTGAAGCTCTGTTTAGAAAAGGCCATGGATGTCAGATAGATCCTGGCTAAAAGCAGAGTACAAAAAGGATATTTATTCTTATTTGATTAATTATGCAAAAGCATTGATTGTGTGAATCATACCAAATATGGCTAACATCAAGAAGAATGAGAGTCCCAGAACACTTAATTGTGGTCGTACAAAACCTACACCTAGACCAAGAGGCTATTGCCCAAGCAGAGCAACGAAACATTGTTGTTTTTGTTGTTATGTGCCATTGAGTCACTTGTGACTCATAGCGACCCTATTTACAACAGCCCTAAATCCTGCTCTATCCTGTGCCAATCATACTGTCTCTGACACACCCATCCCGATTACCTCAGTCACTGAATCAATCCACCTCATAGGGGGCCTTCCCCTCTTGTGCTGTCCCTCCACCCTCCCAAGCATCATGTCCCTCTCCAAAGACATGTCTCTCCTTACAACATGTCCAAAGTATAGTTTAAAACCAGGAAAAGTATGTGTTATGATTGTAGTATTTCTCCATACCTATTAAATCTATATACTAATCAAATAATTTGAGAAGTTGAACTCTATGAAGAAGAATGTGACATCAAGATAGAAGGAAAACTCATAAACATCCTGTTATGCAAATGAGAGAATCTTGCTCGCTGAAATGAGGAAGACTTAATATGCTCACTAGAGGAGATCAAGGACTATACCCTTCACTATGGATTACATCTCAAAATTAAGAAGACAAAAATCCTCACTACCAGACAAGCAACATTGTGATAGATGGAGAAAAAGATAGAAATTGTCATCAATTTTAACTTACTCGTATCTACAATCAATACGCTTGACACCAGCTGTCAGGCGATCAGGAGGTGACACTGGGCAAATATCCTGTCAGAAGTCTCTCCAAATTACTGAAGAATAATGATGTAAGTTTGAAAAATAAAGCATGCCTGATTCAGGTCATGGTCTTTTTTATCACTTGGTATGCTATACGAGCTGTATAATGAATAAAGATGACACAGGAAGCCTTGATGCTTTTGAGTTGTGGTGTTGGAGAGGAATGCTGAATAGCCAAGGGATTGCCAAAACGCCAAAAAGATACATCTTGGAAAAAGTGCAGCTAAAGTGTTCCTTGGAGGAAAGGATGGTGAGGCTTCATTTCCCATATTTTGGGCATGTTACTAGGAAAAGCTATTCTTTCAAAATGGACATCATGCTAGGAAAGGTTGAGGATCAGCTTATGAAAAGAAGATCCTAAAAGAGTTGGATTGAGTCAGTTACACAACAACGGGTTCACATGTGTCAGGGATGATGGGTTGAGTGATACAAAGAGTGAGAGAAGAAGGTTCTGGATTGAGATCAGGCTGTATACATATGTGGGTAGCAGAAGATGGGACAACGTTCAAATCTGTTGTTCCTAGGACTAATTTTCTTTATATTTGATTCCATAACACCTAATAATAAAAACAATAAAACTATTACACACAATATCAAGAAAGTATGGAAGTTCCTATGTAATCAAGTAATAAATACAAGTAATATTTTTGTTACAGCATGCTGCAAAGTGAATGTTATGTATCAGTAGTTAATATTTTTTTTAAAAAGGTAAAGTGTTCCTGTTAAACAGATCAATGATTTAAATTATTTAAAGAAACACTTATTCAACACTGTTGCTAATATAATCCATAGGGAGCTGCACTGCTAACCCAAAGGCAGTCCCAGGGGCTGTGAGAGGGGAAATGGATAATTCCTCATGAGTGATGACAGTCTCAGAAAATCCACTGTAAACTATGAGTGAGTTCTGACTTGATTACAATGAGTTTGAAAGCTTTTTATGTGGTATAAACCATTATTCTTTCTTCTGGAAGTAAATAAAGATAGTCCAAATCATGCTTTCAAGATATCTATAAACTAATTATTGGGATAAAACACAGACGTTGTTATGAAGTGATACATACTATGAGAAGTACTATAAGAATCAGAAAAAATATTATGACATCTAAAGCGGCAATAAAAAAATAATGATGGGGTTGAGTGATACAAAGAATGAGAGAAGAAGGTTCTGGCTCTAGATCAGGCTCTGTATACATATGTTTTCTTACCTAATCTTATTATTAATTATAAATTATAAGTGCTACAGGAGTCCCAGAGAAGTGCAATTGCTTAAGTGTTAAGCTACTAATCAAAATGCTAGTGATTCAAATCCTTACAGAGGCACCTTGGAAGATACCTTAAAAATTCAAAACAGTCGTTATACTTTACACATATGGATCAGAGTGGGTAAGAATCAACTGATAGTAACTAATAAAATTGCAACACAAATAAATATTACACATCCATCTTTTTTTAACATGAATTAACTTATAATGGGTGGGATAAAGTGATAACAGAACCAGTACAGTTTGTAACCTTACACACTGAGATTTGTCTTGTTCTCTTAAATATTACATTGTGTTAACTCCAAGAAAGCTTCATGAAGACAACACAATTATAACTGAAGTGTGAAAGGTGATAACACTTGTTAAGAGGCAAATATGAGGTGAAGGAATTTCTTCAGTGTAATTCACAGAGAGCAGTGTTTGTCCTGGAAGTGCAATCTGTGTAATAAACTCAGAATGAAAAGTGAATAATTTGGCTAAGAAATGCAAAAGGAGACGAGACAAGACTTTTCAGAGCTCTTTCACTTCCAAAATAGCTTGCCTCCAGAAACTCTAAGAACTTGGAGAATCAATGAAAGTTATACAAGTGTTAAGGTCTTTTGTTCATAGGGTTACTATGAGTTGTCTATGACTCTACATGACTTAACCACCACAACAACAACAAGGGGAAAGCTCTGTTGGCCTAGTGGATAGAAAGTAATGTTACCAAGCCAAAGGTCGGTGATTTTAATCTGCTGCCCTCAGGCCTGATTTTAATTGTTTTTAGTCAAACATTCTTCTAAGTAGTACAGCACTGGTCTGTCCACTTGGTGTACAAAGGTAACTCTTGGTTACTGTGTTGCTAAACACTGTGACACTGATGTGTCAAGTGCAATAATGGTTACCATGATGAACAGTGTTTGGTGGAGCTCCAGATTAATACAAGTTTGGAAGCAGGAGTGGCATCCACTTTCAAAATAGCTTGCCTCCAAAAACTATGAACTTGGAGAAATGATGAAAGTTATACAAGTGTTCAGGTCATTATGAGTCATCTATGACTAGATGGAACTTCACAACAACAACAACAACAACAACAGTATCACATCTAAAGTTTGGATTTACTTTTTCTGTCAAGGAGTGGAGCAGTTAATGATTTCTGTCACCTGGTTACTCCAATAATCACAGATATTTTTCTAAGCATTATTTCTACTTGAAAAATGAGACCTTCGTTGTTGACTATTTTGAGTTTGTAGCCAAGACTTTTGAGTCAGACTCAAATAGGCTTTTCTATCTAGTGTTTGGTATCTATTTAACATATCTAGCCTCAGTTTCTTATTTTTAAAACCAGAAACATGATTTTGGAAATTAGAGGAGATAATAGCTTGTGTCTTAGGTGACACAATTGTTAAACCCTAACAATTAAAAGTGTAGAGGTTCAAACCCACCCAGAGGCACTTTTGAGGATAGTCTTGGTGGTCTATTTCTGAACGGTCAGAGTCTTTGGAAACTGTGAATAGTTCTACTCTGTATACATCTGACAGTCACGAATAGGAATTGTCTCAGTGGCAAATAACATAAGTTACAATTTATATTAATTCTAGAACTATCTTAAATTTGTAAGATTAAATTCTAATGGAAGCAGTTTGCTATATTGCTCCCTTGTAAAGTAGAAGGTGGGTTCAAATGAGTGACCCTTTCCTTACCAGCTTTGTGCTTTAACCACTGAGTCACTAAGTTTTCAAACTAACATCTAAAACTATGTTTGTATATACATATATCTTCATATATATAAAGAAGGATTTAGCATCAAGATTGGAGAAGACTCATTAACAACCTGAGTTATGCAGATTATAGGACTTTGCTTGTAGAAAGTAAGGAATACTTAAAGTACTTACTGAAGACTAAAGACTGCATCTTTCAGTATGAATTATATTTCAACATCAAGAAAACAAAATCACCACTGGACCAATCATAAGCATTATAAGATACAGAGAAAAGATCAAAATGTCATTTTACTTGGATTCACTAGAAACATTCATGGTAGCACAATCAGAAAATTAAAAACAACAACAACAACAACAACAACAACCTAACCATATTGCTTTAGCTAATATGCTATCACTTGACAGCATTAGCATAACTCCCTTGTCAAGTTAGGGTCATGTCAGTAGGTACAGGGTTTATGGATTCAGCATAATTTTTTCAAGATGTAATTCAATTATAACAATAATAAATATTTTCTCCACAGTTAAATACTAATCTAAATTTGAAGTTTACTGGATAAACTGAGGGATACCTGAAGTGTTTGCTGTAGAAGGTCAGGGACTACAGTTTTCAATATGGATTATATATCAACATCAAGAAAACAAAGATTCTCACCAATAGGCCAATTGGCAGCATCATGATAGATGGATAAGAGGTTGAGATTATAAGCAATTTCATCCTACTTGAATCCACAATTAACTCTCTTGCCATCAGTAGTGAGAAAATCAAAAGATGACTTGCTTTGGAAAAGTCTACTATCAGGGATCTCTTCAGAGTGCTGAAGAGTATGATATCAATTTGGAGACTAAGGTGTGTTTGACCCAGGTAATGATCTTCACAATTACATACTATGCATCAGAGAGCTAGAGAATTATTAAGGTGTTAGAAGAAGGATGGATGTCTTCGAGTTGTGTTGCTGGAGAAGAATTTGAACATACCATGGACTGTCAAGAGAACAAACAAGTCTGTCCTAGATAGGGTGAAAGCATGTTGTTCCTTGGCAGCAAGAATTTTGAACCTCTGTCTCACATACTTTGGGCACATTTCCAGAAAGGACCAGTCCTTGTAGAAGGATATGATGCTTGGAAATATAAAGGGTTATAACAGGAGAGGAAGACCCTAGATGAGATGGATTGACACAGTCATTGTGGTAATGGGAACCAATGGGGAAAGGTGTACTGGAGGCTGTGAGACTGGCTCATAATAGGGCACGGTTCAAAGCTACGGTTCATACTGTAACTATGAGTCATAATCAACTTGACAACACATACAACATAAATAAGTAACATTGAACTCATTATTACTATATGTTGTACTTCAAACTATTTATAATAATCTTAGTCTCCTTTCCCCAGAGCAAGGCTTAATATATTTTAAAGTTTTTAATTTATTATTTGTTTATGTCTTATTTCCAGTGATAATTTTCAGTATTGTGCCTATTACTTTTCTTTGAATAGTCTTGTTATTATGTGAAAAACATGTATGTCCTTTACAGTGTTTTATTTAAAAAGTATTATAATTTCTACTAACTTAATAAAGCCAAATATCAGTAAATGATTGTATTCTTTTTATGACTATAAGCCTGATTGTCATAATGGAGAAGAATCTTAAACATATCATGGACCACCAAGAATGCAAATAGGTCTGTCTTGGAGAGGATGAAACCAAGTATCTCCTTGGTGACTCGGAGTTTGAAACTCTGTCTCACATACTTTGGGCGTGTGGCCAGGAGAGACCAGTCCTTGGAGAAGGACATAAAGCTCAGAAGGTTGGAAGGACAGTGCAAGAGAAGATCCCGGATGAGATGGATTGATGCAGAAGTTGGGGATATTGGGGTGTGCGTGTTGGAATCAATGAGACTTGCTCAGGACAGGGCAGGCTTCAGAGCTACTGTACATAGGGTCACTATGAATCACAGTTGACTAGACAGCACATAAGAACAACAACAACTCTGTTTTTCAACTGTATAATAAGGTTTTTATACATTTAATATGCAGAGTATGCCTATACTAAAATTTTGAGTTCCATTAATCTTATTTTAAACCCTAGGCAAGTAATTAATGATATTTTATCAAATATTATTTTAGTTAGCATGTGTTGAAAACATCAACATATTGATTTATTTTTGTATAGATTGAAATACTTTGCTATCTTTGGAAGTCTTCGCAATGTAGAAGAAATTCTTTTCATCAGTGCTATATTTTGAACTATATTTAGTTCATTCAGATTATGTCTACTTGAATCTGATAACTTGAAGTTATGGTTAAAGATAGGCACTTAATATTATTTATAACATCATCCAATAACATGTTGTCTTAAATAACCTTATTTAATGGGATTTAATGAGGAAGTTCCAATACCATTTTAAAAGTTATTTTAAAAAAATAAACAAGTAAGTCATCTTTAAGAGCTTTGAGATTACCATCCATCACACTAGTTATTTTGCCAAGACAGTTATATTTAACTCAGGCTGGTAGTCATTGTATATTTTGTTTGACAGCTTGACATGCTTTTTTGATCTTACAGATTCACCAAAGTTGTCATATAGAATAAGAAATTAATCTTTCGTCCAAGGTTATTTTGTTCCTTCTGTAAAGGGTGAGACTGAAAGAATTTTTCTGTCAGTACCCATGATAAACTGTTCTTATATTTCACAAAGAAACCAAAATCATACGTAGAATTACTCTTTCTAAAATTCCCATGTGAAAATTGTTCCGAATGTGGTGAACTTTGTGTTTTGTTTTGTTTTTTCTTGTTTGTTTGTTGATTTATTGCTTAGTTGTACCAAGAAATCTGGAGAACAACCACTTGGCCAACTGACTGGAAGAGATCTATACTTGTTCCTATCCCAAAGAAAGGTAACCCAACAGAATGTGGAAACTATAAAACAATCTCACTGATTTCACAGGCAAACAAGACTTTATTGAAGATTATCCAAAAACAACTGGAACAGCACATCAGCATAGAATTACCAGAAGTCCAGGCTGGGTTTAGAAGGGGTCATGGTACTAGGGATATTGTAGCTGATGTTAGATGGATCTTAGCTAAAAGCAGAGAATACCAGAGGAATGTCTATCTGTGTTTCATTGACTTTGCAGAGGCATTTGACTGTATGGATCATAACAAACTGTGGTTGACTGTGAGAA
>NW_006399861.1:672049-677984 GCF_000299155.1 Elephantulus edwardii | reverse complement strand
ATTACATAGGAGGAGATTGATGATTCTCCTTTGGAGCCACTGGTGGCTTTGAACCACATGACTTCAAGAGCGCAGGGCAATATTTTGGCATGCAAAATTTATATACTTTGTATTCCATTCCTATACATTATGTTTAACACATTCCTTCATTCACATTGTTTTTCACATCATCATTAACATACACTGCATTTTACAAAATCAGTGCCATTGATTTATGCCCACCATAATCCAATGTTTTTAACTTCCCTGTGGATCTTTGCTAATTCCTTCATACTCTCCCTCTCCCCACCAGACTCTGTGACATCATCATTTTCCCCTACTTCATCCTCTGCATCCTACTCCATCCCCTTCCACCTAACTTGCTTACCAAAACTGAGGAGGACCTGAGGCATTTGCTACATAAAGTCAGGGACTGCAACCTTCAGTATGGATTGAAGCTCAACATTAAGAAAACAAAGATTCTCACCACTGGGCCAATTGGAAGGATCATGATGAACAGTGAAACGATGGATTTTGTTAACAGCTTAAGTTTCCTTGGCTCCACAGTCAACACCCTAGGAACCAGCAGCTGGGAAATTGAAAGACAAATCACATTAGGAAAATCTGCTGTTAGAGACTTCTACAGTATACTGAAGAGCAGCAAAATCAGTCTGGAGACTTCGTGCCTGATTCAGGCCATTGTCTTTGAAATTCTTTGCTCTGCATCAGAAAGCTGGACATGACTAGAAATGATAGAAGAAGAATTAATGTCTTTGAGTTGTGGTGCTCAAGAAAAGTCTTGAATATACCATCGACTGCCAGGAGAACAAAAAAGTTTGTGCTAGAGAAAGTGAAAGCAGGCTGCTCTTCGGAGGCAAGGATTTTGATGCTCCCTCTGTTATATTTTGAGCATGTTACAAGAAGGGTCTAACCTTGGAGAAGGACATGATGCTTGGGAGGGTAGAGGGATAGCATATGAGAGGAAGACCCTGGATGAGATAGATTGACTCAGTATTGGGGTAATATGAGTAGGTGTGTCAACGATAATGAGTTTGGTACAAGATAGAGCAGGATTCAGAACTGTTGTACATTGGGTTGCTATGAGTCACAAGCGACTCATTGGCACTTAAATACAACACATTTTACTAGTTATCCTTCTATTTCTATAATAATGATCTTATTAATTATTTGTCCTTATGAGATTTAGTTCACTCGGCACAGTAGTCTCTAGCATCTTCCAAGTTACATAGTATTTTTGAAATTGTTGCTCCTGAGTGCTGCGTTGTTGTTGTTGTTATGTGCCTTTGAGTCATTTGCGACTCATAGCTACAATATGTACAACAGCCTTAAACCCTGCTATATCCTGTGCCAATCACATTGTCTCTGACACACCCATCCCGATTACCCCAGTCACTAAATCACTCCACCTCATAGAGGGTCTTCCCCTCCTGCGCTGTCCCTCCACCCTACCAACCTTGATGTCCCTCTCCAAGGACCTCTCCCTCCTTACAACATGTCCAAAGTATGTCAGACGAAGCCCCAGAAACCTTGCTTCCAAGGAGTAGGCTGGTTTAACCCTCTCCAGGCTGAATCTGTTTTCTTGGCAATCCATGGTACATTCAATACTCTTCTCCAGCACCACAGCTCAAAGATATCAATTCTTCTTCAATCCTCCCTAGTCATTGTCCAACTCTTTGATGCATAACAAGTGATTGCAAAGACCATGGGCTGTATCAGGTGCACCTTAGTCTCCAGAGAGACACCGTTGCTCTTGAGTACTTTAGAGAGGTCCCTAACAGCAGACTTTCCCATCGCAATAAGTCTTTTGATTTCTTGGCTGCTGATGGCAAGAGTGTTGACTGTGGAGCAGAGCAAACTGAAGCTGTGAACAATCTCAAACTCTTCGCCATCCATCCTGATGCTGCCAATTGGTCCAGTGGTTAGAATCTTTGTCTTCTTGACATTGAGCCTCAGTCCATACTGAAGGCTCCAGTTCCTGACCCTCTGCAGCAAGCATTTCAGGTCCTCCTCAGTTTCAGCAAACAGGGTTGTGTTATCTCCATAAGGTAGATTGTTAATAGATCTTCCACCAATCCTGACACCACACTTCTCCTCATAGAGTCCAGCCTCTCGGATAATCTGCTCTGCATACAGGTTGAAAGAAAGTCCTGTGAATAAACCAAAATATCTCAATTCAGTTATTTATGAGTATTTAGGTAGTTTCCATTTTCTTACTGTTTCTAATAAAACTAGTATGAATATCAGTTTATACAAATATGCATATGTATCTATGTTCTATTTTCCTCAAATACATTCCTAGCAATGGAATAGCTGGGAAAGCCAACTGCCTTCCACAGTGATTATATTATTTTACAGTTCTAACAAAGTGTGAGAGTTCCAATCTCTCCACATCCTCAGTCTTATTAAACCTTGCAATTGCTCCAGGGGTGAGATGGTATCTCATTGTGGTTTTGATTTGCATTTCTTTCATTGTCAGTGATTTTGATATTCATGTGTGTGCTGTTCTGTGAAAAGTCTCTCCATATTTTTTGCCAATTTTGTAACTAGGTTATCAGTCTTTTCTTTGTAGAGGCTCTGTACTATTCTGTAAACATACATTGTTAGACATTTGTTTGAGGTGACACTACCATATGTGTTCATTTTATTTTGGACAATTTGACTATTGACTATGATGTTTCTTGATGTTTTTATTTTGAAATCTAGTTTGTTTGGAGTTTGCTTTGCCTCTTAAATGTAGATTTTGTTCTTCATGAAACTTGGGAAGTTTTCTTCTAGTACCTCTTTTACCATTTTCTATGTGCTTTCCCTCCTCCCATCATATTCTGGAATAGCAGTCATACATATGTTGTCCCTTTTGATGTTATCCTACATGACTCTAATTTGTTCTTCATTTTCCTTCCATCTTCTCTCTGATATATCTTCTGTTATATTCCCATTGAGTTTCTTGCCTTTCTGCTTATTTAGGTTCTGTTTTATCTCTTTTGTTCTGCTATTTTGTTCCTCCAACAATTTGGAAACTCCTGTCTTTGGGTCTTGATCATCTAGATTGCATTTCCATGCATTTCTGTTCTTTTCAGTACTATGTTGGCTATAGCTTCTTTGACTGTCTTGTGATGATTTTTTATATTCTTTTACCTTTGTATCATTTTACCTTTTTATAGTTTCAAATTCTTTCTTCCATCTTTTGTTATTTATTTTTGTACTTATTCATATTCTTTTGTTTTTGTTTCTTTTGGCTCCCTGTCTCTGGAGTATTTATGTATTCTTTCATTCTTTCTTTCATCTTTTGCACTTTCTTCTGGAGCTGTTCAATATAACTCTTCATCAATTTATTCCTTCTGATTCCCTGTCCCTGGGGTATTAGCTTTATGTAAGACTTTCATTCTTTCTAGCATCATTTTCACCTTCTTCTGCAGCTGTTCAGGTTACTCTACATCAATATATTTCTTGTGCCTTTCTGCCTCTGGGATAATCACTGAGTATTAAATATGTACTAGGTTTTGGGTTTTATCAGGTGGGTTGTCTTTTTTTTTTTTCCAAATTTTATACTGATTTACTTTCAAAGTGTGTATACATTGTTTTTCACACCAGATATTTTTCATTTCCTTAACTCACTCCTCCAGCCAACCATCAAATTGTGTGACCCTGTTATCAAACCCTCAGCCCAGCCTCACCTCACTTATTTTGCTTTTTGCTCAATGTTTGAAGATGCTTCCTTCTCTTTTCTTGGTGTTAGGCTGTTTCTATTGTGTCTGCACAGGGTGTTGACAGCTCTTTAACTTTAGGATGTTATTTATAGCTTAATTGCAAGCTTAAAGTCTGTGGGGAATTTAAATTTGATTGTTGGAAAGCCTTTCTGCATCAGTGGAATAGGGAAGTTTGCTTTCTCGAAGTCCTGCTCTTCTCTGGTCTGCAGCTAAGCCCTCGGGGAATCTTGTTTTATTGTTGTCCTCTTTACTGCTTTACTGAATTTTATTGTCCTCTTTGATCTGCAGAGTGACACACCCAGGTTCCTGAACTGGAGTAGTTTCTTTCCAGTGGAGTGGTGGGGGCAGCTCCTTCCCCAGTATTTCAATGTGCTGGCTCTGGGAGTGTGAGACTTTTGCCTCATTGCAGCCCCCTTTCTGAAGTTTTATTATCCCTACTAATCTATGAGCTTTCCCCCTTATCCCCACCCCCCACCCCCTGTCATGAGACTATTCTTCCTGGAGCTATCTCCCTCCTAGGGAGTTGCAGAACCCTCACTCTCCAGCATCACAATTTGCTGGCTATGGGAGAGACTCCCTCATCTGATTGCATCCCTCTTTTCTGAAATCTATTGTTCTCTTTTATCTGGGCTGGGCCTGCAGTGGTGGACAGGTTTCATTCCTTGGAACAATTTTTCTCCTGTGGAGCTAAAGGCCCCTCACTCCCTATCACCTCAATCTGCTGCTACTAATTTTTCCTGGCTTCTTGATTGTGACAAAGTTACATGGATTTTGTGATATTTGATGAAGATTCTAATACAAAAAGAGCAGAAAACACGTATTATGGAAATATTTGTATGAAGATCCTACGTGAAATATTGTCATCCTCTATAAATAGAGATTTAGAGCTGTTTCTCAAAAGTAATCTAACAGTATAAGAAGTTATGGATTTTTTTAAAATTTATTTTAGGGAGACTTATTTTTTTCATTCTATTTTAATAGAAGAATTATATAGCCATGGGAAGAACCTTCTCTGGTTGACAAGGAAACAATTATCAAGATCTGAGTTTACAGTTGGGAGATGGAAGAAATAGCAGGGACATTCAGATTCTGAGAAATCCCCTGTGTAACCATAGAAAATTGAATATACAGACATCCAGAGAGTTGCTAGGTGTGTGTGGTGGAAAATGCATCTTCATGTCGTTTCTATGGCAATCATAAATAAATCCAACTACTCTGAAATCAACAGAACAGCTGCACAAAGCAAACAGATACTTCCACAGTAGCTGAAGAGCTTTAGTGTACATCAGTAGCTTATTTCTAGACATGCTTGTTTACAACAACAGAGTGAGTTATTGAGTAACATTTGCTTCCTGTGAACTCAACTTTGTCCATGTTCAATAATTATTTTACTGAGAGAAGTGATAAAATTTACTAACATAAAATGACTGTATTAGCAGTATCTCAATTTGCGATTGGGAAATATAAACCAAGAAAAAACTCAGGGTTTTGGGGATAAGAGGTAATTGATGCAATACATTTTTTATTCCGCAACTGTTACATTTTATTACTAATGTTACCTCTCCCCAGCCCAAGGAGAGCTCTGGTGGCATAGGAAGTACCAGTGGCCTAGTGGCAAGATGCTGAACTGCAATCCTAAAGGTATGTAGTTCGACTCCACCAGCTGCTCTATGGGAGAAGGATGAGCAATCTCTTCCCATGCCATTAACTGCTTCTGAGGATCAGCTATGGGTTGATTCTGACTCAATGGTACACATCAACAACAACAGTAACTGTTAGCCTAGGAGTGCAATACTGAAGTTGTGCAGTTCAAGACCACCAGCTTCTTGGCGGGGAAAAAGATGGGTGATCTTTTCTCTTGCAAATAACTGCCAATGAAAACCCACCAGAGGGTCTGTTATGGGTTGGTTTTGACTCTACTGTACATAACAACTACAATTATGCTATTTTTAATCTCTTTTTTACTGTAAAGTAGACATTATACTAACTATATTTTTTTTAGTATGTTATTTCATTTTCATGACAATCCTCAGTGTTAGATGCTGCATTAAAAAACAAGGAACTCATGCAATATTACTCAAAATGGCTGACTCTGGAGAATATTATGCTGAGTGTAATGTCCCAGTCACAAAGGGACAAATATTGCATGGTGCCACTGTTGTAGAATGGGACTGTCCTTGGGGTTGGGGAGAGACTGAGTAAGATGGGTTCAATAATGTATGCTGCTC
>NW_006399861.1:669013-671949 GCF_000299155.1 Elephantulus edwardii | reverse complement strand
ATGACACAACCCTGCTTGCTGAAACTGAAGAGGATCTGAAGCACCTGCTGCAGAGGGTCAAGGACTGAAGCCTAAAATATGGATTGAGGCTCAATGTCAAGAAGACAAAGGTTCTCATGACTGAACCAATTGGCAGCATCAAGATGGATGGTAAAGAGATTGAGATTGTACACAGCTTTAGTTTGCTTGGCTCCACAGTCAACACTCTTGGCACCAGTAGCCAGGAAAGTAAAAGGCGCATTGCCATGGCAAAGTCTGCTGTTAGGGACCTCTCCAAAGTACTGAAGAGCAATGGTGTCTCTCTGGAGACTAAGGTACATTTGATACAGGCCATGGTCTTCACAATCACTTGTTATGCATCAGAAAGTTGTACAATGACCAAGGAGGATAGAAAGAGAATTGATGCCTTTGAGGTGCGGTGCTGGAGAAGAGTATTAAGAAGACCATGGACTGCTAGGAAAACAAACAGATTCGTCCTGGAAAGGGTTAAACTCATGGCTCCTTGGAGGAAAGGATTCTGAGGCTCCATCTAACATACTTTGGACACGTTGTGAGGAGAGACTGGTCCTTGGAGAAGGACATCATGCTTGGGAAGGTGGAGAGACATTGCAGGAGGGGAAGGCCCTCTATGAGGTGGATTCATTTAGTGACTGGGATAATCAGGATGGGAGTATTGGAGATAGTGCGATTGGCACAGGACAGAGCAGAGTTTAGGGCTGTTGTACATAGGGTAGCTATGATTCGCAAGTGACTCCACGGCACATAACAACAACACAACAAATATACCATGTTATATGAAGGGTAATAAAGAAGGCTGTGAGGCTAGAAAATTTGGTTACATGCATCCATGTCTGTCACTGGTACATAAATATTGGCACATTTCATTAGCGCTACTAAAGGGACTCTTCTATGGGACTAGCTAAGAGGGAATCACCATTATAGTTTGGCTTAATGAACTTGTCCCAGGTTCTAATTAGCTATTTCTAAAATGTTACGTTCTTGTGTGTTGTAATCATCAAACACAATTTTAAACAGGCTTATAATAATTTAATTTTGTCATTTGGAAGGGTCAATTATTACTGTGCTTTTTTAACCTGAAAATAATAAGAGTCATGTGGAGAAATCTTTTAATATACAAGAAAACGTTATTCAACATCAGATCCATTGAATCAAAATCTCCAGGAACCTGTGCTTCATTTGTAAAATTTGCTCAGGCTTCTAAGTATATTAAAAGTGACATAAAATCTAGCTCAATGCCTTCTACCCTTTTCTTCACATCATACCTCACACGGAAAATTATCATATTAATGTGGCACTCTTGGATTACATGGTTGAAGGGTTCCAAGAACTCCAGGTTCTGTCCATTTGTACTCACACTGAAAAGATTACTACATCAGTGCACCCATCACTGATTTTTGAATACCAGTCTGCTGCAGCAAATTAGGTTAGCTAATAGCAAAGCTTTGGAGTAGAAAACAATCCACAGGAGGCCTACTTATGGAGCAGCAAGGTCATGTTTTTTTTTTTTTTCTTTTTCTTTTTTGTCGTGATATAGAATGACATTTAAGACTTAAGAGAAACCTACGGATGATCAGAAAATTTAGTTACATGCATCCATTGGAATTATTTGTTAACAATGACAGAACTGCAGCTCATGGTTGTATAAAGAAAAAGAAAACAAGAATGTGTTGTCCTATGTATTTGAGAAGCTTTGCTTAGTTCAGTCTTGTCACATCACAGTGTCTCCTCCATGTTTTGATTCTGCTTGATACTGAAGGGATTTATTTTTAAATAGGCATTCTCCACACAGTCTCATGGTGGTCATCTAAATTGCCTTCATCAATATACATAAAAATTTCAGAAAAATAAAAAGCTATACTTTCTAACTCCTCCCCTCCGGTTTAGGCTCCGCCTTGGGGCTTGTTACCTGGAGGCGTGTCAGAAGCTATTGTGGGAGTCCTCTGTGTTGCCTGGCCTGGGCTTGAGCCTGCGCCGCTTCTGGCTCCTGCTTCTGCCGGCGCAGGCTCATGCCAAGACCAGGCAACACAGAGGACTCCCACCATAGCTTCTGACACGCCTCCAGGTAACAATTCCCAAGGTGGAGCCTAAACCGGAGGGGAGGAGCACAGGGACCTGCCGCCAGCAGAAGCAGGAGCCAGAACCAGTACAGGCTCAAGCCGAGACCAGGCAACACAGAGGACTCCCACAATAGCTTTTGATACAGGAGTTCTATAGGACACATCACCATCCCTTCGGAGACAGTACAAGTAAACTTAAGAGACACTGGACACAGACGGAAAAAAAATCTCTCTGACAAGCTGTCAGGTCATGGGTCAGACAATGGGAGATTAATTAATTCTGAAGGCATTTGGTAGAAGTGAAGTGGTATCCTGCTGGAGGGTGGAGCTGGGAAATAAGTGGGTCAACGCACTGGGCTAAGGGCAGGGACTACACTGTAACTAATTGTCAACTCCAAAACGAGGGATTTAACTTTCACTACTACACAAATTGCTGTCTGTCAGATACTCTTCTATCTAAACATTCAGATTAAGACAGACTAGGAAGAAGGATTGGCCATCCACTTCTGAAATGGCAGGCCTCTGAAAACCCTATGTACAACACAACACACGTAGACGAACAGAAAGGGCAACCTAGGTAGAACTGTCAAGCATAGAAATGCAAAGAAAGAGGAACATTTGTAAGCAGACACTAGTGATTGGAACATGGAATGTGACAACCATGAATGTTGGAAAATTATAAATTGTTAAGAAAGAAATGGAACGCATAAATATTGACATACTAGGCATTGGAGAGATGAGATGGAATGGCATGGGGCATTTCGAGTCAGATGATCATATGATATATTATTCTGGAGATGAAAAGGTGAGAAAAAATGGAGTTGCTTTCATAGTCAAAAAAGAAATTTCTAGGTCCAT
>NW_006399861.1:650986-668913 GCF_000299155.1 Elephantulus edwardii | reverse complement strand
GAGATTAATCAGAACTGGCTTTGACAAGCACTGTGGCAATTGGACCATTAAAACAGACATGGGGGGGGAAAGAAGAATGAAGTGGGGAGGAGGGTGGAGAAAACAGTGCAACAATGAATGAATGAAAACCCAAAATCTCTGTAAATGTTCATTAAAACTAATAAAATTTAATTTAAAAAAAGAATAAAAAAGAAAATATAAGCATAAAGGAGCACGCGTAGAGTAATCAAATCACTTGCTATGTCACTCAGCTGGTAAGAGGAAATGCTCTTAAATGGGGTAAGCCAGAGTGCAGAGAAGAAATGAAGTAAGAGTTTGAGTAGAAGACTTTAAAGGATAGGTAGAAAAGACAAAGCAAAGTATTACAGTGAAATATGCAAAGATCATAGCTAGCAAACTAAAAGAAAGAACATGACCAACATTCCTCAAATGAAAAAAATTAAGAACAAATTCAATTTAACAGAATAGTAAGCAGCAAATGCTGGCGAGGTTGTGGAGAAACTGGAACACTTGTTCACTGTTGGTGAAAGTGTAAAATGATGGGCACAACCACTGTGAAAGGTGGTGTGGCACTCTCTCTCAAAAAGTTGCAAATAGAAATACCATTTGATCCAGAAATTCTACCACTGGAAATATACCCCAAAGAGACTATAACTGACATCCAAGCAGATATATGCACACCCACGTTTATTGCAGCTTTGTTCACAATAGCAAGGAGTTGTAAACAACCTAAATGCCCATCAATAAATGAATGGATAGAGAAGCTGTGGTATATTCAAACAATGGAATACTACTTTGCATTGAAAAACAAGGAACTCATGCAATATTACTCAAAATGGGTGACCCAGGAGGACATTATGCTGAGGGAAATATCTCCGTCACACAGGGAAAAATACTGCATAGTGCCACTCTTGTAAAAGGGGACTGACCTCAGGGTTGGGGGGAGACTGAGAAAAATGGGTTCAATAGTGTATACTGCATTGAAACAGATGAGGGAGAAAAGTGTTTAAAAGGGATATGTGATTAGGTATTATTGTTATGACAGGAGTCCAGAGTGAAGGCTGCATAGTGGAGCGGACCTGGAGGAAGGGTTTGTAAAACAATGAAAGAGTTTTTCTTTTACTTTTCAAAGAGAAGAGTGTACTGTGGGGGAGGGTTGCAAGGGGAAACAAGTTCAACAATGAATGAATGGAAATCCAAAGTCTCTGTAAATTTTCACTAAAATTAATTAAAAGAAGGAACAAATTCAAGCCTTGAAGTGCAATGCTGCTGGATTTAATAGGCAAAATATTGACTGGTGCAGAACACATTAAAAGAATATGAAATATAAAAGAAGAAAAAATGAAAAAAAAGAATATGAAGTAAAAGAATCATAAGACTGAAAAGACCATTTCAGGAAAAACACACTTGATCAAAGTCAATGATCCTTAAGGAGATATATATGCTTCACTAAAGACATTGGCAACATACATACATACATACATACATACATACATACATGCATACATACATACATACATAAAATTCTAGCAATTGATGCTATACTAATAGAGGTATTTCAGAAAAAAAAAAGTTGCACCCCTGCACGGTCTTGGAGTTGATGTCAAGAAATTAAAAAAAAAAAAATAAAAGATAATGGGGGGAAAATAAAACTTTTTTAAAAATTAAAGAAAAAATAAATCAGAAGGAAATTTGGAAACAATTACTTTGCCAATTGATTGGAAGACATCCATATTTTTCCTTTTAAAAAAGGATTATCAATCTAACAAGGTATGTAAATTGTCCAACAATATTATTAAAATCACATATAATTAAAATATTTTTCTGTTAATTTTTAGTGCAGATTTCTCCCCACATTTTGCTTCATTGATATTTTGTTTCATACAATCATTCCCATACGTTGAGTTTTATAAAATTATCAACACTGGACTATGCCCACCATTACCTCATCTTTTCAGTTTCCCACCAGATCTTTCCCATTTCCTTAACCCCTCCCTAATGTCCCTCTTGCTGTAGATTACTCAAAAGTGGCTAGAAGAGTACATCAATAGGATGCTGCAGGAAATTTAAGCTAGATTCATGGTAACATGAGTCCAAACAATTTCAAAACATGTTGCCTTGAGAAAAACTTCTGCCAAAGATCTCTCTGAAGTTTTAAAGAGTAATGATGCCAGCATATAGAAGACTAAGGTGAACCTGTCTCAAGCCATGATATTTTCAGTTTATTCATATATATGTATATGAAATTAGGACAATGAATAAGGAATGCCAAAGATGCCTTCAATTTGTGGTGCTTTTGAAAATTACTGAGTATAGTATTGTCTGCTATAAACATAAACAAATCTGTCTTGGAAGAATTACAGCCAGAATTTCCTCTGGAGTCAAGGATGGTGAAATTTCATCTCATATATATGTGAATGCTTTTAGGAGGCAAAAGTTCATAGAAAAAGACATTACACTTGGAAAATAGAGGTTCAACAAAAGAAAAGAATAAATTCATAAAATGACTATAACAATGGCCCTGAGTATGGTGGAAATGGTAAAGGATAGAACAAAGTTTTGATCTAATATTTACAAGATCACAATGAGTTAGAGATAACTTGATAGCATCTAGTAATAACAGCAACATAAATTTCTAATTACATTTTCTATTTTTTCCTTTATTAAGAAAATTATAATCCCTTTTATAGATGGAACTAAAGTTTGCCTATGAGCTTTTATTTAACTTTCACTTCATATTTGCAGAAAATGCTCCTTTTCAATTCTTACATTCAATATTTATCTGTACCTACAGAAAACCTGGCCAACTGACAGGAAGAGATCCATATTTATTTTCATTCCAAAAAAACAGGTGATCCAACAGTGCTTGGAAATTATAGAACAACATTATTAATATCACATTCAAGCAAAATCCTGCTGAAGATTATCCAAAAACAACTTGAAGAGGACATAGAGAACTGCCAGATGTACAAGCTGGGTTTAGAAGATATCATGGCACTAGGGACATTATTGCCAATGTTATATGAATCTAAGTTGAAAGTAAAAAGTACCAGAGGAAAGTCTATTGATATTTCCTTGACTGTACATTTGACTGTATAGATCACAACAAATTGTGGCTGACCTTGAGAAGAATGTGAATCTCAGAACATTTCACTGTACTCATATGAAAACTATCTTGAACCTAGAAACAGTCATCAGAAAAGAGCAAGAAAACACCACATATTCAAAATCAGGATATTTGTAAACCAGGGATACATTTTATCTCTATGTTTTTTCTTATTTTAAAAGTAAAACTTTAATTTTAATTGTGATTTTAATAAATGTTCACAGAAAGTTGACTTTCATTCTTTCATTGTTGCATATTTAATCCCTCTCTTTCCCTTCCCCCTTCCTCATTTCACTCTTTTTTTAAAGTTTGTGTCATCTCCATAATGCAGGATGGGGTTTTTTTCCATTTTATTTTATACTGGTTTACATTAAAAAGTTCATAAAGTTTGTATACATTGTTTTCAACACCGTATCTTTCTACAGTAAAGGAAAAGGGAAAGATGCAGTTCACTTTTTTTAAACATCATTCATTCTTTGTTGTACAGTTATAGCCCAGTCCTTCCAGTCCTCTTTGCAATATACTTAATATTCTGGGATGTTGTTGTAAATATATGCCTAATCATATATTCCTATTAAAAAGCTCCTTTCTTCATCTGTTCCAATGTACTATTCATTACTTATTCCTCTTTTCTTATCTTTTCAATCTATAGGCAAAACAGATCATCCAGGATCCTCTATGAGGAGGATTGTGGCATCAGGATTGGAGGAAGATTCATCAACAACCTGAGTTATGCAGGTGACAAAACCTTGCTTGTTGAAAGTGAGAATGATCTGAGGTCTTAACTGCAGTCTTCAATATGGATTGAAGCTCAATATCAAGGAAAGAAAGATTCTTACCACTGAACCAATAGACAGCATTGTGGAAGTGGAAAGAGCGAGTATTAACAAATTCATATTAGTTGGCTCCACAATCAGCACTGTTGGCACAGTAGTCAGGAAATCAAAAGACAAATTGCATTAGGTAAATCTGCTGTCAAGGACCTATCTAGAGTACCAAAGAGAAACAATGTCAGCCTAGAAACTGAGGTGTGCCTGATCCAAGCCATGGTTTTCGTAATTACTTAATGTGCATCAGAGAGCTTGACACAGGCTAAGGATGATAGAGGAATCAATGCCTTTGAGTTGTGGTGATGAAGAAAAATATTGACTGCCAAGGGAACAAACACGTGTGCCCTGAAGAGGGTGAAAACACTGCTCTTTGGAGACAAGGATTTTGAATCTCTGTTTCACATACTTTGGGGCATGTTGCCAGGAGGGACCAGTCTTTAAAGGACATCATGCTTAGAAGGATGGAGGGATTGACTCAGTCATTGGGGTAATGAGAGTAGGTGTGTCAGAGACAGTAAATTGGCTGAGGATAGGGCAGGATTCAGAGCTATTGTACACTGGGTAGCTATAAGTTGCAGACGACTCGACAGCACATAAAAACAACAAAAATGAAAACATAACTAAATATGTTTTCCACCAAGTTGATTCCAACTTCTTCATCATGTCTAAAGATTTAAATCTTCACATTGCAGGACTGTCCATATTTACCTTATGGAAAGACTGAAAGATTTGAACTGCTAAATTTTCATTAAAAGTGCAGTATATAATATGCTATCCCATACCTACTATATACATACACTATACCTAGTGTCTAATACTAGGTGTTAGAGTTGTGGAATACACAAAGAAAAGGAGGGGAGGGGGAGAAGAAAAACAAAGGCTGCTATCTAAAGGAACTAAAAATAGAATGGAGAGTTGTGTTTGCTGTTGGGTTGATTGTGACTAAGTCTACAGAGTAGACTTGTTCTCTGGTGGCCTAGTGGCAAGAAGCTGCACTGTAATCTTGAAAGCACAGGTTGGAAGCCACCAGCTGCTCCTTGGGAGAAGGATGAGCAATCTCCTTCCATGAGATTAACTGCCTCTGGAAAACTGCCAGAGTGTCAACTATGGGTTGGTTCCCAACTTGACAGTGCACAACAACAAAAACTAGGGCTTCGTAGGCCTAAGTATATTGTTGTTGTTGTTGTTGTTAAATGCCATCAAGTCATAGACAACTCATAGTGACCCAACGAACGAAAGACCTGAACTCTTGTAAAATTTAGTCTTTTCTCCATGTTCATAGAGTTTCCAGAGACAAGCCATTTTGGAAATGGATGCCACTCCCGCTTCCAAGCTTGTTTTAATCAGGAAGCTCCACCACTGTCCACCATGTGTAACCATTATCGCATTTGGCACATAGAGTCACAGTGTTCAGCATCACAGCAACCATGAGTTACCGCTGTACAAAAATGCACTGACCAGTGCTATACCACTTAGAAAAATGTTTGACAAAAAAAACAATTTTAAAATGAGGACCATGGGTTAAAATCACCCTTCTTAGGCTTGGTAGCATAACTTTCTATCCACTAGGCCAACAGAGCTCTCTGTATGTTGTCCTTGTTATTGTTGTTATGTGTCGTAGAGTCGTAAATGGCTCATAGCAACCCTGTGAACCCTGTGAATAAAAGACCTGAACACTTGTATAATTTCGGTCGTTTCTCCATGTTCATAGAGTTTCCAGAGGCAAGCCATTTGGAAGTGAATGCACTCCCATTATGCAGACCAAAAGGGTTTTTTAAATAGGAGGCTTTAACACATAGTCTCACTCTTATTAGCAAATCAACATTCCACCCTAACGCTCACCAGTCCCAGTCAACAAGCTTCTATAGAACCAGCTCCTGCAGATGACTTTAAAACTGGATTCCAGACCCCAAATATATTATATAACAATATATATAGTTGTATAGTTAGTTATATAGTGAGTTTTATATATATATACATATATATAGTTATAGAGATATATATATTTATAGAGAGAGAGTTATATATATAGTTATATAGAGTTCTAATTATATATAAAGTTACATAGTTATAGTTATAGTTGTTGTAGTTATAGTTTTATATATAGTTATATTTACTGTTTTACAGTTACAGTTGTAGTTATGTTGTTATTGTTGCTATGTGCCGTCGAGTCACTTGCGACTCATAGTGACCCTATGTACAACAGCGCTAAACTCCGCTCTGTCCTGTGCCAATTGCACCATCTCTGATACAGCCATCCCAATTGCCCCAGTCACTGAATCAATCATGTATATATACATACATAATATTGTTTTATGATGGTTTTATTTCAAAGTGTGTACACATTATGTTTCACCATAGTCCTCATTCATATCATGTCTCATACAATCATTCCCATGCATTATGTTTTATAAAATTAATCATCATTGGACCTTGCCCTTTATTACCCTGTCTTTTCACTCAGATCCTTCCCATCTCCTTTAGCCCTTCCCTCCACCCGTCACACTGGGCAACCCTGTGGTTTCACCTCACCACTCCACTCCCATTCCATACTCCCTTGGGTTCCCATACATATTTTTTAGTTATCCTTCTATTTTTGCAATAATGGTCTTATGCGGTGTTTGTCCTTATAAGACTAAGTTCACTCAGCATAATGTTCTCCACTCTTAAATCTTTTCTTTTTTGGAACAGACTGTTAGGTCTTTTCTCCAATTGATCAATTGATGCTTAATCTTATGCTTCATAAAATATACAATAGAGCCAAAATAATGATATTCCATGATGTTAGTAACAGAGGTAAATTTAGCTTTGGAGAGAGAGAGGGCATAAATGCTTGTCGGGCAAAAAATAGAAGTGGAAGAGAGCAGAAAGGATTGAAAGTATGAAGTGAGCATAAAGAAATATTAAAACTGAATTTTAAAGATATTTTATTCAAACTGTTTAAAATTATGTTTTATTATATTTTGCATTATGATTAATAAGTAGCACATTATTAATTAGAAGCCTCTGGGCAGCATAATTGTAAATGTTCATCCAATTATATAAATTTATAATGTCTGATACTAACAGCTCCATCCATGGCTTAGTTCTCCAATTCCTCCATGCTCTTGTGGATTTGGTGAACAAATTTTCTAGAAGGTGCTACAGAGACTCAGACTCATCAGGGGAATGACTCACATGACTGCAGGTATACAGACTGGCTTTTTTGCAGAAACTGGAGAGCAATGAGCCATGCTGGATGCTTAAATACAGTTGCACTGTGACTTTTGTGTAGGTATTTTCACAATCTAGTGTGGAGACTGCTCTCCTATATTGATATTCCAGTTGTTATGGATTGTCGAGGTCATGTATTCACAATTAAGATAGTTGGAGACCAGAGGGGGCTAAAGTAATGGCTAAAAAAGACAACCTTAGGCTAACACTGCACATGAACTGTGAAAGTTTGAGAAAATTCTTGTTATTAAATTTCACATGCCATTTATTAAACACTATGTGTTTTCTTATTCTAGTCGTAGACAGCATTCATATTGGACAGAATGAAAGCCTTGTTCTTTTTTTTTTTTTTTACTTAAAACATAATACAATGTTTGTTAGTTTTGTTCCTTTGACTTTAAAAAAAAAACCGATGACAGCAATGAATATACCTCTCACTGAAATTACATTATAGAGAATGAAATGATATTACTGAAAATGGATTTTAGCCAAGTCACCTGAGATTAACTACCCTGAACCCTCTTGCTTGAAAAGAGATTGGAACAGGACTTTTTCTTGACCACAGATAGTAATGACCTTTACTATCTTCCACTTTGAAAATGTCACAGGAGGAAGTCAACTAAAACATCATGACATTTAAATCAAGTGATAACGCACATATACTTTCTGAGGACAAACTATTGTAAAATTTTACACCTCTATTATTTAAGAGTCAGGAGAAGTCCTGGTGATGTAGTGTCTTCTATTTTGGGCTGTTAACTAAAGAATCTAGGTTCTATCACATCAGCTTATCTATGGGGAAAAGATAGATAATTTCCTCCTGAGAAGAGGACAGCCTCAGAAACCTGATAGAAGGTCTTAGTGGTTTTAGTTTTGTTGTATGATTTAATTGAACAAACTGTTAAATTAAGAATTCCAGGAAAATATTACAAAATTTTTAGGTTGATATTACAACAAAAAAGGTCAAACTGGTTGCAGTCTAATCTATTTGAACTTATGGTGACAGTATTTATTCTAAAATAAAACTGTTTCAAAGAGTTTTAAATGAGTATTATCTTTCACAAGCTACCAGACTTTTCTTCCAAAGTGTGTCCAACTTCACAAAAGGCAACTTTCTGCTTATTAGTAGAGTACTTAACCATTTGTACTACTAAAGAACATTGTTTTATTATTGTTATTGTCTTCACATTCATATTCCGAACATAAAATATTGCCATATTTGGACTTTTATAACTTTAATATCATGAATGAGGAAACCCTCAATTCTTATTTTGTATCATGAACAATGACTTTGATGATTGGCTAAGGGAAAGTAAGTTTTACTGTTTTTGAGTTTGTCTTTTTAAGACATGTGCAAAACATAGTCTGTTTTGAGCTTTGGTTATATTTCTTATAACCAAAGGCAAAATATTCCAAACAGGTTCTTTAAAAACATAATTCTAGCTGAAATAACAGAAATGCAACTTAGAAACCTCAAATAATTAATAAAGTAGCTGCTATTACCAGAATCATTTAACAAGCCATTGAAATGACAGAAAGGAACTGGCTCCGAGGTTGTATAAACCAGAGACTCGGGTAACTTCAAAATTCCTTCATGTCTCCTTTTTACTTCACTTCTTGTTTTCATTTTTCTTTCAGCTTGGTATCACCATATTCCTAGAATTTTCACCACAGGAAGAAAATACCTCACCCTAGACTTTATTTAGAAAAATCTCAAGGAACAATATTTTTCAGGTCAAATTGGTTCATAACTATTCAATCATTACATCAGAAAGTTAGACTAGAATTGGTGGGGGGGGGATATATTCAAAAGAGTGATTCCATTGCTTCTAAGAAGTAATTATATTGAACAGAATAAACATTCTATATGTGTTGTCATTGTAAGGTGTTGTTGAGTTGAATATGAGTCATAGCAACTCAATTAACAATAGATCTGAAACCTATCCTGTCCTGTATCTGAATCCTGTCCTATCCTGTATCACTATCCCTGACACATAAAGCACATTGCTGCAGTCACTACATCAATCCAATCTGTTAATGATCTTCCTTTCTTTAGCTGACCTTCCACTTTCCCTAACATGATGTTCCAAAGAGTAGCTTCCTTTAGCAATAGGTCTAAAATGTACAAAACTAAATTTCACCACCTCTTGCATTCAACAAGCACTCTCGTTGCACTCTTTCCAACTGTATCTCTCTCTTTGGTTTTTTTGACTGTCCAGAGGATATTCAGTGCTCTTCTCCAACTCCACAATGCAAAAGTATGAATTCTTCTTCTATCATCCTTAATCATTGCCCAGCTCTCTGATGCATAGCATGTGATTAAAAAGACCATAGCATAAATCAGGCACACTTTAGTATTCAAACTGGCATCATTAATCCTTCACAATTTAAAGAGATCTTTGACAGTAGATTTGCTTAATGAAACACATCTCCTGATCTCCTGACTGTTGGTTGTCAAAAGTATTGATTGTAAATCCAAGCAAGATTAAATCCTTGACAATTTCCACCTTTCCTCCGTCTATCATGGTATTGCCTATCAGTCCATTTGTGAAGATTTTTGTCTCTTGATTTTGAAATGCAATCCATATTGAAGGCTATAGGTTTTGATCCTCTGCAGAAAGTGTTTCACGTTTTCTAATTTTCAGCAAGCAAAGTTATGTCATCTATATTGTGCAGGTTAGGTAGAGTCTAGCTTCACAA
Source organism: Elephantulus edwardii (assembly GCF_000299155.1). NCBI lineage: Eukaryota > Metazoa > Chordata > Mammalia > Macroscelidea > Macroscelididae > Elephantulus > Elephantulus edwardii. The sequence goes on along the minus strand of NW_006399861.1, from coordinate 659,064 downwards.
ATAATTTGCTCAGTGCACAAACTGAATAGATATGAGAAAAGCACACAACCCTGATGCATACCCTTCCTGTTACATCATACAGTGTTCCCTTGTCTGTTCAGAAAACAGATTCTTGGTCTGTGTGTAAGTTTCGCATAAGCACATTTAACTGTTTTAGGATTCCCATTCTTCTAAATGTTAGCCATAGTTTTTTAAGAACCACAGTCAAATACTTTTGCGTAATCAATGAAATACAAATAGACATTCTTTTGGTATCCTCTGATTTCAGCAAGGATCCATCTGACAGTAGCAATGATATCTTTAGTGTTATATCTTCTTCTAAACCCACCTTGAACTCCTGACAGTTCTCTGTCAAGGTAGCATCCATTTTTGGATGATCTTCAGCAATATTTTGCTTGTATGTATTGTTGTTTGATAATTTCCACATTCTGTTGGGTCATCTTTCTTAGGAATGAAAACAAATACAGCTCTCTTCTTGTCAGTAATCCAAACAATTGTCCCTCACATTTCCTAGCATAGACTGGTGAGTGCATCTAGAACTGTGTCTATTACTTGAACATATCAGTTGATATTCTATGAATTCCTTTGGCCTTATTTTTTGCCAATGCTTCAGTGTAGCTTGAACTTTTGCCTCCATGATCATTGGCTCTTGTTCATATGGCTGTTGTTGTTGTTATGTGACATCAAGTCACCTATGACTCATTGCGACACTATGTACAATAGCTCTAAAGCCTGCCCTATCCTGAGCCACTCCCACTGACTCAGACACACCTACCACTATTGCCCTAGTCACTGTATCAATCCATCTCATCCAGAGTCTTCCTCTTCTGCGCTGTCCCTCCACCCTTCTGAGCATGTTGTCCTTCTGCAAGGACGGATCCCTCCTGGCCACATGCCCAAAGTATGTAAGACAGATCTTCAAAATCTTATTCTCCAAGGAGAAACTTGGTATCATTCTCTCCAAGACAGACGTATTTGTTTTCTTGATGGTGCCCTTGGTATATTCAACACTCTTCTCCAGCAATGCAACTCAAAGGCATCAATTCTTCTATCATCCTTTTTCATTGTCCAGCTCTCTGATGCATAGCGAGTAACTGTAAAGAACACGGACTGGATTAGGCACACCTTAGTCTGTAGACTGACATTGTTGTTTCTCAGTACTCTGGAAAAGGTCCCTTACAGCAGATTTGTGTAATGTGATTCGTCTATTGACTTCCTGATTGTTGGTCCCAAGAGATTGTAGATCTGAGCAAGCTGTAACAGTTAACAATCTCAATCTCTTCTCCATCCACCATGGTACTTCCATGGTTCAGTGGTGAGAATCTTTGCCTTCTTGATGTTTAGCTTCAATTCAAATTGAAGACCACAGTCCTTGAACTTCTGTAGCAAGTGAGTCAGGACCACTTCAGTGGTCAGAAGTGGGCAATCCTGAAGGCACTATTCCCTGGAGAAGGATGGGCAATCTCCTCCCATGAGATTAACTACCTCTTATAACCCACTGGAAGGTCAGCTATGGTCGGTTCCAACTTGATGATACACAACAAAAAGTTCATGTGGTAGTTTTTGAAATATTTTATTGTCTACCAGTTCTTTTTCATACAATAAATCTGTGTACTACTTCCATCCAATTGTAATGTTTCTTGGAACGTTCAAGATTTTACAGATAGCATTCCTCAGTATTGAAACTTGAAGGCTTGAATTTGTTATTCAATTCTCCCAACTTAGGAATTCTGAGGAAGTTCTTCCATTTTTATTTTCCAACTCCACAATTTTCAAATTCCATTATAATACTTTTCTTTGTCTTCTCAAGTTGTCTTTCGAAATTTTCTCTTCATTTCTTTTATTTCAATCTTTATTCCCTTTGTGGCTCTAATGCAATTTTCAAAGTCCTTCTAACACCTATTTCTGTCTTTCTTCTTTATTTTTTGTAAGGACCATTTGCTCTCTTTATCCTTGATGTTATCTCATAATACATGTGGAGTTCGATCATTAGTGCTCAATACTTCAAATGTATTCTGAAGAGATTTTTAAGTATAGATAGGACAGATTCTAAGTCACACTTTGGTTCTTGTGGACTAGTTTTCATTTTTTTCAATTTCAATATGAATGTGAAAAATTGATGACCTGTTCCACAGTCAGCATCCGATACAGTTTTGACTGCCGATATTTGAGTTTCTCCTATGACTCTTTTCACAGATGTAGTCAATCTGATTGCTGTGCAGTCTGTGAGATGAGGTCCATGTGTAAAGTCACCTTTTGTGTTTTTAAAAAAATGTTTGCAGCAAAATTCACTCACTCAATGTCCAGCCTCAGCAACAAAATTCAATCATCCCGTGTCTAGCATCATTTGTCACTAAAACCATATTTTCTGATGGCAATTCCTTCCTCATTGTTTTCAACTTTTGCATTTCAGTCATCAATAATTATTAAAGCAGCTTGACTGTGTGTTTGGTCAATTTCAGAATTCAAAAATTGTAGGAATCTTCCACTTTCTCCTCTTTGTGTTTAGTTATTGGTGCATGTATTTGAATAATAGTCGTATCCTATCATTCACAACATTGAATTTGAGGATATATCTTGAAATTAACTTTTTCACTATGAATGTAACACCATTCTTTCTCAGTTTCTCATTCCTGGCATAAGAGATCATGTGATTGTCTAATTTAAAATGACCCATGTCAGTCCATCTCACTAGTCCAGTTCACTAAAGCCTATAATGTCAATATACATGCATTTATTCTCATTTTTTTACAATATCCACTTTTTATACTCATACTTCATTCATTGCACATACCTATTATCAAAGGGTGTTTCCCCTCATTTTAAGTGGGCTACAATCTGGGCTCTACATCTAAGATTCTATTTCTCTATTGTTCTAGGAATTTCAGAGGCCTATTATTTCAGAAGTGAATGATCTTAAAAATCATGAAAAAATAAATTGTTCAAACTATAGATATGTTCTCTATGATTGCAAAATTTTCACATTGCAAAAATTAGTTAAGGTAGGGAACATCACTACCAGTAAGGCAGAAGAAGGTCCTTTGGACTAGAGAATCCTGTGAGAGAAAGAGTGTGCATGGGACTGAGACAACAGCGAAAGCATCAGAGGTAGCAGAAAAACCATAGGTAGGTATGATAAGAACTGAACAAGAAGTATCATCCCTCAAAGCCAAGAGCTGAGTTTCTTGACTTAGTTGGGGTGAGGTCAGGAGTAAGCATAGCATACAAAATCTGTAGAATTAAAAGAACTAAATAATCTTGGCTCAGAGCTGTGAAGCTAAATGTCAAAGAGAGAGGCCTGCCTACAATCCACCTGAGAAGAAACAGTTCTGATTGAAGAATTATTTCTTGATTTTTTCTGGCTGAATACTGCTAGTTTAGATATGTTCATCCTGAATAAACCTCATAATTGTGAATACTGTCTGTGAGTCTAGTGTGACCATTGCAATGTATTAGTAAATTTAGAAATAGTAAGAAACATGGTAAATCCCTTGTTTGTTTGAATTAGTAGAAATATATGTGAGGGTTTGAAATATGTGAAATATCACAGTTTCTAAAATCTCTTCAAAGCTCATGGGCAAACTAGAAAAGTCCCATAAGTGGGTGGGCACTGAATGACTGTAATTAAGGCAGACTGAAACATTGGTAGCTAGTAAGCAAATAGAAAATATTGTAATACAAAAGATCATTTGTTAGGGTTGAAGGGGTTCCTGAGCTTGATTAATTAGTAGAAAGACAGCTAGAAAAATAGTGTGCATTGCTAAATGGCAGAGAGAAAGAAAGAACACTAAGAAAGGAGGACAACAGCCCAGAATAATAGGTGAATCATTGCAAAGAGGACTGGGAGGAAGGGAAGGACACAGAGGTAGATAATTGTGCAACAATAAATGAATTTTTTTAAAGAAACAAAACAACAAATTGTGAACTGTGGAAAGAGGAAGGGAAGGAGAAAAGGTAAAATGTGCAATAATGAATGAATGAAAATCTAATGTTCTGTCAACTTTTGTTAAAGTCACTATTAAAATAACATTTAGAAAGAAAGAAAGAAAGAAAGAAAGAAAGAAAGAAAGAAAGAAAGAAAGAAAGAAAGAAAGAAAGAAAGAAAGAGAAAGAAAGAAAAGGAAGGAAGGAAGGAAGAAAGGAAGAAAGGAAGAATGAAAGGAAGAAAGAAGGGAAAAAATAGCACACCATTAGAGAGACAAGAATGGTTCTAATTCCAGGAAACAAGAGACCTTCTTCTTCTGGAATTTGCATTCTTTAAGTTTGAATTCTTATGAAACTAGTCATACCTTAATCCAGACCTACTGAGTCCTATAAGGAGAACTTGCTGGTGCAACTCCTTTTGGCTCCTGCTGGATATGTCACAGACAAGCAGTGATTCCTTCTCCAGATGGTGCAACAATCTTTTCCTGTTTTTTATGGGGTGGGAATGGGAGTGGGGGGCTAGCCTTTTCCCTGGAGCAGCCAGATCTCTCGCCCTTAATATTCCTCCCCAGAGACTTTTGACCTTTAATCTTGAATAAGGAATTGGATGACAACATCTGACTACCTTCTGCTCATAATTGTGCCTAGGCCTGCCTACTGAGTCAGGGCCAAACCTCTCCTTCTCTGCCCTTAAGGGCAGTCACTGCCTCCTCAGTGAATTGGAGTGGAACAGGTTGGTAATCACACATGACCAACATTTTTGTCTGAAATTTTTGAAGCCTGAAGGAGACAAAATTTACAATCAGTTTTAACATACATAATACAAAGTAGTAATGCAAAATTGATAGTAGTACTACAGCCACAACAATAGTAACCACAGCCATTAAAGGAAGGAAAAGGGTCATAGATAGTAGCTGATTTTTAATTTCTTCACAAACATTTCCAGCCAAATGTTTGGCAATGGTTTCTTTTAGGAATCCAGCTTTTTATAATAAAGGTAGGGAGATAGGACATAACTCTGGCATACAACCTTCCCCATTTTGAACCATGCAGGGCTTCCTTGCTCTGTTCTGACAATTGCCTTCTGGTCCCAGTACGAGTTTTGCATAAGCACAATCAAGTGTTCTGGAATTCCTATTTTTTTCTCAGAATTAGCCAGTTTGTTGTGATCCACACAATCAAAAACCTTTTCATAGTCAATGAAGCACAGATAGCTATTCCTCTGGAACTCTCCGCTTTCAGTCAAGATCCATCTGACATTAGCTGTAATATCCCTAGTACTATGGCCTCTTCTGAACCTAACCTACATTTCTGGCAGTTCTCTGTTGATTGCACTGTTCCAGTCATTTTAGGAAAATTTTCAGCAGAATCTTGTTTGCATGTTATATTAATGATACAGTTTGATAATTCTGGAACTCTGTGGAGTCACCTATTTTTAGAATGGGAACAAATAAGGATCTCTACCAGTCAGGTGGCCAGCTCAATTTCCTCCAGATTTCTTGGCATAACTTAGTGAGTGCATCCAGGGCAGCACTTGTTTGTTGACATATGTCAATTGGTATACCATCAGGAGGAATATGGCATGGGGATTGGAGGAAGACTTAACAACCTGCATTATGCAGATGACATAACTCTACTTGCTGAAACTGAGGAGGACCTAAAGTGCTTGCTAAAGAAGATCAAATGCTGCAGCCTTCAATATGGATTTAAGCTTAACATCAAGAAAACAAAAATTCTCAACACTAGGCCAATAGGCAACATCATGATAAACAGTGAAGAGATTGCTGATAACTTTAGTTTGCCAACTTCACAATCAATGATCTTGGTACCATGAGCCAGGAAATCAAAAGATTAATTGCATTGGGAAAGTCTGACGTCAGTGACCTCTCAAGAGTACTAAAGAGCAGTAATGTCAGTCTGGAGATTAAGTTGTACCTGATCTAGGCCATAGTCTTCACAATTACTTGCTATGTGTCCAAAAGCTGGACGACTAGGAATAATAGAAGGAGAATCGACGCCTTTGAGCTGTGGTGCTGGAGAAGAGTATTGAATGTACCATGAACTGCCAAGAAAACAAACGGATTCATCCTAGAGAGGGTTAAACCAGGCTGCTCTGAGGCTTTGTCTGACATAATTGGGAAGGTTGCAAGGAGTGATCAGTCATTGGAGAGGACCATCATGCTTGGAAGAGTGGGGGGATAATACAAGAGATTGAGACCCCCAATGAGATGGATTGATTCAATGACTGGGGTATTGGGAGTAGGTGTGTCAGAGACCATAAGGTTGGCACAGGAAAGAGCAGGATTCAGAGCTATTGTACATAGGGTCACTATGAGTCACACGTGACTGATGGCACATAAGAACCACAGAAATAAAACTGGAGTGCAAATATCTACCGCTCCTGACGTGTTTGCATAGAAATAAGAGGATGTGTTTGTGAGGGCACAAATACCTTCTTTTCCTACTATTAGAATGTCTAAGGCCATACAGTGATCCATGGCTTGATGTGCTAGAGAATCAAATGACATTTGCGGTGCTTTTAGTGCCTGGCCTGAGTCATCTGCCCTATGTTTTACCATGCATGAAATATTTTTTATTGTATGCATATTATAAATTACATCTTCTATTAATGGTGCTAAATCAGTAAATAGTAGGGAAATCTCTCTTAGGAACTAGGCTACACTCCTTTTCATTTACATTCCTTCTCTGGGAATTCTAACGATTGATGCCCAAGGAAGGGTTAACTCTCCATATACCAGGATGTTCTTTGTCGATATTTTTCCTATCAGTGCTGACCCTGTCTATTCAAACTTCCATACCTATTGTCCTGGCTCTTTTCTTAAGTTCAATAACTTTCACAGAAAAGTATTTCTGAATCATCTTAAAGGATATGGTGTTTCTTTCTATCAAGTTGCTGTAATAATTTTATTTGGGTTTGAGGGATCATTTTATGAATAATTAATAACTAGAATGCAAATATCCAGTGAGGGCTGCAACTGTTTTGCATAAATGAAATGGAATAAATTAGTAAGTATCATAATTTGAGGTCTCCTACTCACAATAATTGCTAAAATTAATATATAGTTTTGTTTGTTAATATGAGTATTTTAAAATTGCAGTTTTAATGAAAGTTTACAGAAAAGTTGGATTTTCACTCATTCACTGTTTCACATTTTCTTCCCTCTCCTCTTTTTCCCTTCTCCCTCTTGCAGTTCACTTTCTTTATTTTTGTTTAATATTCATTCATTATCACTCAATTTTCTCCCTCCCCTCAAACCTCCCCCACAGTTCTTATTCTGGGCTATTGTCAGACAAATATTGCTTAATCATGTATTCCTTTGAAGTAGTTCTTCCTTTCATTTGTTCCAATGCAGTGTTCATTATCTCTCCTCTCTTTTTCTAGTTCCACCCACTCCCAAACCTCCATGTCAGTCCTGTTTTATAACATTGGTGTTATGCAGTATTTGTCCTTTTAAGCCTGAGATGTTTCACCATAATGTCTCCAGGGTCACGCATGTAATGTTTTACAAGTTTCTTGTTTTTTCAGTATCGCATAGTATTCTATTATTTGAATATATGATGATAGATTTTCTATCCATTATTTTTTTTTATGGGCACTTGAGTGGCTTTCTTCTCTTTGACTATACAAAAGTGAGCTGATTTCTGGGTTTTCATTCTATTCCATTGATCTATGTGTCTGTCACTGTACTAGTACCATGCTGTGTTGACCATCACAGTTGTGTAGTAGGAATTGAGATCAGGGAGTGAAGATGCCTCCTTCCTTTTCTCTCTTTTTCAGTAGTACTTTGCTTATTTTGGATTTCTTTCCATTCCAGATAAAATTGGAAATTGCCTTTTTAATCTTATTGAAGAATGGAATCTTTGTATTGAGATTCCATTGATCTTATAGATTGTCTTTGGTAGGATTGTCATTTTCAAGATATTGAATCTGCCTATCCATGAGCAGGTTATATTCTCCCATTTTTCTGGGTCTCTATTTGTTTCATCTGGTCTTCGCTCATTAGTGTTCAAGGCCTCAAACCTGTTCCTGAGATGATTCTGAAATTCAGGTGGTATAAAATCAAAGTCATATTTTGGCTCCTGTGGATTTGGTTTAATTTTCCTCAGGTTCAGCTTGAATTTGCATATGAGTA
>NW_006399861.1:640884-647077 GCF_000299155.1 Elephantulus edwardii | reverse complement strand
ACCAGGCTTTGGTATCAAGGATATATTTGCTTCATAGAATGAGTCTAGGAGAACTCAATCATTTTCTATTTTCTGAAATACTTTGTATAGAATTGGTAATGGCTCTTCTCTGGATGTCTAATAAAATTCATTAGAATAACCTTCTGTTTCAGGGGAGTTTTGTTGTTGTTGTTGTAAGTTATTTCATTATCTGTGCTATTTCTTCTTTTGTAATGTTCAGGTACTCTAGTTCAATCGGTATCAGTTTAGGTAGGTTATGAGTTTCTAATTACTTGTATATTTATAATAGGTATTTATATTTGCTTGAATATAATTTTTTATAATATTGCATTTTATTTTAATTTGTTCTGTTGTGATATTATCCCCTTCATCTCTTATTTGGATTATTTGTGTTTTTTCTTTCTTTTCCTTTGGTCAATTGTTAGTGGTTTGTTGATTTTATTGACCTTTTCAAAGAAGCAACTCCTGGTCTTGTTGATGCTTTCAATTGTTTTTCTGTTTTCTATTACATTTGTTTCTACTTTAATTTTAATATTTTTTAAGAGACTGCAGATTGACAGATTTTCTTGCTGTTCTTTTTCAACTTGTAAGAGATGTTTTGTTAAAGAATTAGTTACCACTTTTTCTTCCTATTTGATGCAGTTTCTTATTGCTATAAATTGACCTCTAAGAACAACTTTGATTGTTTCCCAAATATTTTGGTAAGTGGTATTTTTATTGTGATTTGTTTTAAGAAACTTTTTTTATTTAATCTTTTATTCCTTCTATTTTAATCTATGTCAGTTTAGGTAGGTTGTGAGTTTCTGTTTCAAGCAGTGTGTTGTTCAGCTTCCAAATGTGTGGGGATTTTTCTCCTCTATCTTCTTATCATTAATTTCTAATTTTGTAGCATTGTGGTCTGAAAAATGCTTTTTATGGTTTCTGTGTTTTAAAATTTATTGATGCTTGAATTGTTACCAAAATTATAATATATTCTGGAGAATGTTCTGTGAATGTTTGAGAAGAATGTATACTGAGGTTTTGGGGAGTGCATTGTTGTTGTTTTTGTTGTTGTTGTTGTTTTTAAGTGCCCTTGAGTCTATGCAGCTCATAGCAACCCTATGAACAAAAGACCTGAACACTTGCATGGCTTTCATAATTTCTCCAGGTTCACAGAGTTTCCAAAGGCAAGTAATTTCGGAAGTGGACACCACTCCTGTTTCAAAGTTTGTTTTAATTGAAAGCTCCACCAAACACTATCCACCATGGATAACCATCATCGCATCTGACACATCAGTGTCACAGTGTTTAACATCACAGCAACCAAGAGTTAACTTTCATGAAGAAAGCAAAAGGTCATTACAAAAACAGAGGAGAAAAAACCAACAGAATTGGCGGTCTGAAGATATTCTAAAAATTGCACTAGAGCTGTGAAATATGCGGTTCTGCTCATTAACTACCCAAGTGTGGATCTGAATAAGTGTTTATTACCACTTCTTTTTTGAGTAAGTTAAACTTCAGATACACACAACGTAGTCTCTCCTTCCCTATTACGGTATTCAAAGGGCTGGAAAAAAGAAAGAATTTTGGCCGAATGCTCTGATGACAGAATAATAATGATTCTTCGAGAAGACCCTAAGCATGTGCTGAAAAAGGTTGATGAGATTAGAGAGATGGTTGATAATGATTTAGGTTTTCACAGGCTCCACTAATGAGCTATTCCAGAATGAAAACTCTTCCCTTTATTTTAAATGTCAAAAAAAGAATTTGGCTGTCTAATTGCAGAACATATCTTGTTGTTGTTGTTATGTGCCGTCGAGTCGTTTCTGACTCATAGCGACCCTATGCACAACAGCCCTAAACCCTGCTCTATCCTGCGCCAACCACACCGCCTCTGACACACCCATCCCGATTACCCCAGTCACCCAATCAATCCATCTCATAGAGGGTCTTCCCCTCCTGCGCTGTCCCTCCACCCTCCCAAGCATGATGTCGTCCCTCTCCAAGGACCCGTGCCTCCTGGCAACATGTCCAAAGTATGTCAGACGAAGCCCCAGAATCCTTGCCTCCAAGGAGCAGCTTGGTTTAATCCTCTCCAAGATGAATCTGTTTGTTTTCCTGGCAGTCCATGGTACATTCAGTACCCTTCTCCAGCACCACAGCTCAAAAGCATCCACTCTCCTTCTGTCCTCCCTAGTCATTGTCCAACTCTCTGATGCATAACAAGCGATTGCAAATAACATGACCTGTATCAGGCGCACCTTAGTCTCCAGAGAGACACTGTTGCTCCTGAGTACCTTTGAGAGGTCCCTAACAGCAGTCTTTCCCATCGCGATACGCTTTTTGATTTCCTGACTGCTGGTACCAAGAGTGTTGACTGTGGAGCCCAGCAAACTGAAGCTGTGAACACTCTCAATCTCTTCGTCATCCATCCTGACGCTGCCAATTGGTCCAGTGGCAAGAATCGTTGTCTTCTTGACATTGAGCCTTAGTCCATACTGAAGGCTGCAGTCCTTGACCCTTCGCAGCAAGTGCATGAGGTCCTCCTCAGTTTCAGCAAGCAGGGTTGTGTCATCTGCATAATGGAGATTGCTAATAGAACTTCCACCAATCCTGATGCCAAAATTCTCCTCATAGAGCCCAGCCTCTCAGATAATCTGCTCTGCATATATGTTGAAAAGGTATGGAGACAGGATGCATCCCTGGCGTACACCCTTCCCTATTTTGAACCATGCAGTGTTCTCTTGCTCTGTTCTGATGACTGCCTCCTGGTTCAAGTATAAGTTTCGCATTAGAATGATCAAGTGTTCTGGGATTCCCATTCTTCTCAGAGTCAGCCACAGTATGTTATGATCCACACAGTCAAATGCCTTTGCATAATCAATGAAACACAGATAAACATTCTTCTGGTATTCTCTGCTTTCAGCCAAGATCCATCTAACATTAGCAATGATATCCCTAGTACCACAACCCCTTCTAAACCCAGCCTGGACTTCTAGCAGTTCTCTGCTGATGTGATGTTCTAATCGTTTTTGGATGATCTTCAGTAGAATCTTGCTTGCATGTGAAACCAATGACAGTGTTCTGTAGTTTCCACACTCAGTTGGGTTACCTTTCTTTGGAATGGGAACAAATATAGATCTCTTCCAGAACATATCTAGTGGGGTTATAGAATTATAGAAGAGAAACTCCCAGTTATTGGAACATAAGAAGAAAAATTTTTATTTGAAAGGCAAAAAGCCTAGTGTTGTTCAACACTGCCAGAACCCACTATCTGTGACATCAGTCGGATTTGGGTGTTCAGCATGATGCGTCAGAAGAAAATTACTTCCCACATGATGGAATGTTTGAGGAGAAACTTTATATATGGTTCATATTTGAGTAAAGAAGAAATTGCTTTCTTAGATACTACTCCTGATGGAAAACTGTTTGCAACCCAGTACTGTGGCACCGGTCAGTTTCTGGTATATATATATATATATAATTATTAATAGACAAAATAGCGCCTACAGTACTAGAAGACATCTACTGAAGATGGGATTGGTTGCTGATTTTAGCCAGGAACTAGGGCCATTTTTGTTACAATATACTGAGGACTGGCAACAAATCTGTGGTTGTTTCACTTTCATAAAATCAGAAACAATGCAGTGATAACTTAATATTGTTTTATTTTTTAAAGAAGATATTTTGTTATTATCTTTTACAGAAATTTATCGTTATATTTCATCTATAATTATTTAGGCATGTTTACATGCAGCAGGTAATTGTTTATAGAGGACTGAAAACTAATGCAAGGGCTATACGGTCTCAGTGATAAGTATATTTTGAAGTTCTTAATACAGAAATAAACCAGTGTAGCTTGTACTGTATTTTTTTATATTGATCTGTTGATACCAGTTATAAGTTTAAAGATTGTATTTTATCAGAGCAGAAGTCAATGTTTTTGAGTTGCTGTATAGGAAAGATAACTGTGCTGATTTATAAAAAAATTTATTTCAGAAGTAATTTGAAACAGACCCCACAGAAAAGTAAAACTCATAGTACATGACAAGATTTTAGAATATTGAGATTTTATGTTCCGTTCTTGCCAGTCCTTCATGGCAGGGAGATGTGGAAAGTCATGAATAATTGAGACTTTCTTCCTGGGAGGGATTAAATTATTAGAATTAGGAAAAGGGACCTACTAAAGTTCATTATTCTTATGAAAACCTATGGAATGGGATGTGGTAAATAATGAACTACTTTGTATCTACTTTGTTATTCCTTAGAAATAATGAACTGAGTATATACTCTCATTACTGGACTTTATTTTGATACTTGTGAATCTTTCATAACGTCCTCTACTTTTAAGGGACTTATATGTTGAAAGGTTTAGAAAAAAAACCCAACAAACAGATTCATCCTAGAAAGGGTTAAACCGGGCTGCTCCTTGGAGACAAGGATTCTGAGGCTTTGTCTGACATACTTTGGTCTTGTTGTAAGGAGGAGAAGGACATCATGCTTGGGAGGATGCAGGGCAGGCGCAGGAGGGGAAGGCCCTCTGAGAGGTAGATTGATTCAGTGACTGGGGCAATCAGGATGAGTGTGTCAGAGACAATGAGATTGGCACAGGACAAAGCAGAGTTCAGAGCTGTTGTACGTAGTTTCGCTATGAGTCGCAAGCGACTCGACTGTACATAACAACAACAACAACAATATGTTGAAAAACTTCTGTGGCATTTTATGATCTGTATATAATGTAGAATAAAATAAGAAATCGCTTGATAGCTTTTTCTACTTGATAAATACTCTAAGAAGGTGTGGGGGAAAATTTGCACTAGAGCATCAAGAAACCAAAACAAAGGGAAAATGTGCCAAAATAAAATAATTGAATAGAACATGTCAAAGGGCAGATCTAGAAGACAATGCAAAGTACTTTAAAGGACTTTTGCAAAGATCTGGAATTGGAGAACAAAAAGACAAGAACTCACTCTGCATTTATCAAGCTGAAATAACTGAAAAAACAAATGTAAGCCTCGAGCCACAGTATTGAAAGATGATATGGACAATATATTAATGACCCAGAAAATGTCAAAAGAAGATGGAAGGGATACACAGAAGAATTGTACCAAAAAGAACTGACTGACTTTGAAAAATTTCAGAAAGTACCATATGAGCAGGAACCAGTTGTAATGGAGGAAGTGGAAGCTACATCAAAGGCACTGGCAAAAAATAAGGCCTCAGATATCGATGAGATTCCAGTTGACTTTCAATTAACAGTTGAATCCCTAGATGTACTTATCAGACTATAACAAGAAATTTGGAAGACAGATGTCTAGCCAGTGCTTTGCAAGAGATTCATATTTGTTCCCATTTCCAAAAAATGATGATTCAATAGAATGTGTATACAATCAAACAATATCATTAATATCACATGCAGACAAAATACTTCTGAAGAACAGTCAAAGTGGGTAAAACAGTGCATAAATAGAGAACTGCCAGAAGTTCAAGCAGGATATAGTAGAAGCTGTGGCACCAAGGATATCATTACTGATGTCATATGGATCCTGGCTAAAAGTAAAGAGTACCAGAATATTTATTTATGAATTATTGACTATGCAAAGGCTTTTGACAGTATGGATCATAACAAGGTATGGCTAACATTGTGAAGAATAGAAATCCCCAGAGCACTTTTTGGACTCATGCAAAACCTATATTTAGACCAGGAGGATGTTGTGTGAACAGTGCAAGGGAAAACTGTTGTTGTTATGTGCCATTGAGTCATCTATGACACACAGCAACCAATGTATAATTCTGAATAGCACCCTTTCTTGAGCTACTCTCACAAACTGACACATCTAATCCCATTGATCCAGGTACAGGGTCTTCCCCTCCTGTGTTGTCCCTCCACACTTCCAAGTATAATGTCCTTACTTCTAATGAAAAATTTTACTTCACCATCTCCAAAACAGTCCTATTTGTTTTCCTGGTGGTCCATGGTGTGTTCAATACTCTTCTCTGGCATCACAACTCAAAGACATCAATTATTCTTCTGTCATCCTTAATCATTGATCATATCTCTGATGCATAGCAAGTAATTGCAAAGACTATAGCCTGGATCAAGCACACCTTAGTTTCTATATTGATATCATTGATCTTTAGTACTTTGGAGAGGGTTTTTTTGTTTTTTTTTTAATTTTCTTTTTTTATTATGAAATTTTATTAGTTTTAATGA
>NW_006399861.1:637584-640323 GCF_000299155.1 Elephantulus edwardii | reverse complement strand
ATTTAAATTTGTTATTAATTTCAGTGAAAATTTACAGAGGCTTTGGAATTCCATTCATTCATTGTTGTAGATTTGTCCCCTCCCAATGCTCCCCCCCACCAGACATTACCCTCTTGGAAAAGTAAAAGAAAAGATTCTTTCATTATTTTACAAACCCTCCCCCAGGCCCACTCCACCATGTAGCAGCAGAATTCCCCAATGAAATTCATCTTTTGATTTCCTGACTCCTGGTGACGTGAATGTTGAGCAAGCTAAATTGTTAACAACCTCAATCTCTTCTCTTTCCATCACGGCCTAGTGATAAGATTATTTGTCTTCTTTATGTTAAGTGTCAATCTATATCGAAGACTATAATCCATGACCTTCTGCCACAACTCTTCTGGTCCTCCTCAGTTTTGGCAAGCAAGGTTTTATCATCTACATAACAGGTTGTTGATGAGTTTTTATCCAATCCTGACACCACACTCTTCCTTATGAAGTCCAGCCTCCTGATTTTTCTATTCCACATACTAATTAAAAAGGAATGGAGTGAAGAGAGGATGCATCCAAAACACATTCCCTTCATAATTTTGAACCATGCAGTGTTTCTTTACCCCTGTTCTCTTGACTGCCTCCTGGTCCAAGTATAGTTTTTTGCATGCACATAATCAAGAAACCAAGTATTCTTGGATCCCTATTGCTTTGAAGGTTACCCACAATTTATAGTGATCTACATAATCAAATTATTTTGCATAGTCAATAAGGTATATATAAGCATTGCAATGGTACTCTTTGCTTTCTGCCAAGATCCATCTAAAATTGAAAATAATGTCTCTAGTGTCACAGTGGCTTCTTCTAAACCCAGCTTATCTATCTGGAGGTTTTTTCATTTTATTTTATTTTATAATGTTTATGCCAACACACTTTTTAAAAAACTTTCTACTAGTTTATTTACAAAAATTCAAATACATTGTTTTCAAGAACAATTTCTTTCAATTTTCCTCACCTCCCACCTATCAAACTGTACAACTGTCCTCCAGCATATCCTCATCCCTCTGCTGCCAAAGTCTCCCACCTCTCTTGGATCCTTATACTCTTTCTACAATAATGGTTTTCTACAATATGTATACTTGTGGGACTGAGTGAGTTCACTCAGCATAATACTTTCCAGCCCCCCCCCCAATTTAGGCAATAATTTACAAAATCATTGCTCCTGCCTGCTGCATAGTATTCCATTGTGTCATATTTTCTCAATACATTTGTGTTTGGACATTTGGGCTGTTTCCATGTTCTTGCAATGGTAAATAGTGCTGCTATGAATTTGGGTCTACAAATCTCAGTTTGTGCCTCATTTCTCATTTTTTCAGGATATATTCCAAATAATGGAATAACTGAGTCATATGGTGGTTCTCTCTTAATGTATACTTCCAGTCATTATTTTTTTATGATCTTCAGCAGGGGTTTGCTTATTTGTGATATTAGTGATATTGTTTAATAATTTCCACACTCTGTCTGATGACATTTTGGGGGGGGGATAAGAATAAATATAGATCTTTTCTAGTCAGTTATCCAGATAATTGTTCTCTAGATTGTTTAAAATTAGAAAGAAAGTGTATCAGGGTTATATTCTCTATTCAAACTGTGTGTGGAGCAAATTATTAAAAAAGCTGGAATCTATGAAGATGATGTGGAATCAAGATCAGAGAGAGAGAGGCATCACTAACGTGCATTATGCAGATGACACAACCTTGCATGCTCAAAGTAAGGGGACTCTAAGTACTTGTTACAAAGGATCAAAAAATGCAGTCTTATATATGGATTCCATCTCAATGTCAAGAAAAGAAAGATTCTTACAACTGGACTCATAGGTAACATCACGGTAGATGGATTAAAGTTTGAAACTGTAAACAACTTCATCTTACTTGGATCCACAATTAACAACCTTGATACCAGTAGTCAGGAAACTGGGAGATGTATTTAACTTGGAAAATCTGCAGTTAGGGACCTTTCCAAATTATTGAAGAGTAATAATGTCTATAACATTGAGGACTCTCCTTCATAGGGTTGCTATGAGTCACCTGAGACTGGACGGCACTTAACAACAACAACAACAATGATGTCTATTTGAGGACTAAGGTGCATTTGATTCAGGCCATGATAATTCTGACCACTTGTTACACAAATGAGAGCTGGACAATGAATAAAGATGACAAAAGAAAAATTAAGGCCTTTGAGTTGTGGTGTTGGAGAAATGTGCTGAAAAGACAGACTGACAAAAGAGCAAATAAATATGTCTTGGAGAGGGCACAACAAGAGTTCTCTTTGGAGGCAAAGATGATGAGGCTTTACCTCACATACTTCAGGTATGTTGCTAGGAGGGGTTATTTCTTAGAGGTGGATATGATGCTTGGAAAATGGAGGGTCAAAAAAGGAGAAAAGGGCCCTGGACCAGACATACTGACATGGTTACTGCTACAGTGAGAGCTAGAGTGTCAGGAGATATGACACATGCTAGGACTTGATTCAGGTCTCTTTTTCTTTTTTTTTAATTTTAATATTTTTTTATTGGGAAAAACATATTGGGGGTACAAGGAGATGAAGGTTGGGGGCAGAAGGGTGAGGATGGGCCAGGATGCAGTTGCAGAGCTGCACAGTTTGGTCGGTGGGGGGAGCAGGTGAAGGAAATGATGAGGGTCCAGTGGAGACCAGATGCTACAGAGGAATGACAAGCATTTTCCAATAGTAATTAAACTGTCTTAT
>NW_006399861.1:635373-637239 GCF_000299155.1 Elephantulus edwardii | reverse complement strand
TGGAGTAAAACTCAGAGTTAAGGTTACCTATAGGAAAGGGAGCAAACCTAGAGAGAACAAACTTGTGAGTTACAAATAGAAGGGCTTTGAGGGTGTTGCTTTCAGGTTTACTGGGGTGCGGGGGAGGGTGGCAGAAGGGGGCCTAGGTAACATTCTCTTGATACCCTAGGCATCCTATTTTTTTTTCTTCTCCTTCCCCACCCAGGGGTCAGATGGCACAATCTGGGGACTGAGGAGCTCACCCTGAGGGTCGCGACAGCTCACCCCGAGCTGGGGGCCAAGCGCAGCCCACCCTGGGCAGAAGGCCATGACGGCTTGCCCCGGGCAGAGGGCCGAGGGCAGCCCACCCTGGCCAGAGGGCCGCGACGGCTCAGCTCTCTTTTTCATAGTGTTGATTTGTGTCCTAACTCCATGGTACCTAACAACAACAAGTAATCTATCATTGAGGTTCTTATGTTCCAGCTCACTGACTGTCTGTTCTCTCTCTTATATTCTGCTTTTCTCTCTCTCTCTCTTTTAAATTATTTTAATGAAAGCTTACAGAGACTAGAGTTTCCAATCATTCACTGTGCTTTATTCGCTACTCACCCCCTGCCCTCTAATTCACTCTTTTCCTTGAAAAGTAAAAGAAAAACTCTAAATTGTTATGCAATCCCTCCTCCCACATCGACTTCACTGTGCAGCCTTCATTCTGGACTCCTGTCATGCAATAATAACCAATCATATACCCCTTTTAAACAATTCTCTCCCTCATTTATTTCAATGCTATTCTTTTTTTCCTTTTGCTCCGTTATGTTGGAAACTACTTCCACTTTGGGCTTACTGTTCTGGATTGTGTTTTTATGCATTTCTGTTATTTCCAGTACCGTGTTAGCTGTGATTTTTTTAAAAATATTTGTTTAATTATTATTATTATTACCATTTATATACATTATTCTATACAATTTTTCCATTTATATTACATTTCATTCATTTGTATTGTGGAGATTATTTTGTTCCTTCAATAAAACATTCAACTTAGTAATAACTGTTGTTGTTGTTGTTATGTGCCATCAAGTCGTTTGCGACTCATAGTGACCCTATCTATGTACAACAACCCCAAACCCTGCTCTATCCTGTGCCAATCACATTGCCTCTGACACACCCATCCCAATTACCCCAGTCACTGAATCAATCCACCTCATTGAGGGTCTTCCCCTCCTGCCCAGTCCCTCTAACCTACCAAGCATTATGTCTCTCTCCAAGGACTTGTCCCTCCTTACAACATGTCCAAAGTATGTCAGACGGAGCCCCAGAATCCTTGCCTCCAAGGAGTAGACTGGTTTAACCCTCTCTAGGATGAATCTGTTTCTTTTCTTGGCAGTCCAGGGTACATTTAATACTCTCCTCCAGCACCACAGCTCAAAGGCGTCAATTCTCCTTCTATCCTCCCTAGTCATTGTCCAACTCTCTGATGTATAACAAGAGATTGTAAAAACCATGGCCTGTATCAGGCGGACCTTAGTCTCCAGAGAGACACCGGTGCTCTTGATTACTTTAGAGAGGTCCCTAACCACAGACTTTCCCATCGCAACACGTTTTTTTATTTTCTGGCTGCTGGTACCAAGAGTGTTTACCGTGGAGCCGAGCAAACTGAAGCTGTGAAGAATCTCAATCTCTTTGCCATCCATCCTGACACTACTGATTGGTCCAGTGGTGAGAATCTTTGTCTTCTTGACATTGAGCCTCAGTCCATACTGAAGGCTGCAGTCCTTGACCCTCTGCAACAAGTGCATGAGGTCCTCCTCAGTTTCAGCGAGCATGGTTATGTCATCTGCATAATGCAGATTGTTGATAGATCTTCCACCAATTCTAATGCCACGCTTC
>NW_006399861.1:633517-634633 GCF_000299155.1 Elephantulus edwardii | reverse complement strand
GTTCTATACATTATTTTTCACACCAGATCTTTTCCATTTCCTTTACCCACCCCTCTTTCCACCCAACAAATTGTTTGACCCTATGATTAATACCCTACTCCCCCCACCATCCTCACCTCTCTGCACCCATTTCCCCTCTTGGATCCTTATACATGTTCCATAATAATGGTTTTATAGAATATTTTTCTTTATGGAATTGAGTTAGTACACTTACCCTAATGCTCTTCAATCCCTCCCAAACTAGAGGATGGTTTACAAAATCAGTGCTTCTTCATGATGGTTGGTATTCCGTCATGTGAAAATACCATAGTTTTTCAATCTCTTCTTTTGTGGTTGAACATCTAGGCTGTTTCCTTTTTCTTGTGATGGTGAATAATGCTGCTATGAACATTGGTGTAAAAATCTCCATTTGTGCTTCAGTTTTAATTTTCTTGGGATATATTCCAAGCTTTCACATTGACTATACAAAGGCATTTGACTGGATGGGTCACAATAAAATGTGGCTAACTCTGAGAAGAATGGACATCCCAGAACACTTGTTTGTGCTTATGTGAAACCTATACTTGTTCCAGGAGGAAGTCATCAGAACAGAGCAAGAAAACACCATGTGGTCAAAATGGGGAAAGGTGTACCAGGGATGCATCCTATCTCCGTACTTTTTCTACCTATATTCAGAAGAGATCATCTGGGAGGCTGCATTCTATGAGGAAGAATGTGGCATCAGAATTGAAGGAAGACTCCTCAACATTTTGTGCTATGCAGTTGACACAACCTTGCTTGCTGAAACTGAGGGGAAGCTGAAGTGCTTGCTAAAGAAGGTCAAAGACTACAGTATTCAATATGCTCTGACACTCAACATCAAGAAAACAAAGATTCTCACCACTGGGTCAATTGGCAGCATTATGATAGACGGTAAAGAGATTGAGAGTGTTAATAGCTTCAGTTTGCTTGGCTCCACAATCAGCACTCTTAGTATCAGCAGCCAGGAAATGAAAAGACAAATTGAATTGGGAAAATCTACTCTCAGGGACCTCACCACAGTACTGAAGAGTAATAATGTCAGTCTTGAGACTAAGGTGCACCTGATCCAGGTCATGGTCTTTGCAATTGCTTGTT
>NW_006399861.1:611598-632727 GCF_000299155.1 Elephantulus edwardii | reverse complement strand
CTTTTGCCCATTTTGTAATTGTGTTATCAGTCTTTTCCTTGTGGAGGCCCTGTAGAATTATGTAAACTTTTGATATGAAACCGTTGTGTGTAATGGTATTGACAAATGTATGTTTTCATCTCCCCCAGTAAGTAAGTTTTCTTTTCAGTCTGTTGGAAAATGTTTTTGATGAGCTCATGGATTTAATATTTAGAAGATCCCATTTATTAATTGTTTAAAAATTTTTTTATTGCTAATTTCAATGAAAATTTACAGAGACTTTGGATTTCCATTCATTCATTGTCGAACTTTCCTCCCTCTCCACTCCCCCTCCTCCTAGTACACTCTTCTCTTTAAAAAGTAAAAGAAAAATTCTTCCATTGTTTTAAAATCCCTCCTCCCAGGTCCACTCCCCTATGCAGCCTTCATTCTAGATTCCTGTCATGACAAAGATACCAAATCACATACTCCTTTTAAAAATGTTTCTCCCTCATCTGTTTTAATACAGTACACATTATTGATCCCATTTTTCTCAGTCTCCTCCCAAACCTGATGTCAGTCTTATTTTACAACAGTGGCACCATACAATATGTGTCCTTTTGTGACTGAGATATTTCACTCAGCATAATGTCCTCCAGGATCACCCATTTTGAATAATATTACATGAGTTCCTTGTTTTTCAATGCAGTGTATTATTCCATTGTGTGAATATACCACAGCTTCTCTATCCATTCATTTGTTGATGGACACTTAGGTTGTTTGCAATTCCTTGCTATTCAGAACAAAGCTGTGATAAACATGAGTGTGCATATATCTGTTTGGATGTCAGTTATGATCTCTTTGGGGTATATTCCCAGGAGTGGAATTGTTGGGTCAAATGGTATCTCTAATTGCAACTTTTTGAGAAATCACCATACTGCCTTCCACAGTGGTTGCACCATTTTACACTCCCACCAACAGTGAATAAGTGTTCCACTTTCGCCACATCACCAGCATTTGTTGCTTGCTGTTCTGTTAAATTTTGCTGTGCTGAATGGGGTGAGATGATATCTCATTGTTGTTTTAATTTGCATCTCTCTTAGAGCTAGGGATTTTGAATATTTCTTCATGTGCTTGTTAGCCACCTGAATGTCTTCTTCAGTGGTTTATCTGTTCATATCCTGTGCCCATTTTTTTATTGGATTATTTACCTTTATCTCGTTGTGGTGCTCAAGTATTTTATAAAATCTGGATATAAGTCCCCTATCTGATATGTCATTACAAAATACTTTTTCCCAGTTTGTGACTTCCCTTTTGGAGACGTTTTTGGATGTGCATAGGGATTTGATTCTTAGAAGGTCCCATTCATCTATTTTATCTTCTCCTAGTTGGAGATTTTTCAGGATACGTGGAATACTGTTTACGCTGTGGATTAGGACTTCTGGAGTTCTTCCAAGCTTTCCTTTAATGAACTTTACAGTCCTTGGTTTTAGTCCTAGGTCCATGATCCACCTTAAGTTGGTTTTTGTATATGAAGTGAGTTGTGGATCTTGTTTGAGTCTTCTGAATATATTTTTCCAATTTTGACAACACCATTTGTTAAAAAGGCTGTCGTTTCCCCACTTACCTGATTTCATCTCCTTGTCAAAAATCAGTTGACCATAGGTAGATGGGATGATTTCTGGGTTCTCAATTCTATTCCACTGATTTATGTTTCTGACATTGTACCAGTACCATGCTGTCTTTACCACCACGGCAGTGTAGTAGGATTTGAAATCAGGGAGTGAGAAGTCTTCTTTTTTTTTCCTATTTTTAAAGAGTGTTTTGCTTATTTGCGTCTTCTTTCTATTCCAAATGAAACTTGAGATTGTCTTTTCCATCTCGTTGAATAGTGGGATTCATATTTGTATTGGGATTGACTTGCATATGTAAATTGCCTTTGGTAGTATTGCCATTTTCACAATATTGAATCTTCCTATCCATGAGCAAGGGATATTCTTGACTTTTCCAGGTCTCTTTTTGTTTCTTGTAGTAATGTTTTGTAATTTTCTCTGAATAGATCCTTTCTGCTTCTGGTTAAATTTACTCCCAAGTATTTAATCTTGTGATTAGGTATGGTGAAGGGTGTTGTCTTTCTTAGCTTCAGCTCTGTATTCTCTTTGTTACTGTAGAAAAATCCAACTGAGTTTTGTATGTTGATCTTGTATCCTGCTACTTTGCTGAGTTGGTCAACTATGTTCCATTCTTGCTGAGTCTGTAGGGTTTTCTAAGTATACTATCAGATCATCTGCACAGAAAGATAATTTTTCCTCCTCTTTGTCAATTTGGATAGCTCTTATTTCTTTCACTTGTCATATTGCTACTGCTAAGACTTCTAATACAATATTGAATAAGAGAGATGATAGTGGGCATCCTTACCTACTTCCTGTTCTTAAAGGGAATGCCTTTAACCTCTCTCCATTCATAACAATGTTGTCTCTCGGGTTCTCATAAATACCTTTTACCATGTTGAAGAAATTCCCCTCTAATTCTATTTTGTTGAGTGTATTAATGAGGAAAGGATGTTGGATTTTGTCAAAGGCCTTTTTTACATCAATTGATAGATAGGATCATAAGGTTCTTGTTTTTTGCTTTGTTTTTTTTGTGTGAAATTTAACTTTATTTTTTTATTATTAAATTTTATTAGTTTTAATGAACATTTACAGGGATTTTGGGTTTTCATTCCTTCATTGTTGCACCATTCTCTCTACCCTCCTCCCCAGTTTGTTCTTCTTCCCCGCCATCCGAATGTCTGTTTTAATTGTCCAATTGCCACAGTGCTTGTCAAAGTCAGTTCTGATTAATCTCTTTTGTCAGTGTGTCCTTTGCCATTCCCTATCACTCTTCCCTGAGAGAGACTTTACCCTGATTCATAAGGAAAAGGGGATGGCGTATTCTCTTAGCTACTTCCTGCTGAAAAGGAACGCTGTGGGTTTCAGGGTGAAGATCTTCTCTCACTACTCTAAAGGGCCCCTTTGGCAGTAGGAAACACATAGACTATTATGGAGGTTGATTTTAGAATTTAGATGCACTGTTATTAATTGTGCTTAACCGTACATGTTCATATCCTTGAAGATGTATCATGGGGGGGTTGCAACCTAGAAGACACAAATTTAACTAACAAGTTATAAGTACATCAGTCAAAAATTATGGAAAAGTAAAAGAAAAGATTCTTTCATTGTTTTACAAACCCTCCCCCAGGTGCTCTCCACCATGGAGCCATCGCTCTAGACTCCTGTGATGACAGAAATACCCAGTCGTTTTTTGCTTTGTTAATGTGATGAATTACAGTAATTGCTTTCCTTATATGCTTGCATACCTGTTATGAATTCCCCATGGTCATGGTGAATTATTTCTTTGATGTATCATTGGATTATATTGGCCAATATTTCATTCAGGATTTTTCCATCAATGTTCATAAGAGATATTGCCCTTAGTTTTCTATTTTGGTCATGTCCTCTCCTGGCTTTGGCATCCAGGATGTATTTGTTTCATAGAATGAGTCTAGGAGAATTCCATCTTTTTTTATTTTCTGAAATAGTTTATGTAGAATTGGTGACACTTCTTCTGTGAATGTCTGATAAAATTCACTTGTAGGACCATCTGATCCAGGCCCTTTTTTTTGGTTTAAAGTTGTTTTATTGCATATTCAATTTCTTCTTTTGTAATGGGTCTGTTCAGATGTTCTGTTTCTGTTTGTGTCAGTTTAGGTAGGTTGTGCATTTCTAAGTATCTGTCCATTTCCTCTAGGTTTTCATATTTGTTTGAGGATAGTTTTTCATAATACTCTAATATTACTTTTCTTATTTTAGTTGGTTCTGTTGTGATGTTGCCTGATTCATTTCTTATTCGGATTATTTGTGTCTTCTTTTCTTTTGTGAGTTTTGCTAATGGTTTGTTGATTTTATTGACCTTTTCAAAGAACCTACTCCTAGTTTTGTTGATAGTTTCAATTGTTTTTCTGTTTTCTATTTCATTTATTTCTGCTCTAATTTCAGCTGTATTTGGCAGTCTAATTATACCATAGACTAGGCCATCTAAGTTTGTTCCCACTTTGTCTCTGATGAACTTTATGGTTCTGGGCTTTACTCACAGGTCTCTGATCCACCTTGAGTTGATTTTTGTGTATGGTGTCAGATGTGGATTCTATTTCAGCTTCCTTTTGGAAGCAATCCAGTTTTATCAGCACCATTTGTTGAAGACGTTGTAGATTCCTTTTGCAAGTATAGTCACTTTCATATTGAATCTTCATATCCATGAATGTTGAACATTTTTTTTTCATTTATTTTGGTCTTTTATTATGTCTCAAAGAAATAGTCTGTAAATTTTTTTTGTACACGTCTTTTTTTTTTTTCAGTTAATTTCACTCCTAAGTATCTCCATTTGTAGCTGGCTATTATAAGTAATATTGCTTTCTTAGTTTCCTTCTCTGAATTCTTTTATTATAATTGCTTAAATTATTTTATTTCTATACCTACAGTCTTTTTCTTTCTTTTGTAGTTGTTCATATTCCTCAGTCAATGTAGTTCTTCTAGCTTCCTGTTTCTGGAATATTTGCTTTATTTGTGGCTTCCATACTTTCTTCCATCATTTGTATCTCTGCTGTAGCTGTTCATATAACTATAATATATTTCTTCTGCCTCTCTGACTCTGGAATATTCACTAGGTTCTGGTGTTCTTTGAGAAGGCTGATTTAGGTTTTTTTTCTTTCACAATGTTTGAAACGGCCTCCTGCTTTCTTGACATTATGTAAAGTTGTTTTTGTGTCTTCATAGGTTGCTGATAGTTCTTTCTCTTTGTGGTGTTATTGATTAGTCATAGACTTCAAGTATTGAGTCTACTGAAGTGGGAAACTCACTCTACTGCAAGTCCTTTCTGGGCCTAGTAAGAAAGGCCTTTCCTTTCCTAAAGTCTTTCAAGTTTTCCTGGTCTACATTGCAATCCTTTTGGAATTTCACGTTGTTGCAGCTCCTTCTTCTAAGATATATTGACCTCTTTTGTCCATGGAAGAAGTGGTGTGTGTCCAGGTTCCTCAACTCAAGCTTTTTCTGTCCAGGTGGTTTTGAAAGCAGCTCCCTCTCTCACTAGCACTTCAGTGTGGCAACTATGGAAGGGACTCTCTGACCTGATTGTAGCTCCCCTCTTATATTCTGCTGTTCTCTAGTCCAAAAATGGTTTCATGGTGGCCAGCATTTCTATGGAATGTGGAGATTTAAAGCCTTCTTTTAATTTTTCATTATTTCTTCCCAATTATTATAATAATAAGGTATTTCTTTGTATTAATTTATAATTTAACCCTAAAAACACTCTACCCATCTCTCCTATATGTTAATCTCTTTCAGAAATTGATATATTAGAACATTATTAGTATTATTAGAAATCTCATTATTAAAAAGATAATATCTGCAAAATTTGCTATTAAGCTTATTAGAAGAATTTCTTATGTTTAAAAGTTTTATGAGGTATTGCAGTAGATATTTCTGCAAAAATTTTTCATAATTTCATCTTGGATATAATCTTTCCTCTTAAGCTATTTCTTAATTTGAGGATCATTTTTCACCTTGAGTGGTTTAAAATGAGAAACTTTTGTTTTTAAATGGAAAAACTCCCAGACCCATTAAATTTAACACTTCAGAAATCACCCCATCTTTTCTCCTTTTATGTTTTAATCATAATAACTAAGGTAAAGCCATCTGTCATATTCACTATTATACTGGCAATTCTACCTTATGAGATCATTAAATAAGTTGACTATTCTTCACTCTTTAATTCAGAAGATAGTGTTGCCAAATTTTCCACTTCTGCAGTGCAAGGTGTAATTTTCTGGTAGTTCTAAAGTCATTTTCCTTGGTTTATTTTCATATTTTTGCCATCAACTTCTCAAATAACTTTAGATTTCCATTAATAATCTCTGAAAATCCTTTTAGACTTATTTTAACTAAGTCTCTTCAAATTTCTCTTGGCTTCCATAGGTTTTTCAATCCCAAAATCACACATAAAAATATTGCTATTGTTATTTTTTGTTACGCACCATCATACTTCTAGTACCAAATATATTATAGTACTCTAATGCTGTATAATATATATTAAATAAACTAAAAACAATTGTTTTGTTAACCATTCAACTTTTGTTTCTCTCTTTGATTTTTCCACATGCTCTTTGAACATCTTCAAAGAATAATGACTAATTTTCAAGTATACAAGTAACAAAAGAATAACATTTAAAATATATAGGAGAGTACAAAGATAGGAAACTACCAGGATTCAAGGAGGTTTTAGAAGAGGGGTGTGGTACCAGGGCTATCACTGCCAAGGTCAGATGGATCATGGCTGAAAGAAAGAATACAAAAAGAATGTTTATTTGTGCTTTATGGACTATCAAAATCATTTGAATGTGTAGATTATAACAAGTTGTGGCTGACCTTGTGAAGAATGGAAGTCCCAGAGGACTTAATAGTGCTCACGTGGAACCTATACCTAGACTAGAAGGCTGTCATGCTAACAGAGCAGGGGAACACTGCATCGTTTATAATTGAGAATGGAGTGTGTCAGTGTTGTATTTTCTCTCCATACATATTTAATGTGGATGCTGAGAAAATTAGTCAAGAAGCAGGACTTTGTGAAGAGATATGTGGCATCAGTATTGGAGGATGACTCCTCAGTAACCTGCATGATGCAGAATACACGACCTTGCTTGGTGAAAGAGAGGACGACTTATTGCAGATTTGAAGCACTTGTTGCAGAAGATCAAGAAACACAACCTTTGGTATGCATTGCATGTCAATGTGAAGAAAACAGAGATTCTTACCACTAGACCCCTCCCCTACACAACACCATAATATGAAGAGGAGATTGAAAATATCAACAGCTTCATCTTGCTTGGATCTACAATTAACAACCTTGGTACGAGCAGTCAGGAAATAAGGGGGTGCATTACACTGGAAAAAATCTGCAGGTAGGGACTTCTCTATATTATTGAGGAATAATTATGTCCTCATGAAGCCTAAGGTGCATCTGATAAAGGCTGTAGTCTTTCTGATCCCTTCTTACAGATCTGACAGCTGGACAATGAATAAGGATGACAGAAGAAGAAAAGAAGCCATAGAGCTGTGGTGTTGGAGAAGAGCACTGAACATTACATAGACTGCCAAAAGAACAACGAAATACGTCTTGGAGAAGAAGGAGCCAGAGTGCTCTTTAAAAACAAGAATGATGAGGCTTCACTTCACATATTTTGGGTATGTTGCTATTCTTTGGAGGGACTATTCTTTGGAGAGGGACATGATGATGGAAAGGATGGAAGGTTGGTACAGGAAAGAAAGACCTTCGATTCAGTGGATTAACATGGTGACTGTAGAAATGGTCTCTTGTGTGTCAAGAAGTGTGAAAATATCATCTCACCCCAGTCAGAATAGCAAAATTTATCAGAGCAGCAAGCAACAAATGCTGGTGAGGTTGTGGTGAAACTGGAACCCTTTTCCACTGTTGGTGGAAGTGTAAAATGGTGCAAGCACTGTGGAAGGTGGTATGGTGATTTCTCAAAAAGGTGCAATTAGAGATACCACTTGACCCAGCAATTCCACTCCTGGGAATATACCCCAAAGAGACCAGAACTGACATCCAAGCAGATATATGCACACACATGTTTATCGTGGCTTTGTTCTCAATAGCAAAGAATTGGAAACAACCTAAGTGCCCATCAACAAACAAATGGATAGAGAAGCTGTGGTATATTCACACAATGGAATACTACACTGCATTGAAAAACAAGGAACTCATGCAATATTATTCAAAATGTGTGACCCTGGAGGACATTATGCTGAGTGAAATATCTCAGTCGTAAAAGGACGAACACTGCATAGTGCCACTGCTGTAGGATGGGACTGACATCAGGGTTAGGGTAAGAATGAACAAAACTGGATGAATTATGTATACTGCATTGAAACTGATGAGGGAGAGAACAGTTTAAAAGCAATATATTATAGGGCATTATGGTTATCATAATAGTTCAGAATGAAGGTTTCAGAGTGGAGTATACTCAGGTTGGGGGTGCAGGAGTGCAGGGAGGATTGTATACCAATGAAGGTATTTTTCTTTTACTTTTCAAAGAGAAGAGCAAACAGGGGGTGGGGGTAGGGTGGGAAGGGAGAAAAGTGCAACAATGAGTGAATGGAAATCCAAAATCTCTGTAAATGTTGATTGAAATTAATTAAAAAATAAAAATAAAAAAAGAAGTGTGAAAATGAGCCAGTACCCTGCGTGGCCAGACCTAGCATGGCTGGAACCCAGTGCAGCCAGACAGCTTGAATTTGAACTACACACAGGACAGCTGAGTCCCAGACAAAGGACATCAGCCAAGCCACGGTGGAACCCACCCACCAGGAGCAAGTAGGGAGCAGCCACCTGCCACCGTGTGACTCCAGAGGAGCAACTGACCACCCCCAGCTTCCACGAGATACCAGAAGAGCAACTGCCCCCAGCCGCCAGGTGACCCCAGAGGAGCTACAGCCCACCATTGCGTGAACCCCCAGCCACCCGTTGCTGTGTGACCCCAAGGCCTGGCCTACCGTGGCACCCAAGTCCTGCCCCCTGCCTCCCAGTGGTAGTGCCCCAACCCTGTGCCCCCACACCCCCTCCAGCCCCATGCTTCCTCCACCTACCCCCCCATAGCCCTATGACCCCAGTGGTGCCAAAGGGCCACTAGAGAGTCTTTCATGCTGCACAGAGACCAGCCAACCTGATGAGCTGTGGACAGTAGGATGTTGGATCAGAACTTCTGTTATAGAAGTTCCATTTGGAGCTACAGAAATGCAAAGCCCTGCTGCAGATCCAGCCATCGCCCAAGCCACCAGCTGAGTTGCTGTGGAACTAATCTGGCAAGAGAAAGGCCAGTAGGAGCCTTACTGGGTTTTCTGAGGAAATGCCGATTATCTAGGAGAGCACCCAAGGGCGTACCCACTGGTGAGGAATTTGGCCAAGCTCTCTTGGGCCCCGCTGACTGCCCATGAAGGAGCCAGCCACTGGTAATCTGTCTGAACTTTGTGGATTCTGCAGATGAGCCAGAGGCTAGTGGTTTGGTGAGAAAATGACCTGAACTTTTTGGGTCCTGTCGGATCCAGGACCCTGCTTGGGAGGGTCAGTAAGTGCCACTGGGCAGGGACCACTAAGTAAAAACCACTGGGTGGGAAATGGACAGTGGTAATTTGAGTAGGGACCCAAATAGTGAACACCCCCAGACAGCTGAGGTCTGAGTGGGGTCTCCCAAGTACTGAACTGCCCTTGTGATCACCCCAACCCTATGCCTGCCTCACCCCATTTGGCTCCACATTGGTGCTTACATGTCTGGGCAATCAACTTGTCTTTAATCGGGAGCACCTTGACCTGTCTTGCCAACAAGAGGTTGCTCTTACAGGCTCTGAACTGACATTTCCCTGTAGTCATAAGTTCAGAGAAACACACAAGTGGGCTAGCTGAGCAACTGATCTCTACAGTATTGTCTTCAGATCAAGAACATATCAATGTCTTGAAGAAAGAAAGTTATCCCACAAAATACACAAGAGCAAAGCAAGACGTTATCCCCCCCAAAAGGGCGACACTGTATCAGTGGATTTTCTGAACTCGGAAAGTCTGATAGAACTTTCTGACACAGAATTTAAAGAAGAATGATTGAATATATTCAATGGATGAAAGACGAACTTGACGAATTACAGGATATTACAAGCAAAAACCAGGAGAAGCTAAAAAAAAAAATGCAGAAAAATGCAGGGAAAACAAACGAGGCATTAGCGGCACTGGAAAAACAAGAACACACTATCCATACTACAAGGTCCAATGTTTCAGTGGTTGTCAACATGATGGAGGGACACATGAACAGACTTGAAGAGATGGAACACAGAACCAGTGAAATTGAAGACAGAATTGTCACCACTGATCTGCTAGAGCAAAAAGCAGACTCAAAAAAGAAGGAAAAAAAGAAAACCTAAGAGTAATGTGGGACACCATGAAGAGAAATAACATGTGCATCATTGGCATCCCAGAAAAGGAAGAAGCAAGTAAAGGCACTGAAAAAGTTGTGGAAGAATTACTAGTGGAAAACTTCCCAGGCATAATGAAGAACGAGAGAATATATATTCAAGAAGCTTAGTGAACACCATATAGATTAGACCCCAAAAGAAAAACAACAAGGCATATCATAGTTAAATTTGCCAGAACCAAAGATAAGGAGAGTATCCTGAAAGCAGCGAGGGAGAAACAAAGAGTAACCTATAAGGGAGAACAGATAAGATTAAGGGCCGATTTTTCAGCAGAAACCATGCAAGTGAGAAGAAAGTGGAAGGACATATATCAAACACTCAAAGAACACAACTGTCAACCAACTCATAGATGCCCTTTTTACAGGCATACCACAGAAAGCTGCATGGTCCAAACAAAGTAACTAGCAACAACACCAAAACGAACTTAACATAATGATAGCAATAAAACCTAGCCTCTCAACAGTCACACTGAATGTGAATGGTTTAAATGCACCGCTGAAGAGAAAAAAGAGTAGCAGATTGGATGAAAAACCAAAATCCATCAGTATGTTGTCTACAAGAGACACAACTGAAAAATGAAGATAAAGACTAAAAATAAAAGGGTGGGGAAAATTATACCAAGCAAATGGCAACAAGAAAAAAGCAATGGCAGCAATATTAATCTCTGATAAAATAAATGTCAATGTAAAAACCATCACAAAGGACAAATACTGCATGGTGCCACTGTTTTAAAACAGTACTTACCTCAGGGTTGGGGGGAGACTGAGAAAGATGGGTTCAGTAATGTATACTGTATTGAAACAGATAAGGGAAGAAACTGTTTAAAAGGGATATGTGATTAGGTATTTTTGTTTGTTATGACAGTAGTCCAGAACGAAGGCTGCATAGTGGAGTGGACCTGGGGGAGGTTTTGTAAAGCAATGAAAGAATTTTTCTTTTACTTTTCCAAGAGGGTAGTGTACTAAAGGGAAGTGTTGGGAGGGGAGAAAATGCAACAATGAATGATTGGAAAAGCAAAGTCTCCGTAAATTTTTGTTGAAACTAATAATTTTTTTTTTAAAAAACCAAACAAATAAAGAAAAACACACACCCCTCAAAAAAAAAAAAAGGAGTGTGAAAGTAGCGCAAGATAGAACAGAGTTCAGATTTGTTGTTCATTGGGTCACTATGAGTCATACTCAACTCTAAAGCACCTAACAACAACAATAACACACACACACACACACACGTGTGCGTGTGTGTCTCTGTGTGTATGTGTGTGTGTGTACAGTCTAAATTTAAAATTCATATACATAATTTTTTGGTGTTTGAGGAAGTGTCAAAAGTTCAAGAACAAAGGAAATTAGTC
The DNA here is from genome assembly GCF_000299155.1 of Elephantulus edwardii. Taxonomy (NCBI): domain Eukaryota; kingdom Metazoa; phylum Chordata; class Mammalia; order Macroscelidea; family Macroscelididae; genus Elephantulus; species Elephantulus edwardii. The sequence goes on along the minus strand of NW_006399861.1, from coordinate 621,348 downwards.
CCCATAATGAAAAGAAGGTCAAAGTTGTATTTTCATAGAAACTTAACACACTTTTTCTGTAACTTTCTTTCAAAACCATCATGTTCTAAGATTTCTTTTCAGATTTTTAATGAGTTTGAGTTTGTTAGTTTTTTATACTGAAGTATTTGTGTGTTACTTTGATACTAGAAGTCACACCATTGGTATTTCTAACACATGATCAGTGTTATGGACAAATTTCAACAGAGCTTCCAGACAAAGGCAGAATAGGAAACATAATAGATACTCTACTTCTGAAATATACTGTTAAGAGAAAATTTAATAAATAGTAGCCAAATTTTTTAACATATATCACTGGAAGATAAACCGTTCAGGTTAGAAAATCCTAACAAAAACAAGCAAACAAATGAAACTCAATATACTGCTATGGAGCAGATTCATATTTTTATCTATCCTGCATTAGATTTCCAAGGCTATAGTCTTTCCAGGAAAGAATTGCTAGTTTTTCTCCTGTAGAGTGAGCTGGCAATTAGAAGCTTATCACCTAATGTATCAAACCAATAAACAGTATTTCTTCAGGTTAAATGGTATTCAAATTACAACTGAACTTTGTTGTTCTTTAGAGTTTTATTGCTTATTTTTAATTTCTCTTTTTTTTTTAATGTGGAAAATCCAAAAACCCTAATACATTAAAATTGAAACGAATGATTATTGCTCAAAACGAGGGTAAGCTAAAAAGTTAAAGTAAATTATTTTTTAAAAAGTCATTGTGAAGGTGTTTATTGTGAGGTGTCCAGTCAACCAGAACTCATAATGCCTCTGTCCGAACCTTGCCATCTCTGACACCATCCTCACAAACTCTTCCTCGTTCAAGTGCACTGTCGCAGTCACTGTGTCAATACATCTCACTGAGGGCTTTCCTCCTTTTCCCTTAATCTGTATTTTCCAGGATATTCTTTTTCCCAAAGACTGACCCACCCCTCATGACAACAGGTCCAAAGAATGTGATATGAAATTTAATTATATTTGCACCTAAGGAGAATTGTAAAGCTGTACGGAGGTAACTCGAGATTGCTGTGATACAAAACACTGTGACACTAATGTGTCAAATGTGATAATGGTTACCCATGATGGACAGTGTTTGGTGGAGCTCACCGATTAAAACAAGCTTGAAGCAGGAGTGGCATCCACTTGCAAAATAGCTTGCCCTCTGGAGAACGTGGAAAAACTACAAAAGTTATACGTGTTTGGGTCTTTCATTCATGGGGTCGCTATGAGTCATCGACAACTCAGTGGCACTTACCAACAGCATAGAGAGAGCTCTGCAGACCTGGTGGATAGAAAATTATGCTATCAAACTCAAAGTGAGTGATTTTAATCTGCAGCCTTCAGGTCTGGTTTTAATTGTTTTGGTCAAACATTCTTCTAAGTAGTATAGCACTGTTGAGCCTATTTGCTGTACAGAGGAAACTCATGGTTGTGATGCTCAATACTGTGACAGTGATATGTTAAATGTGATAATGGTTACCCATGGTGGACAGTGTTTGGTGGAGCTCACCGATTAAAACAAGCTTGGAAGCAGGAGTGGCATCCACTTCCGAAATAGCTTGCTTCCAGAAACTCTATGAACGTGGAGAAATGATGGACGGCACTTAAAAACAATATTCCATTGCATGACTATACCACAATTTCTCTATCCATTTCTTTTGTGATGAGTATCTCGGCTGTTTCCTTTTTCTTGCAGTTATAAATAAAACTGCTGTGAACATAGGTGCACATGTCTCCGTTTGTGTCTCAGCTCTCATATCCTTAGCTCATATTCTTAGAATTATTTTTTTATTTCATTGGAGAATATTACTAGCAGTGGAATAAGTGGGTCGTATAAGATTTCTATGTCTACTATTTTGAGGAAATGCCAAAATTCCTTCCCCAATGGTTGCATTATTTTATAATCCCACCAGAAACGCATGAGAGCTCTGATCTCTCCACATCCTCTCCAACATTTATAGTTTCCTGTGCTGTTAAAGTTTGCTATTGCTAAAGGAGTGAGATAGTATCTCATTGATGTTTTTGTTGTATTTTCTTTGATTGATAGTGATTTTATTATTTCCTCATGTATTTTCTGGTCATCTGGAAGCCTCTGTTGTTATTAATCTTTTTTTTTATGTTTTGTCCATTTTATAATTGGATGCAGTCTTTTCTTTTGAAGGCCCTGCAGTATTCTGTAAATTTTTATTATGAGACCCTTGTCTGGGATGTTATTGTTGTTGTTATGTACCTTTGTGTCATCTGTTACTCATAATGGCCCTATGTACAACAGCCCTAAACTCTGCTCTGTCCTGTGAATATTGTTGTCTCTGACACACCTACCTCATTACCCCAGCCACTGAATCAATTCATCTTATCAAGAGTCTTCCTCTCTTGAGCTTTCCCTCCACCCTCCTAAGAATGATTCTCCTCTCCACGGACTGATCTTTCATTGCAACATATCCAGATTAAGTCAGATGAAGCTTCAGAATCCTTGCCTCCAAGGAGAAGCCTGGTCTTACCTTCTCTAGGATGAACCTGTTTGTTCTCTTAGCAGTCCAAGGCATATTCAATAGTCTCCTTCACATCACAGCTCAAAGACATCAATTCTCTTTCTGTCATCTCTACTCATTGTCCAGCTCTCTGATGCATAGCAAGTAATTGCAAAGATTATGGCCTAGATCAGGCACACCTAAGTCTCCAGAATAACATCATTGCTCTTCAGTACTTTGGAGAAGTCTCTGACAGCAGACTTTCCCCAATTCATCCTTTCATTTTCTAGCTGCTGATAACAAGAATGTTGATTGTGGAACCAAGCAAACTGAAACTGTTAATAACCTCAATCTCTCCACCATCCATCATGATGCTTCTAGTCAGCCCAATGGTGAGAATCTAATCTCTGTTTTCTTGATGTTGAGCTTCAATCCATATTGAAGGTTGCAATCTTTGACCTTCTGCAGCAAGTGCTTCAGGCCCTACTTGATTTCAGCAAGTAGAATTGTATCATCTGAATATCACAGACTGTTGATAAGTCTTCCTCCAAACCTGGTGCCACATTTCTCCTCATAGAGCTCGACCTCCTAGGTAATCTGTTCTGCATATAGGTTGAAAAGTTATGGAGATAGGACACATCTGTGGCATATACCTTTCCCAATTTTGAACCTACATTGTTTCCCTGTTCTGCTCTGATGACTGCCTCCTGGTCCAAGTATAGGCTTTACAAAAGCATGATCAGTGTTCTGGGATTTCCATGCTTCTCAGAGTTAGCCATAGTTTGTTGTGGTCCACATAGTTAAATACCTTTGCATAGTTAATGAAACACAAATGGACATTCCTCTGGTACTCCCTCCTTTTATTAAAGATTCTTCTAGAATTAGCTATAATATCCCTAGCTATTGCTAACTATTTTTCTCACTATGGGATTTCTTGTCACTCTATCAGGAAATGTTGCTAATTTTAAATCTAGGAATTTGATTTGTGTGTATCATATAAAATCAGAAGGTCCTATTTGTTGACCTGATCCTCTCCTGAAAGATAAAAATTGTGGTATATTCATACAATGCAATACTTTATAGCACTAAAAAACTAGAGGGCACTATCTTGAATGAAATAACTCAGTCACGATATGACAAATACTGCATAAGACTACTGTGAAAATAGGATAGTAACTGAAGATAGGACTAGGGAGAGGGAGGTCAGAAATGGGATGTGTATACTGTAAATATTATGAAGTTCAGAATAAAGGAGGATTAACTTGGGAGAAACTGAAATAAAAACAATATGGCTGTACTGTTATATACAGGAGCAGCAGAAATTAATGGGGAGATTGAGGTGTGTGTGAAGGAATAGGAGCTGTCAAGTACGAACAACCAATCAGAACCCTCACCTATTCTGTGATATATTCACAATATCTAACATATTCAAGCCCATCGCTGTAGTCATTTTATCAATCCATCTCATTGAGGATCTTTCTCTCTTTCACTAGCCCTCCACATTTCCAAACATGATGTCACTCTTATGGAATAACCTCTACTAGTAGCATGCCCAATGTATATAAGATGCAGTTTAATCATCTTAGCCTCTAAGGGGTACTCTGGCTTCACTTTCTCCAAGATGTATTTTTAAATTCTTTTGGCAGCCCATGGAATGTTCAGTACTATTCCCCAATATTACAGCTCAAAGGCGTCAATTCTTCTGTCATCCTTAATCATTGTCCAGTTCTCAGCTGCATAGCAAGTGATTAAAAGACTATTGTCTGAACCAAGCAAACCTTATTCCTCAAATTAACATCATTACTCCTCAATAATTTGAAGAGATCCTTGAGTGCAGACTTTCCCAATCCAATACATCTCCTGATTTTATGACTGCTGGTACCAAGGATATTTATTGTGGATCCAAGTAAATTAAGTTGTCAACTGTTTTCTATCTCTTCTCCATCTATCATATTGCCTATCTGTCCAGTGGTGAGAATTAAAGTAAAATAGAAGGGTCAATTAAAAAAAATTGTCTCAATGATGTAGACTTACACAGTGAGAAAGAGTGCTAAAACCTAACAATGATTGTGAGTTTGATGTAGGACCAGGCTGTGTGTCTCTAAAAGAAACAACAGTAATGGCAGCATTTGAAAAAATAAAGAAACTTTCTGCTGACTAACTATTGAATCTTTTTTTTTTTTAAGAAATTTACTGGTTTGCTTACAAAGTTCATATACACAGTTTTTCACACTGAATCTTTCCCATTTTTTTTATTCACTCCTCCTTCTATCCACAAAATTGTGCAACCCTATGATTACCCCCTGCCCATCCTCATCCTCTGCCCGTATCCCTCTCCCCTTGGATCCTCATACTCGTTTTACTAGAGATCTTAGAGATCTTTTTATTTGTACAATAATGGTCTTATACAGTATTTGTCCTCATGAGGATGAGTTAGTTCACTTAATATAATGCTCTCCAGTCCCTCCCAAGTTATGTAATAATTTTTTAATATCCTTGTTCCTACATGATGCATTACTGCTGAATCTCATAAGTGTCTTCTATATCTTAGGCTTTGAGAACAATATAACCCTATTTTTAATAAAGTTTCATTTAATAAGTCTAAGTGAGGCAGAAGATGTAATCATATATAAATTAATAGTGGACAGTTACACTAAACTTAAAAGCAAATGTTGTCTCAGAAGAAAAGATACAACAATAAAGTACTAGAACAATGGAAATACATAGAAAAGAGAATTGAGACTAAGAGAAAACAATTTCATGGGGAAATCAATGTGATGTGGATAAGATGGTATTGGCATCTTGCCCTAGTGAGAAATGTATTTACATCAGGAAATAAATTGAAGTAGGAAATGGTTGGATAAGTCGATTGAAAATTAAGTTTCAAAGTCATTGTTAGTTAATTAAAGGACATGCTTTACATTTGAAGCAGAACTAACATATTTTTGTACATATTATCGTCTAATGTCATAGTACTATAATATGAAATAGTTTAAAAGTTAAGACTTATGTGAGAAGAATAGATCAGGAAGATAAATTAGAAGATTGTTGATAACTGCAAAAATAATTCTTCAACAGGAGAGTGATCAAAACTAGAGTAGAGGAAGACAATGATAAATGTATGAAGGTAGTTCTTTATAGATTCCTCTCATATTTAATACATTAAACATGAGTAATCAAAGGTAAGTCAAGGAATGCTAAAAGTTTAAAGAATATTGAATTGAGACTTCTGATAAAATTCGGGTGTTAAGGTTTATAGGAAAAGAGAGATACCACATTTACTTTCTTTAAAAGTGGTTCCCCATATTATTTATAACTTAGTCTACAGTTGTGGTGTTTTTGTTCATTGCCTTCAAGTCGAGCACAACTCATAGCAACTGTATGAACAAAAGGCCTGAAGCCCCTCTACAACTATCAGCATTTATTAAAGTTCATAGAGTTTCCAGAGGCATGTTGTTTAGGAAGTGATGCCACTCCTGTTTTGGGGTATTTATTTATTAAACTTGTTAGGTTCCATCAAGCTGGTTCCAACTCTTTGATGAAGATTATTTTTAAAAGGACTGGAACATAGGAAATTGTGAAAAATTCAAGCTGAATTCAGAAGAGATCTTCACAAGGGACATCATTGCTGATGGAAGATGGATCTTGGCTGCAAGTAAGAAAAATATTGATTGGAACCATGCTTACTTTCATCATATTGACTATTCAAAAGTGTGCTACTGTATGGATTGTAGCAAATAAATTTAGAAGAATGGGAATCTCAGAACACTTCTTTGTGCTCATACAAAACTTATATGCATAGAACAAGAGACACCTATCCAAACAGAACAAGGGAACACTGCATAATTCAAAACAATGAAAATTGTGCATCAGAGTCATATCCTTTACTCATACCTATTCAATCTATATAGCAGTCCTGGTATAGTCAACACTCCACCAAAATCACGATTCAAAGACAGATTCTTCCTCATTCTTCTTTATTCATTGCACAATTTACAGATGTGTAAAAGGCAATTGAAAAGTTCATTTATTCACACTTTAACCTTTAAATTAATGTCCCCTCTTCATCTGTCATGGTTTTTGTTCTTAGCAAATCTGTCTTATTTTTTCAGGATTATTTAAACAAAATTTTCAGTATTCATATAGACTGTGTTCTTAATCAAGTTCTATACATTTCAATAATACTACTTATTTCTCCATCATGTCACAAAATTTACTATATCTCAACAAAGTTTAGTGGTTTCTGGTCTGTAGCTATGGAGCAGCTGGATGGCACAAATGGTTAAATGTTTAAACACTAGGCAAATAGTTGGTAGTTCAAAACTCATCCCCAAGTACTTCAGAACTGTGTCATTTTCTAAAGGTCAGCATGGCATTCAAAGATAATAAAATATTAGCTACCATGCCTAAATATACATATTGATTATAAAAAAAAGAAGAAGAAGGAAAAAAATCCTTAGCGTTCCCGCTCTGGAAAAATCAGTGCAGAAAACCCAGTAGAGAAGTTCTATTCTCCTTGTGTAAGATCTCCATCTGTAGGGTTCAACTTGCCAGCAGTTAACGGTGGTGTACTGATAAGGCAACTTTGAAAAACTGACCTCAAGTAATTTTATTTTTGTGTTGTATTTTAAAAATTATTTATAATTTCAACCTCCAAATACTTGTTTGAAGCACACAGAAGTAAAATCACTATATATTTATGTTGTTGTTGAGTACCATTGAGTCGGAACAGACCCAAAGCTGACCTGGTGGGTTTTCAGAGGCAGTTAATCACATGGGAGGAGATTGCCCATCCTTCTATAGATAGAGTGGCTGGTGGGTTTGAACCATATCTTAGGTATTACAGTACAGTTTCTTACCACTAAGCCACCAGATGTAGATTAGATATTGATATAAACAAAAATTTCATTATTAGATTCCAAAGACCAGATTATTGTGTAAAAAAATAGCATTATGAAAATGGAGGATAATTATATTTTCTGTGAATGAGTAATGTTTTACTTCCTTTTCTTCCCCAACCTGAACCCTTTACTTAAATTCTAGTACTTTCTTTTTCTCATTCCCTCTCACTTATCCACATCTTATCTTATTTTCATTGCCTTATTACACTGATTATACTACCAAATAATATTGAATAAAAATGGTTGAAGTGAACAACTTTGCTTTTTAATGTTAACGGAAAAGCAGTTACACTTTCTGCAACATTACGTACTGTCGATTTTTCACAGGTTACATTCATCCATTAGAGAGACCAAACTTACCTTTCTAGTTTGTCACTAGAAAGTTTTCTTTCTCCTTCTTTCTTAAAATAAGCTTTAATTAATCAATAATCATGCAGTAGTTAGATAGATGGACACTTAGAAATACTTGGGAAATTTTGCAGCTTTGTTCAAGATAGAACTCCTTTAACAGTCTAGTTATTATTTTTGGTTGTGCTTCTTGGAGACTTTGCCTACTCATAGTTTAAAGAATTAACCAAGAATTTGATAGATTTCTTTTTATAAGTGAAATTTACCACTCCCCACTTGGCTTCTGACTTTGCTCTATTTTTTAGTTCAGTTTCTACCAATTATCCCTAAGTACTCAGTCAGATCAGGCTGATGATTTCTCCTTGGGGACTCTTTGGAGTATAAAATGATGCACCTTCATGTCAAAGCTGGTTAAATCTTACTCATTGTACCTCCTTTATGGCAAAGCCATTATCCATCAAGTATATGTATATGTATTATTCTTTATTGTTGCTGTTGTTTTTAGGAGTCATTGAGCTGAGTACTACTCATAGTGACCCTATGATCAACTGATCTGAACTCTGTTCTATCCTTTGCTGGCCATTCTCATCATTTCTGACTTACTTCAGTACATTGCTGCAGTCACTATGTAATTGAAGATTTTCCCAATACAATATGTCTTATGAATTTTGTTGCTGTTTTTTTTTTGTGTGTGTGTGGGGGGGGTTAACTGCTAGTACAAAGGATGTTGATTGTGGACCCAAACAAGATGAAATTATTGACAGATTACCTTCTCCATTGACTTAAATTACTGATTATATATAGATTGGGATATTTTATTCTCTTACATTGGTTTGCTTGAAAAGTACATAGATATTGTGTTTCACACTATTTCTCATTCACAGTGTATTTCAGACAATCATTCCTATTAATTATGTTTTATAAAATTAATCACCATTGAACTATGCCAAAAATTATCCTGTCTTTCCAGATCCCACCTGGATCTTTCCCATTTCCTTTACCCCACCTCCCTACACTCACCAAATTGCATGATCCCTGCCCACTCTCTTACCTCTGCTTCTACCTCTTCTCCCCTTCGATATAAGTGGATTTCCCCCCTTTTTGTAACCATTATTTGTATTATATTAGACCCTCTGTCATTCCTAGCCCTATCCTCATATTATTATTTTTAAAATAAGTCTTGGTGCTGGAGAAGAGTATTGAATATACGGACTGTCAAACAAACAAACAACCACCCAAAAAACAAAACCACAAAAACCCCAACAAGTATGTCCTGGGAAGGGTATGGCCAGAGTGTTCCTTGGAAGCAAGGATGAGTAAGCCTTGTCTTTCATACTTTGGACATGTGGCTAGGGAGGGCTATTCCTTGGAAAGGGACATCAAGCTTGGAAAGATGGAGAGTCAGTGAAGGAGAGGAAGACCTTTAACTAGAAGACTTGAACACTGTGACTTTAGCAATGGTTCTAATGCCTCCAAGATGATGAGGATGGCATAGGATAGGGTGGGTTTCAGCACCTACCAACAACAACAAAAGCAAGCAAAATTCATAGGCACAAGTTTTTCTTATTGTGTACCATTGAGTACCATTGAACTGACCCACAGAGGGTTATGCAAAATCAGTAAATTTCAAGGGAGGAGACTGACCATCTTTCTCCTGTGGAGTCATTGGTGGATTCCAACCTTGTTTAAGTTGGCAGCACAGCTCCTTACCACTGAGTCACCAGAGACACAGATTATAAATTAAAAATAACATACAATTATAAGGATATTAAAGGTTTTCATGAGGAGTAACCTGTCAGTTTTTCAAATGTAGGAAGGAATAAACAGTGTTAATATAAATAAGATGCTTGGAAAACAGTATATTCAATGGTGTGGAATCATTTGTTGAATAACCGACCTTTTGTTTATGCCTTCCATTATTGATACATGTCCACACAATTTTTTTATTAATTAATTTATTTATTTTTCATTTCGATGAACATCTACAGAGATTTTGGAATTCC
>NW_006399861.1:599244-611467 GCF_000299155.1 Elephantulus edwardii | reverse complement strand
GATAAACATAATGCCCTTAAATATAATACTTTTAAACTATTCTCTCCCCCATAGACTTCAATGCAGTAAACATAATTCATCCAGGTTTTTAAAAAATATTTCTTTTGTTCATGAAAATAGTTTTAAAATCCTTGTATTTTTCTAGGCAAGTTTTTCTATAGGATATGCTTACATAAAGAACCTCCAGATGCACGCAAACATTTGTCTAGAGATAGAGCTGAAATGAAAAGTGTCGATTTGCTGTTAGTTATTAAGTTATCAAGATGCGGTCTGCGACCTGGGAAAATATCTAAATCAGAGTCTTTCTTCAATTTACCTACGGTTGGAAAGAGTTCAGTTCCTATATAAGATATTTACTGTTACTTTTATATTCATGGCCGGAGGCTTGACACAAATACATCTTTCGTGATGGGGCAGGTGACGGTGATGGCAGTAATGAATCACCGGCAAGAAGGATCCTTGAGTCACATCAGAATGGAAGTCGGCATATACATGAAAATATCCAGTTGGAAGGTAGTGATGGTGATGTAAATAATATGTTATTGTTGGTTGCTATAGAGCTGTTTCTGGCTTGTGGCAATCTCAGGTGCACAGTAGAAAACTGATAAAAAGGACTTTTATGATGTGACCTTTCAGAAGCAGATTTCCAGCCCTTGTTTCTCAAGTGCTTCTGCATGCATTTCAAACACTGATTTTTCTCTATGTTAAGCTTGATTTTTGTACTAAGAGCTTTTAAAAAAAATTATGTAGCAAATGTAGTATTAAGCCACCATTTATTATAAGGTCTTTTTTCATTTTACAGACTTTAAAATTTGACAGAACACTGTTCCTTCCAAAGGATTATTTTTTTTTTCTTAATAAAGATTAGGAGCAGGCAAAGTGAAGAAACTCTAAATCACTTGCAGCAACTCAAAGAGTACATCCTGCAATATGGATTCCCTCTCAACATCAAGAAAACAAAAATTCTTCCTCCTGGACCAATAGTCAACATTATAATAGATGGAGAAAGGATTGTAATTGTCAACGATTTACCTTTAATGGAATCCACAATCAACACTTGTGGTACCAGAAGTCAAGAAACCAAATAAAATATTGTATGGGGAAAATCTACTGTCAGGAACCTTTCCAAAGAACAACCATATAGGATTAAAAACTAAAGTGCACCTGGTCCAAGCCATGGTCTTTTCAATTCCTTGCTACGTATCTAAAAGTTGGAGAATGAATAAAGACAACAGAAAAATAATTGATGCCTTTGAGCTATAGAGTTGGAGAACACTGACTGTCCCATGGACTGACAAAAGTACACACAAATATGTCTAGGAGAAAGTCAATCTGCAAGCTCTTTAGAAGGAAGGATGCTGAAACTTGATGCTGCTTACTTTGGACATATTGTAAAGGTGATCAGTCTTTAGAAAATTGAGTAAGACTTTAAAAGCAAAAAATTCCAATAAAAATTTTATCATTGAGTCTATTTACAACTCAAAGAGACTTTTTAGGGTAGAGTAGAACTGCTCCATAGAATTTTCAGACTGTAGATCTTTATAAAAACAGACTTCTTCATGTTATTCATATGGAGCAGCAGGTGTGTTCAAACTGTTGACATTTAGGCTAACATCTAAATGCTTTAACCAGGCACCTGTAAGCACTTGTTGTTGTTCTTACATAGTGTTGCAATAGCACCAACTCACAGATGACCTTCTAGCTGACTTTCAAATGCTATAAATTGCACAGGAAGATATTGCTCATCTTTCTCCCATGGAACATCTAGTGTATTTGAACCGCTTGTCTTTGAATTGGCAAAGCAACTCCTTACCACTAGCCCATGAGTGGTCCTTAAGTAAAATTGTTTTGTACTGTCAAGTTGTAATTGACTCACAGTTGACCCTCCAGTGAGTTTGCAGAACAAGAAATTGAATGGGAGGAGATTGTTCATTTTTTTGCCCCACAAGCAGCTGAGAGACATGAAGTACATGCCTTTCTGATGGCAGCACAATTCCTTATCACCAAACCACCCTAAGCCTCCCTGAGCAAGTGTTAGGTGAATTTTGATGCCTTTAATCTCTATACATTGGAAGGAGGAGTGGCATCCACTTCCATAATAGCTTGCTTCCAGAAACCCTATGAACCTGGAGAGAGGATGAAAGGCACCCAAACGTCCAGGACTCTCCTTCATAGGGCCGCTATGAGTCACCTGCGACTCAACGGCACTTAACAACAACAACAACAACAATCTCTATACCAATTATCTTTCCTGGTGCTCTAAGAATCAAGAAAGAAGATGGCCATTTGAAATGTCAGAAAAGAGAAACAAATAATAAAATGTCTACTAAAAAGTTCAATTTGTATATTTGTCCTTAAAAGCCCTTTGTTTTCTGAGTTCTCAGTGGAGTGAGAAATTTTTCACTGAGATAGCATGAAATTGAAGGGAGTGAATTCAAAATAGACCACTCATTCTGTCTGGCAGAGGGTCAGTTATGAACTCTAGTAATTGGCTTGCTTTTATTTAAAATAAATATTTTAAACTACTAAATATACCACTGTCAGATGCTGAGAAGTATCTTACCTCTTAAATTAAAATTAATATCCCTATTATTCTAATACATTTGAGTTAATTGTTTGATATAATTTTAAAACATGTTAGTGCTACTTGGATTTTAAAGCAGAGAATGATGTAGCTCTTGATATTTGAAACTAAAAACAATCAGATTTTTTTTTCAGCCAGATGACAGAAAGTTCATATTTGTTATGTAAACTTAAAATTACATGCAATTTGGACTTTATAAACGAAAGGGTCATGGTAAAAAAGTGATGACATTTTATTCATTAAAAATATAGACTAATACATTCAGATAGTTACCTCCGAGTTTTTTTCACCAAAGTTGGGTTTTCTTTACATCACAATTGTGTGTGTGTGTGTGTGTGTGTGTGTGTGTGTGTGTTTGTGTGTGAACAATTCCAGCTTGTTTAGCTCCATTATCAACATTCTTGGTATCAGTAGTTAGGAAATAAAAAAGTGAATTGCACTGGGAAGATACGCTGTCAGGGACCTCCCCAGAGTGCTAATAAACAATGTCACTCTAGAGACTAAGGTGTGCCTGATCCAGGTCATGGTCTTTGCAATTACTTGTTATGCATCAGAGAGCTGGACAAAGGATGACAGAAAAATTGATCCCTTTGAGTTGTGGTGCTGGAGAAGAGTTTTGAATATACTATGGACCACCAAAAAAACAAGTATATCTGTCTTGGAGAGAGTGAAACCAAGTTTCTCTTTGGAGGCTAGAATTTTGAAACTCCATTTCATATACTTTGGGCATGTGGCCAGAGGGACTAGTCTTTGGAGAAAGATATCATGCTCAGAAGGGTGGAAGGATAGAGAAAAAGACCCTGGATAAGATGGATTGATACAGTAGCTGGGACAATAGGGGGTAGGTGTGTCGGAGTCAATGAGACTGGCTTAAGACAGGGCAGGCTTTAGAGGTGCTGTACATGGGTTCTCTATGAGTTGCAAGTGACCCGAAAGCACATAACAACAACCTATGAGCTTAACATACAAACTTATGAGACTTTTGCAAAAGAAAGTTTATATTATTTATTAATACGTTTATCTACCTTCAAGCAGAGAGAAATCATACTCTTTCTTTATGAATAAAGTAATTCTTTTTTTTTTCAGAACTAGTCCTCTATAAACCATGAATGCATTTGATTTTTAACCTAATGGAGTTAATAAAGAGGGTATTTAAACAAAAACCCAAACAAAAAGTCTAGAATCAATTTAGGCTAAATATAAACTCTTAGAATATTTATAAATATGTGAATTCTTTCCCAAACTGACTGCAATGAGAAAAAGGTCTTATCTTCTTGTTATTGTTATTGTGCTGTCAAGTCAGAGCTGTATTCTAGTTGGCTCTCTGGTGGGTTTTTAGTGGCAATAAGTTGCATAAGAGGAGACTGCCTAACTCTTTCCTTCAGAGTGTGCTGGTGGTTTTGAATCACTGACTTTATGATTTAACAGTACAATATGTAATACTCTATGTCAACAGAACTCCTTAGGTTATGTCTAAGGGCTATTTTATTTTGTTAAGAATTTATGTCATAAATGCTTATGCCTTTAAAAAGGCAAAAATTCTTTTGCACAATTTTATTATTTCTTAAATTCAATGAAGTTTTCTTCTACTTAATCTCTCATTTTTTAAATGGTAGTTGTTTGATATTACTTTTTCTTTTCTTTTTACTTTTATTTTATTCATTTTAATGAACATTTACAGAGATTTTGGATTTCCATTGTTGCACTTTTCTTCCTCCCCACCCTAGTTCGCTGCTCTCTTTGAGAAGTAAAATTCCGGACTCTTGTAATAACCATAATATCCTATCTTATATAACTTTTAAACTGTTCTCTCCCTCATCTGTTTCAGATACTATTTTCATAGAACTCCAAGGTATATATTTTTAAAGTTCTGACTCATAATGACACTCTAATGGGTTTCCAGAAAGCTCTAGTGGCTAAGTGGCAAGAAACTGAGCTACAATCCTGAAGAAAGGCTGCTTGAATCCACAAACTGTTGGAAGGGAGAAGAATGGGCAGTCTCCTTCCCTGCGATTATTCCTCTGAAAAAACCCACCAGAAGGTCAGCTCCGGGTCAGTCAGTTCTGACTCAACAGTACACAAAACAGCAATAGGTGGGATTACAAGGATGTAAATTGGAGCAAGAGAAAACTGCCCATGTTTCTCCTGCGCAGCAGCAGGTAGATTTAAATTTCCAGAAAAGAACTACTTTCAGGTTAGTAATGCAAGTCACTACCGTCTATACCACCAGAGATCCCTCAGCTTATGTTTGGATGTATTTACTTTTTCAATGTTAGTCACCGTCTGCTCATACTTCAATAGTATTGTAAGGGGAAACTGCTCCCATATCTGTTAACTCTCCTTGTCTTTGTCCTTGTATTTTTTTTTTTATGGTCTCTGCTTTTGATAGCCTGGGTAGCTTCTGAATTCTTTTGAAAGCTGAGTCTTACTGTAGGGTCAAAACGTATTCATAGCTGACCCTCCAGTTGGTTTTCTGAGGCAGTTTACTGCACAGAAGGATATTACCCATCCTTCTATCATAGAGAAACTTGTGGACTTGAACCTTGTACCTTTGGGATTTTAGGAGAGCTCCTTGCCACTAGGCAACTAGAGCTTCTAGAGAAAAAGTAAATTCTGGAAATTGTGACTTTAATGATAGGAACAAATATTCAATTGTCACTTAAATGTTTAATTCCTTTTCTATAGATTTCTGGAAAAAAGCAAAGTGTGTATACATAAGATTAGATTTTGCCTTGAGTTCTGGGTTAGAAGAGAAGTTGATTACAATGATAAATGGGAGACTCTGAGGAGATACTTAAAGCTTTTCTCTATTATGAATAAGACTATCACTTTACTTGGATCCACATTCAACACCATCAGCAGTCAAGAAATCTCAAAACTTAATACACAACTGTAACAGCAAAACAACATAACAAAATAACAGACACATAGATCAATTGAACAGCATCAAGTACCCAGAAATTAGTCCATCTACTTACAGTCAACTGGTACTTGAAAGGAAACAAAACCTATCAAATGAGGAAAAAACAGCCACATATGTCTCTGGCAAAACTAGACTGCTCTCTGTAGAAAGTTGAAGCAGGATCCATATCACACACTATACAAAAAAAAAATCATCTCAAGGTAGACCAGAGACCTCAGGGTAAAGTCTTAACCCATAAATATTGTTAAGAGACAAAATGTGACCAAATCTATGGTATAAACAGGCTTGCAAATACAGCCAGAAATGCACAGCAAGGAGAGGATAACATTGATGAATGGGGCCTTCTAAATATTAAATCCCTCCATGCATTAAAAAACTTTTCCAATAGGGTGAGAAAAAAAACCAAACAAAAAACCAACCCTAATGACTGAGAAAAAAATATTTGGCAATGCAATGGTCTAACAGTGAAATTTTACAGACTACTACAGAGCTGCCACAAAAAAAAAAAAAAAGACTGTTAACCCAATTACAAAATGAGCCAAAGACTTTTCACAGAGGAAGGCATTCAAGTGGCCAACAAACATATAGGTAGATAATGAACATTGCACTTGAGTAGATGAAGAAATAACTGTTTAAAAGGAATATATGCAAATAATACCTAATCATGTATTTAAGTTCTTTCTTTCACCTATTTCAATGCAGTATTCATATTTATTCCCTCTTTTCTTAGTTTTCCCCCAGCTCCCATGTCTATTCTGTTTTATAACAGTGGCATTATGCACTATTTGTCCTTTTGTGACTGAGATATTTCACTCAGGTTGACTCAGAATAAGGGATTTGTGCCACTGTTAGAACCTCTACTTGGAATATTATTGCTTTTAATTTTTGTCTCATGTACTTTTAACTTGTTAGCTAAATTTGTGTCTTCTAGGCTGCAACACTTCCATGATACATCTTCAAAGATATGAACAAGTATGGCTAAGCACAATTGAAGAGGCTGTGGAGAGATCGGAACTCTCATACACTTTTGGTGGGAATCTGAAATAGTACCGCCACTCTGGAAGGTGATTTAGCATTTCCTCAGAAAGTTGATTATAGAAATTTCGTATGACCCAGCTATTCTAGAAATATTGTTATTATGTGCCGTTGACTCACTTGCAGCTCATAGCGACCCTATGTACAACAGCCCTAAACTCTGCTCTGTCCTGTGCCAATTGCACTATCTCTGACACACCCATCCCGATTTCCCCAGTCATTGAGTCAATCCACCTCATGGAGGGTCTTCCCCTCCTGCGCTGTCCCTCCACCCTCCCAAGCATGATGTCCCTCTCCAAGGACCTGTCCCTCCTTACAGCATGTCCAAAGTATGTCAGACAAAGCCCTAGAATCCTTGCCTCCAAGGAGCAACCTGGTTTAACCCTCTCCAGGTTCATTAGTAGAACCCAGAATAATGGTCGTGGCCAATACCCTACTCACTAAATGTGAATTGCACTTGGCTATCCTCCACATGGAGAAGGACAACACTATGATACTGTATTGAACATCCTCTCAAATCTAAGAATACTACCATGTTGTAGGAAGACATCATTTGTTTTTCTCTAAAAACCAAATACTTTCACTCAGTTAACCATTATCAAACTATAAAAAAGAGGGTAAAACAGTTTGATATAGAATCAATTAACTACACAAAAAGAAAATACATTTTAAAAAATATTTAACTGTGTAAAAAGAGAATGTGATGATCTAGAACATCATTCTTAAAAGTTTCCAGACTTCTAAGAATCATCTTGGTAAGCAAATTGTTCTAAGGACAATTAGTGGACTCTAACTTACAACATATTTACAATTGCTTGCTATGTATCAGAGAGCTGGACAATGACTTAGGATGACAGAAGAAGAATTGACGCCTTTGAGTTGTGGTGCTGGAGGAGAGTCCTGAACCATGGACAGCCAAGGGAACAAATAGATTTGTCTCAGAGGGGGGTGAAACCAAGTTTATCTTTGGAGGCAAGGATTTTGCATCTCTGTCTCACACCCTCTGGGCACATACATGGCCATGAGAGATTAGTTCCTGGAGAAGTACATCGTCCTTTGAAAGGTGGAGGGACAGCATAAGAGAGGAAGATCTTGGATGAGATGTGTTATATGGGAACTGGAGCAATGAAACTAGATGTGTCTGAGTCAGTGAGAATGGCTCAGTAGAGGGCAGGCATGGTTTAGAGCTATTGTACATAGTGGGTCCATGAGCCACAGGGAACTTAGTGGTACATAACAACAACAAGTTAAAGCGACGCTATGTACAACATAATGAGACCCTATCTGCTCCTGTTGCGTTGTTACAATCTTTGCTGTGAAAAGTTCATTGTCAACTAATTAAAAACTAAAATGCTCTTACTCTGTTCCTCAGCACAAAATAAATCTTATATAAAAAGGCACGCAAGAACAGAAGCTTCCAGATTAGATGAAACCTAATTCTGGATGAAATTACGAGGGCAGTGATTGGAATAGAAATTAAATAAAGAAGTGGTTTTTAAAATGAGTATCTAGAAGACAATGTTGCCACATGATGCCTTATTCAAGGTGAGCTTTCATTGTCCCTTAGAAATTAATCTTGGTTTCAGGCTTTGTTCCTCTACCTCATCTTCTTAATTGATGATTTTTGTTAATCGTGAATCTCAGGGGTTAGGTTATGAAAGGAGAATCTTCTTGTGTGTCACCACCAAGAAACGTGTAGATACAAGGAAATTTTAAGGTATACATAATTCATTAGCAAGCAATTTCAATTTAACAAAAGGATTTCTTACTCAATATGATGAATTTCCCTCAAAAATCCTACACTGCACCCATCATAATAAATTACCTTCAGGGATTTGGTCTCAAAAATAACAGACCTATTATTATACATCAGTCTAGGGAGCTTTGGTGGCCTAGTGGGTATAACGCTGCACTGCCAACTCAAAGGCAGGGGTTTTGAACCTACAGCTGTTCCACAGGAAAACAATGGACAATTTCTTCCTTTGTGATTTACATCCTCAGAAAATTCACTGCAATATGACTTATGAGTAGGTTCAGAATTGACAGTAATAAGTTGAATTGAATCATTGGATTATTGAGGGTGGAGTATAGGATGTATGTGGCAGAGAGAGGGACCCAAAAGAAAACAAACGCAAAATTATTTGAATTGTTTTCTCTCTTCAAAATTTCCTTGAAATCATCTTTCACTTTAGGCTTGTTGTTAGGTGCCATTGAATTCATACGATTCACTGAGTTCACAGCATCTCTATGAACAACAGATCTGAACACTTCCTTGCCTGTGCCATCCTTCCAATCTATGATATGTATGCTCAGATGCATTGTTACAGTCACTGTGTACGTCCATCTTATTGAAGATCCTCCTCTCTGTCACTAACCTCCGTCTTTCCCAGTATGCTTCTTTTCAAGGACTGGTCCCTCCTGACAACATATCTCTCACTGTCTTTGCCTCTAATAATCATTCTAGTTGCACTTCCTCCAAGAGCGAAGCTTAATTCTACCAGCCAGTGTCATCATGACAATCTCTGTTATACATACAATCCTTGTTGCACCACTAGATCAATCTACATTATTAAAAATCTTTCTCTTTTCTCATTTTAGTTGTTCTTGTTTGGTGCCATCAAGTCATCTACGACTTCTAAGTAACCCTTAGAACAATAGATCTGAACCTAGCCTTGTCTTTCATCAATGTCAAAATCTCTGATATTATCAAATCCATTTCTACAGTTACTAGTTGATCCACCTAATAGAGGGTCTTCCTCTTTTTCAATGTCCTTCTACTTTTTCTGCGTGATGTCTTTTTCTAAAGACTTGTCCATCCTTATAACAAAGTCAATGAGAGGAAGTTTCACCATCCTTCCCAACCCTGTTTATAATTCCCCGCAAGACAAACATGTTTGTTCATTTGGCAGTCCATAGTACATTTGATACTCTCACAACACCACAATCTATAGACATTGATTGTTTTAAGGGTAGGGAGTCTTTGTTATTCATTATTCATCTTTCTTATTCATTCCATCCTTAAGTGGAAGTAAGATGCAAAGCAAAATTAATATTGCAAGGAAATCAATACATCACTTACTAGTTCTAGATCTATTCACTTCAACTAGTAGAAGAAAAGGATGTTTTTGATAATTTTAATCATATAGTTTAGCTTACATTTTGTTTTGCAGACATCCTATTCACTGAAAGTTTTGTATAAGAGCTACTATTTTGTTAAACAACGAATCCTTTATCCTTGAAAACTGGAATTCATTTTAATACTGATGACATTTCAGGTTAAAATACTAACTTGAAAATAATATTTTTCTCAATATACTTTCAAATGATATTCTATTTTACTGTTTCCATGTTCATTATAAGATTAGTGATATTTGAAGGTCATATTTTCAGACCACAGATCATGAGATAAACTTTTATTTGGGCTGGTGAACTATGAAGGTGATAAAAAAGACAATCATTTAATTTAAAAAATCTTCATAAATGTAAGAAAGATAAAAGAATAGTAAATGAAATGTCAAATTGACATTTAAGTTTTAATTATCCTTCAATTCTCATAATGCTGTCATTTTACATTCTTCACCATTACATTTCAACACAGAAAGTATGAAATTATTTTTTACAATAACTTTGTATATTCACTTTCCTTCTGGAAATATATTTTGTAAATAATTGCCCCACATCTCAGAATCCTTGTTGAATAGAACGTGTTTTGGTTTTTTATTGTTTTTTTTTAATCTGTATTATACAATTTCTAACCAAAAGGATTTGATTTTTAAACTTATTTAAGAATATTAAGACATTTTAAAAGAAAAAGTTTCTTAGAATCCTCTTTATCCACAGTTAATAATATTTATATTCACAGTTAAGAACATTTAACTTAAGAATATTCATGTATATATATAATACATATTTATAGTAAGTATTTACATTTCTATACCTATTAAATTTACTATAAACTCTGAAATTTAGTAAATATTCATTTATAAATTTATATTTAAAATTTTTACTGAATATAACATTTGTTGTTGTTGTTGGTTGCCTTTGAGTTGAGCACAACTCATAGCCACCCTATTAACAAAAGGCCTGAAGACCCTCTACAATTATCAACATTTATCAACATTTATCAAAGTTAATAGAGTTTCTGGAAGCAAGTTGCTTAGGAAGTGGACGCCACTCCTGTTTCCAATAACATTTATATTTATATTTATATATTTATATTTAGAGTTAATATTTATTATAGTTTTTAAAATAATAACACAAGAACAATAATAATAATTTCTAACTATAGAAGCAAAGTACTTCTACATTACTTAGAAGACACTTATAAATCAATATTTAAATACTTTTATAATTTAATAGTAGCTTGGATAATTAAGCTACATCAGCAAAAAATTAATTACAAGGAAAAATATACAAATTCACAATTAAGATTGAATCCTTCAACATCTTTTTGTTAATGATTGATGGAACTCAAACTCATAGCAATCAAGTCAGAACAACAGATATGTGACTTTCCATTGTGTTTCTAATGCTATAAATCCCTTTGGAGGAGATTAACAATTTTTTCCTGTGGTGTTTCTGGTAACTTCAAACTACCAGAGAGGTGCTGCCTTGGATTAGCAGTGCAAATCCCTATAAACTAAATCCCACCAGATCTACATAGCACTATCTCTACAATTGCAAATATCAAATATTCTAACCTTGAATAGCAGAGTACACTTCCTACTACAAATTTGGGAAAATGAGATGGACTTCAAATAAGTGGAAGGCATAGCACTTTTTTGATCACAATATCTACTATACAGCTATAATAACTAAAACAACATGATACTGGTAAAATGAAGAACACATGGATGATTGGAACAGGATAGAGAACCCAGAAATTAATCCATCCATCTATAATCAGCTGGTATTTGGCAAAGAAACAACACCTATCAAATGGATACTTCTTCAACAATTGTTGGAAAAACTGGACTGCTACCTGTTGAAAGTTGAAGCAGGATCCACAACTCACATCATATATAAAAATCAACTCTAGGTCAATTAGAAACCACGAATTAAAGTCTAAAAGCTTAAAGATCATAAGAAATGAATTGAGGCTAAAATTAGAAGGCCTAACATAGGCATCTAACGTTGGCTACAATATCCCTAGTACCGCGACCCCTTCTAAACCCAGCCTGGACTTTTGGCAGTTCTCTGCTGATGTACTGTTCCAGTCGTTTTCGGATAATCTTCCAGTCGTTTTCGGATAATCTTCAGTAGAATCTTAATTGCATGTGAAATCCATGCTATTGTTCTGTAGTTTCCACACTCAGTTGGGTCACCCTTCTTTGGGATGGGAACAAATATAGATCTCACCAGTCAGTTGGCCAAGTGGTTGTTCTCCAGATTTCTTGGCACAACTTGGTGAGTACATCTATGGCAGCACCTGTTAGCTGAAATATGTCAATTGGTATACCATCTATTCTGGGGGCCTTATTTTTTGCTATTTTCTTCAAAGCAGCTTGAACTTCTTCCTTTATCACCATAGGCTCTTGCTCAAATGTTATTTCATTAAATTCTTCTGTATCTGCCAATTCCTTTCTATACAATGACTCAGTATATTCCTTCCATCTTCTTTTGATACCTCCTGGATCATTTAACATTCTGCCTAAAGCATTCTTGATTGTAGCAACTTGAGG
>NW_006399861.1:593075-597750 GCF_000299155.1 Elephantulus edwardii | reverse complement strand
TTTATGAGTCTCAAACGACTCGACGGCACATAACAACAACAACAACCCAGGCATAAATAGGCTTGCACATACAGCCAGAAATGTACAAACAGGGAAATATAAAATCTGAAAGGCACAGAGAACTTGGATATGAGGATACAGGGACACGAGTGTATCTCTGAAAGGGCCAGTAGGAGTGAATATCATAGCCCTTCACTGTTCTAGAGCAGAAAGCCCATAAAGAGCTGATAGTCCAGTTCATGGTGCCTCTAGAGTCATAACAGAAACAAGTTATTGACTCAGACTTTACTCACAGTTGTGGAACCTAGAACAGAATTTATTAGGGAAGTAAATTGGAGAGCAGAGGAGGCAAAGAATATGACCCAGTGCAAATCCAGGCTTAGTCCAGCAGTCCCAAACCAAACTAAAAGCAAAACACAATTTCTTAATTAATAAAAGTCCTGGTTTCAGTTCAGCAGTCAAATCCAAATCATCCAGTAATGTTTGCCTGAGAGGAGTTCTAACTGTGGACTTTATCTCAGGACCCCTTTAATTGAATATTGCCAGTTTCTCCACAGGAATGCCACAAACTATCCGTCACCATAACCAGAGATTACCATCAGGGTCACATTCTCAACAAGGTCTTGCTCAAGTCTCCATCAAGTCTGTTGCCTAGTGTGGGAAGCACTGTCTCTCTTATCCTGCTCCCACAGTTGTTGATGATGGGTTAGACCATGTGCCTGCAGTTAATGTGGCTAGCTACCAAAGGTAACTAAGGTAAAGGCTAAAAAAAAGAGCCAACTTTAGGCTCATACAACAGGAATCTTTTAAAATATTGGTCTCTATGTGCTTCAAACCCTTTTTCCCATACCATGAAAGAATGTCTACTAACTGCTGAACAGATCATCCAGGAGGCTGGGCTTTATGAGGAGTGTGGCATCAGGATTGAAGGAAGACTCATCAACAACCTGCCTTATGCAGGTGACCTGACCTTGCTTACTGAAACTGAGGAAGACCAGAAGTCTTCAGAAGGGCAAGGATTGCAGCCTTCACTATGTATTGAAGCTCAAAACCAAGAAAACAGATTCTCATTACTGGGCCAACTGACAGCACTATTATAGACGTTGAAGAGACTGAGATTATTAACAGCTTAAGTGTTCTTGGTTCTACAATCGACACTTTTTTTGATACCAGCAACCAGGAAATCAAAAGGTGCATTCCATTGGGAAAGTCTGTTGCCAATGATCTCTCTAAAGTACTGAAAAGCAATGATGTCAGGCTGGAGACTAAGGTGTGTCTGATACAGGCCATAGTCTTTGCAATTACTTGCTATGCATCAGAAAGATGGACAATGACTAGGGAGTATAGAAAGGGAATTGATGTCTTTGAGTTGTAGAGCTGGAGAAGAGTGTTAAATATACCATGAACTTCCAGGAGAACAAACAGGTTCATTTTGGGGAGAGTGAAACCGAGCTTCTCCTTGGAGGCAAGG
Organism: Elephantulus edwardii; assembly: GCF_000299155.1. NCBI lineage: Eukaryota > Metazoa > Chordata > Mammalia > Macroscelidea > Macroscelididae > Elephantulus > Elephantulus edwardii. Next base: position 596,279 of record NW_006399861.1, on the reverse strand, counting down.
ATTCTGAGGTTACATCTGACATATTTTAGGCATGTTGCAAGGACGGTCCAGTCCTTGGAGAGGGACATTATTCTTGAGAGAAAACAATGACAGCACAAGAGAGGAAGACCTTCAATGCAAAGAATTGATTCAGTGACTGAAGTAATGATGGCGGGTGTGTCAGAGACAATAAAGTTGGCACAATATAGAGCAGGTTTCAGGGCTATTGTACATAGGATCACCATGAGTCCCAAATGACTTGATAGCACATAACAACGACAACAACATTTTCTATACGGAACTGATAATGAAAGATTGCCTTAACAAGGAAAAGAGTGATAACCCAATCACGAACTGGTAAAAAAATATAGAAAGACTTAAAAAAAAAGTATTAATATGGCCAAAAAACACAGAAGAAATCCTCAAAATCATTGGCGATAAGAGAGATGTAAATTAAAACCACAATAAGAGACCATATCATTCCGGGAACAGTGGCAAAGTTTGATAGGGGCAACAAGCAATAAATGTGGAAAGAGTGAAATATTAATGCACTGCTGGTGAGATTACAAAATGTTACAAACATTCTGGAAGGTAGTTTTGCGTTTCTTCAAAAAGCTGAATATAGAAATCCCATATGACAAAACTGGAAAACCATCAGCAGAAAACTCAAGCAAGATTGACACCTCACTCCACAAAACCAACTCAAAGTGGATCATGGACCTAGGACTAAAACCAAGAACTACAAACTTCATTAAAGAAGAACTTGGAAAAATTCTAGAAGTTCTTATCCACAGTATAAACAGTCTTCCAAGCATCCTGAAAAATCTACAACAGAGAGGATAAAATAGATGAATGGCACCTGCTAAGAATCAAATCCTTATGCACATCCAAAACCTTCTCCAACAGGGTAAAAAAGGAAGGCACAGACTGAGAAAATGTATTTGGTAATGACATTTCCAATAAAGGACTTATATCTAGAATTTTATAAGATACTTGAGCACCACAACAAGATAAAGGTAAACAACCCGGCTGAAAAATGGACACAGGATATGGACAGACACTTCAGATGGAAAACAAACACATGAGAAATTTATTCAAAAATCCCTAGCTCTAAGAAAGATGAAAATCAAAACAACTATGCAATATCATCTCACCCCAGCAAGAACAGCAAAATTTAACAGAACAGCAAACAACAAATGCTGGTGAAGATGCAGAGAAACTGGACCACTTAATCACTTTTGGTGGGAGTGTAAAACCACTATAGAAGCCATAACTGCCACCCAAGCGGATACATGCACACCTATGTTTACTGCAGCTTTGTTCAGAATAGCAAAGAGTTGGAAACAACCCAAGTGCCCATCAACAAATGAATGGATAGAGAAGCTCTGGTATAGTCACACAATGGAATACTATGCAACGTTGAAAAACAAGGAAATCATGAAATATTCAAAATGGGTGACCCTGGAGGATATTATGATGAGTGAAATATCTCAGTCACAAAAAGACAAATATTGCATAATGCCACTGTTAAAAAAGAGGACTGAAATAGGGGTAGGGGAGTCTGTGAAAGAGGGTATATATTATGTATACTTCATTGAAACAGATGAGGGAGAAAACTGTTTTAAAAGGATATATGATTAGGTATTATTATCCTGACAGGAGTCCAGAATGAAGGCAGCATAGTGGAGTGGACTTGGTGGGAGGGATTGTATAACCATGAAATAAATTTTCTTTTACTTTTCAAAAAAAAAAGAGGGAATTGGGGAAGGAAGAAGGATGGGCAGGGAGAAAAGTGCAACAATGATTGAATGGAAGTCCAAAGTCTCTGTAAACTTTCATTCAAATTAATTTGAAAAAAAAAAATCCCTTATGACCCACTTATTGCATTACGGGAGATCTACGTCAAGGTAAAAAGAACTGAGACTCAAGTGGAGATTTGTACACTTTTGTTCATTGTAGCATTATTCACAATAGCAAGGAAATGGAAATAAGCCTAAATGTCTGTCAACAAACGAATGGATTTAGAAATTATGGTACATTCACATGATAAAATATTGTGCATCACTAAGAAATAGTGATTTTGTAAAATACTATAATACATGGGACAATTCAGAGAGTATTATATTGTGTGAACTAATTCAGACTCATAAGGATTAATACTATTTAAGACCATTATTGTAAAAATAGAAGGATAACTAGTAATATGTTGTGGTGTTAGACTAAGAGTTGGCTTTTTCTTTTTTAAGCTATTTAGTCATTGTTCTCCTGCTACCTTAACTGCAGACACATTGGTCTGGCAAATCACCATGGTCTTGCAAATCAGCATCAACTGTAAGACTAAGATAAAAGAAAGAATGCTTCTCACATTGAGCAGCAAGACTTGAGATGAGAAAGACGTAAGTCAAGATTTGAGATGAGAAAGGATTGTGGCAGCAAGTCCTTGGTGAGAGCGAAACCCTGATGGTGAAGAGACGTTGACACTGCTGTGGACAAATGGTGGCGAAGTGTGATCTGATCTGAGGCTTCTTGCATTTGTGCTGGCCACAGTTAAAGGACTGGTTGTTTTTGTCGAATATTTGAAAGAGAATTTGACTTATAACTGCTCTGAGGCAAATGTTGCTTGATGATTTGGAATTAACTACCTGGACTTATTGAAGAATTGTACTTTGAAATTGTTGGGCTAAAGCCTGGAGTTGGATAATATCCTTTGCCTCCCCCACTTTTCAATTTCTTCCCCTAATAAACCCCATTATTGGTACCACAGTAGTGAGTCTGTGAGTCAGCAATGAATAAAAGAACCTAAAGAGCTGAACAGAAGATTCCAAAAGGCAGCACGGAATGGCAAAACAAAATATTGCAATGAAATGTGTGAGGAGCTAGAGTCGGAAAATCAAAAGAGCCAAACTCATTCAGCATTTCTTAAGCTCAAAGAACTGAAGAACAAATTCAAACCTTGAGTTGCTACAATCAAGGATGCTTTAGGCAGAATGTTAAATGATCCAGGAGGTATCAAAAGAAGATGGAAGGAATATACTGAGTCATTGTATAGAAAGGAATTGGCAGATACCGAAGAATTTAATGAAAAAGCATTTGAGCCGAGCCTATAGTGATGGAGGCAGAAGTTCAAGCTGCTCTGAAGGAAATAGCAAAAAATAAGGCCCCCGGAATAGATGGTATACCAATTAATATATTTCAGCTAACAGATGCTGCCATGGATGTGCTCAC
>NW_006399861.1:589112-592341 GCF_000299155.1 Elephantulus edwardii | reverse complement strand
CCTTCAGTATGGACTGAGGCTCAATATCAAGAACACAAAGATTCTTAGCACTGGACCAATTGGTAGCATCAGGTTGGGTGGCGAAGAGATTAAGATTTTTCACAGCTTCAGTTTGCTTGGCTGAATGGTCCACATTCTTGGTACCAGCAGCCAGGAAATAAGAAAACGTATTGTGATGGGAAAGTCTGTTGTAAGGACCTCTCTAAAGTACTCAAGAGCAACGGTGTCTCTCTGGAGACTAAGGTCCGCCTGATACAGGCCATGGTTTTTACAATCTCTTGTTATGTATCAGAGAGTTGGACAATGACTAGGGAAGGTAGAAGGAGAATTAATGCCTTTGAGCTGTGGTGCTGGAGAAAAGTATTGGATGTACCCTGGACTGCCAAGAAAACAAAAAGATTCATCCTAGAGAGGGTTAAACCAGACTACTCCTTGGAGGCAAGGATTCTGGGGCTTTCTCTGACATACTTTGGACATGTTGTAAGGAGGGACTGGTCCTTGGAGAGGGACATGATGCTCGGTAGGGTAGAGGGACAGCTCAGGAGGTGAAGACCCTCTATGAGGTGGATTGATTCAGTGACTGGGGTAATCGGAATGGGTGTGTCAGAGGCCAAGCGGTTGGCACAGGATAGAGCAGGATTTAGGGCTGTTTTACATAAGTTCGCTATGAGTCGCAAATGACTCAAGGGCACATAACAACAACAACAGCAACTTGCTGTTGGTGGGGATTTTCAGGTACCATTGGGCTCAGCTATGGACTCCATTTTCTGTTCTTGGGTGATGAGTGGCTGTGTTGTTGTAATTTCCTTTTGCTCTTTCAGAAAAGTGTTCATGACCTGTACCTGGTTTCCCCTCTTTAGAGAAACACGTGTATGAAAATCCAAAAGGGGAGGGGAAAGGAGCAGGAGTTAAAAGGTGTGGAGGGGAGGAAATCACTAAGATGAGTGAAGGGGGATAGGGATGAAGGAATTAAGAAAGATCCAGTGAGGACTTGAAAAGATGGGATAATAATAGGCATAGATTAATGGTGATTAGTTTTATAAAACCCAATGTACATGCACAGCCATGTTTCTTGTGGCTTTGTTCACAATAGCAAGGAGTTAGAAACAACCTAAATGCCCATCAACAAACAAATGGATAAAGAAGCTGTGGTATATTCACACAATGGAATACTACACAGCATTGAAAAACAAGGAACTCATGCAGTATTATTCAAAATGGGTGATCCTTGAGGACATTATGCTGAGTGAAATATCTCAGTCACAAAGGGACAAATGCTATATGGTGCCACTGTTGCACAGTCAATGAAGCACAGATAGACATTCTTCTGGTATTCTCTGCTTTCTGCCAAGATCCATCTTAAATTAGCTATAATAACCCTAGTAGCACGACCTCTTCTAAATCCAGCCTGCACATCTGGCGGTTCTCTGTTGACATATTGTTCCAAACGTTTAATGTAGTTTGTGAAAAAAAAAAAGTCTAAAACTCTTCCTAGGCTATTTTAATTATTTTCCTTTAATTTATTTCTGAAAAGATAAGCTTAGAGAAGAATACATTTTAAGAATTTAAAATGAATAGAATTAATAAATTATTAATTGTATTCATGAAAATTATAATGGCACATGATCAAAAATGAAATGTCTTCAGATTAATTTTAATCAAATTTTAAACTTAAATTTTAGTTTCCCTTACTTAATAGAACTGACTTGACCATATTAATTTAGTTATCATCATTAATTAGAAATACTAGAACTAACAAAATATTTCACAAAACATTTGAATATTTAAATATATATTATATATTTATAAAAGAAAGGACATTCCTAATAATCTTTTGCATATTTATGTAGTTTAAGGAAAAAGTTTAGGCATTAGTTAAAATTATGCTTTGATTTACAGCTGAAAGATAAACGCACTTGTATAATAAAAAACATTTTCTGGCCATGAAAATATTCCATTCCTTTAGAAAACTAGTGTAATTTTAAGTCTTGTCTGTCACAATGTTTGGACCTAATTAACTATTACTCACAAATTCTATGCTATAATACATGAAAAAATTTGTTTGTTGTTGCTGTTATGTGCTGTCGAGTCACCTGTAATTCATAGAGACCCTATGTACAACAGCCCTAAACTCTGCTCTATCCTGTGCTAATCTTATTGTCTCTGACACACCTACCCATATTATCCCAGTCATTGAATCAATCCATCTTATTGAGGGTCTTCTTCTTTTGTGCTATCCCTCCACACTCCCAAGCATGAAGACCCTCTCCAAGCACTGGCTCTGCCTTACAACATGTTCAAAGTATGTCAGATGAAGCTTCAGAATCCTTGCCTCCAAGCCTGGCCTCACCCTCTCTAGGACAAACCTGTTTGTTTTTCTAGCAGTCCATGATATGTTCAATGCTCTTCTTCAGCACCATAGTTGAAAGGCATCAATTCTCCTTCTATCGTTCCAAGTCATTGTCGTGCTCTCTGTTTCATAGCAAGTAATTGCAAAAACTATGGTCTGGATCAGGCACACCTTAGTCTCCAGACTGACATCATTGCTCTTCAATAATTTGGAGAGGTTTCTGATAGCAGACTTTCCCAATGCAACTCATAGTTTAATTTCCTGACTCTTGGTAACAAAATTGTTGATTGTGGAGCCAAGCAAACGAAAACTGTTAACATCTCAGTCTCTTCATCATCTATCATGATGCTGCCTATAGGCCCAGTCATGACAATCTTTGTTTTCTTGATAATGAGCTTTAATCCATGTTGATGGCTTCAGTTCTGGATCTTCTATCGCAAGCATTTCAGATTCTCTTCAGTTTCAGCAACCAGAGTTGTATCATCTGCGTAATGCAGATTGTTGATGAGTCTTCCTCCAATCCTGATGTCACATCTCTCCTCATAGAGCCCAGCTTCTCATATAATCTGTTCTACATAAAAATAGAAAAGATATGGAGATAGCATACATCCTTGGAACACACCCTTCCCAATTTTAAACCATGCATCAAAAGTATAGGCTATGTTAAAAATTTAATTTTTTATTCACAATAATTAAATAGCTATCTGTGGTATAATTGCTTTTTGACACTTTAAATATTTTAGTTACTTTAAAAAAAGCAATAGTATTAAAGGAATATTTGCTTTGGGCAGAATATTAAATGATCCAGGAAATATTAAAAGAAGATGGAAGGAATATACTGAGTCACTATATAGAAAGGAATTGGAAGATACAGAGGAA
>NW_006399861.1:576494-587707 GCF_000299155.1 Elephantulus edwardii | reverse complement strand
ATGCTTGGGAGGGTGGAGGGACGGCGCAGGAGGGGAAGACCCTCTATGAGATGGATTGACTCGGTGACTGGGGTAATCAGGATGGGTGTGTCAGACACAGTGCAGTTGGCACAGGATAGAGCAGGGTTTAGGGCTGTTGTGCATAGGGTGGCTATGAGTCGCAAACGACTCGACGGCACATAACAACAACAAACAACATTGTAAAATGAGAGAATAATATATTTTGATAGAAATAGCTGACCTTATTTCTAATAGCTTATTTATAATCACTTTCTCAAAAGAAGCAGTGTAAACTATTCTGTTTCAGTGTTTCCCTTTACAAAATGTGTATAATGATACTTTGTTATAATCCTGAATATTTTTAATTAGCTTCCTATATACGTGAATATTATTTAATTCTTAGCCAGATATGTCATGATTGTTTCCATTCTTACTCATATTTTCATAGAGTTATTATCTACTGATTTAATTTGCTTCATTGTATTTTTTTAAATTCAGTCAGAGAACTACGAGAAGTCCAGGCTTGGTTTAGAAGTGGTCATGGTACTATAGATATTGTAGGTGATGTTAGACTGATCTTGGCTGAAAGCAGGGAATACCAGAGGAATGTCTATCTGTGTTTCATTGACTATGCAAAGGCATTTGGCTGTGTAGGTCACAACAAACTATGGCTGACTCTGAGAAGAATGGGAATCCCAAAACTCTTGATCGTTCTAATGCGAAACTTATACTTGGACCAGGAGGCAGTCGTCAGAACAGAGCAAGGGAACACTGCATGGTTCAAAATTGGGAAGGGCATACGCCAGGGATGCATCCTATCTCCATACCTTTTCAACCTATTTACAGAACAGATTATCCGGGAAGCTGGGCTCTATGAGGAGAAATGTGGGGTCAAGATTGGTGGGCGATTTACCAACAACCTGCGTTATGCGGATGACACAACCCTGCTTGCTGAAACTGAAGAGGACCTGAAGCGCCTGCTGCAGAGTGTCAAGGACTGCAGCCTACAATATGGATTGAGGCTCAAAGTCAAGAAGACAAAGATTCTCACCACTGGACCAATTGGCAGCAGCAGGATGGATGGTGAAGAGTTTGAGATTGTAAACAGCTTTAGTTTGCTTGGCTCCATAGTCAACAGTCTTGGCACCAGCAGCCAGGAAATTAAAAAGTGCATTGCCATGGGAAAGTCTGCTGTTAGGGACCTCTCCAAAGTATTGAAGAGCAATGGGGTCTCTCTGGAGACTAAGGTGCGTCTGATACAGGCTATGGTCTTCGCAGTCACTTGTTATGCATCAGAGAGTTGGACAATGACCAAGGAGGATAGAAGGAGAATTGATGTCTTTGAGCTGTGGTGCTGGAGAAGAGTATTGAGAATACCATGGACTGCTAGGAAAACAAACAGATTTGTCCTTGGAAAGGGTTAAACCGGGTGGCTCCTTGGAGGCAAGGATTCTGAGGCTCCATCTAACATACTTTGGACATGTTGTGAGGAGAGACCGGTCCTTGGAAAGGGACATCATGCTTGGGAGGGTGGAGGGACAGCGCAGGAGAGGAAGGCCCTCTATAAGGTGGATTGATTTAGTGACTGGGATAATTGGGATGGGAGTGTCAGAGACAATGCGATTGGCACAGGACAAAGCGGAGTTTAGGGCTTTTGTACATAGGGTCGCTATGAGTCACAAGCGACTCGACGGCACATAACAACAACAACAACAACAGTCAAATTCAGCAGTGGGGGTTTATAAACCAACTTTAGTTACACTAATGTTAATAGTTTCTGATAACCTGTTGCCATGGATCAGTCCTTCATTGTATTTTTAACTGAAGATATAAATTTCTATATTATTGGACAACTTCTGATATAGTTTTCTAGCAGTTAAACATCTACAATAATCCATTTAATTTTTCCCAGATAGCTTTATCCTTGTTCATCTTTATCTATCTTACTTCAGATTTCATTTGTTTCAAACATATTGCAATGTCCAGAAATTTTCTTTACATATTTTCCAAAGAATTCCATTTATATTGAATTATTGGTATTGATTCCCTTAATACTATCTACATTTTGGATAACACCACCAGTCTGTCAACTTGTTATGTAGTTGATCCCATATTGTTGTATTGCTTAAATCGATCCCTTGATCTTTCAAATGCCAGCAAGTTTAGCAAGGTAGACAAGTTTCAGCTGAACTTCTAGCGGAAGGCAATCGAGGAAACAGGTCTGGCTATCCATTTCTGATTTAATAAGTCCTTGAAAACCTTAAAAATAACAGCGAGATATTTTCTGATATTGTTGTTGTTGTTTACTGTTGTATCAGAACCAACTCATACCTGACCCCACAGTGGGTTTTCAGAGGCACTAAATTGCATGTGAGAGTATTTCCCATCTTTCTCCCATGGAGCAATTTTGTAGATTCAAACCACAGGCCTTTGAGTTGGCAGCAAAACTCCTTACTGCTAAGCCAACAGAACTTTTGTCTCTAGTGCTGGAAAATTAGATCTTTCTTAAGGAAACATGTGGCACTGACTTGAAATCTAGCTGGGATTCTATAGGGTATATTATCTGTATCTTGTTAAATTTTTTCCTGTCATGACCTGTAGTTTTCTGTGCTAAGACAGGCGTAAACCTCATCTGCTTTCCCTCACCACAAATTAGTGACACACCCTATCCTTCTTATTACTCTATTCTACTTTTTCTCCTGATTGCATCTCATTTTCTCCCTTATGTAGATCTTAACAAGAAAAAACAAAACAAAACAAAACAAAACCCAAAAAACAAACCTCATGAAGTCACATATTCACATTTAACTTCATTTACATTTATTTATTCACTTTCATATTTGTTTTATTTTTTCATTTAATGTAAACAAATTAATGAGGCTAGATATGTGTCTTTAATAACAGAGCACATACATTATTAACATGTGTGCTTGCTATGTTGAGGGGTTTGTTTTTGTTTGTTTGTGTCATGTCGATGCTGACTCAAAGTGATCCATGTGCGCACAGTGGGACTGCTCTATATGAGTTTCTAGACATTGACATTTAGGAAGTGGAATGCAAATCCTATCTTCCAACATAATCATTAATCTGATGAGATCAAAGCATAAGCTGTTTAGAAAATAAATTATATTGGAAAATGGAGCTTACATTTCAATTTACTAAAAATTGTTTTTTTTTAGTTTTTGGTGTGAATCTTCCTTAAAATAGTATTTGTGGACTCTCTTCTTTCCGTTTTTATAACTATAAAAACTTATATTTTCAACCCGGTTGCATCTACTAACTCACAGGTAATTCTCTGGTGGTTTGAACACACCAGAGAGAGAAAGATGGTCAGTCTTTCTCTGTGTGACCTGCAATCTCTAGAAAAGCACTGGAAAAACACTTACGAATCAGCTTCAATACAGTTGAAGTCTATTACTGAAGTTTGAGGGTTTGAGTCTCTAATGATATTGAAATAAAATAATCACCTAAATACCAAAGGTTTTCCTCTGAACTCCCCCCCCCCTATTTCTTTTGTGTACACAGATAAGTCTTAGGTAATTTTCATTACGGTTTAGCGCCATTTATACTTTTTGTCTGGAAATTATAATTCTCAATAAATATATATGAAATAAGAATTATTGTTATTTTTATGTGCTGTCAAATTGTCTATGTTTCATAGGAACACTATGAGCAATATCTCTGACACTGCCTTAACTTGAGCCAATCTCACTGACTCTAATATGCATGCCCCCATCATCACAGCCATTGTTTCAATCCATCTTGTCCCGGATCTTCCACTTTTATGTTGACCTTCTACCTTTCTAAGCATGATGTCCTTCTCCAAAGACTGGTCTCTCCTGGCAGTATGTCCAAAATATGAGAGACAGAGCTTCAAATTCCTTGTCTTCAAGGAGAAACCGAGCTTCAACTTCTCCAAGACAGACCTATTTGTTCTCTTTGCTGAAACTGGTATATTCAATACTCTTCTGCAGCACCACAAGTCAAAGGCATTGATTCTTCTGTCATCCTTAGTCATTGTCCAGCTCTCAGATGAATAGCAAAGAAAATGAGAAGATCATTACCTGGATTAAGCATACTTTAATCTCTAGATTGGCATCATTGCTTTTTTGGTACTCTTGAGAGGTTTTTGACAGCATCATTTCCTAAAGAAACTTGTTTCCTGATTTCTGGACCACTGGTGGTCTCCATCTAATGTGATGCTGACAATTAGCCTGGTGGTAAGAATCTCTGTTTTTTGTTTTGTTTTATGTTGAATTGCAATCCATGCTGAAGACTGCAGTCATTGACTTTGGGCAACAAATTCTTCAAGTCCTCCTCAGATTCAGTGAGCAAGATTGTGTCATATCACAGAGTTTTTCCTAGATAATGATCATATTAATAATGTGTAATTCAATACTTCATAACATACTCAGAAAATTGTACTAAAAAGCACAACTTCTGAGGTTTGACTCCCTTCTGTGTTCTTCCACACATTATTTTAATAGATATTGAATAAAATTCTTCTAAACATTAAATAGAGTTTGTGCATGGTGCAATGCCTTACATGTAATTGAGTCTTCAATAAGCATTTGATCCAAGACTTGAGCTAGATATTGGCAATAAGCAAAACATTCCCAGACAATGCCCTAATAGGATTGTTTCTTAGTTCTTGATTACGTGGTAGAGATCATAGGTTTTAGGAATGTAAAATGAGTTAATCCTGGTTAAATAATGGTGGCTGATGAATGTGGCGTGCAGGCATACTGATCTAGATTAGTGGACTAGTGAGAAGGTGTTACACTGCTAACACAGAGATATGTGCTTTGAATCTACCAACTGCTCCATGGATATAAATGGACAATCTCCTCCTGTGTTACTTACTGCCTCCAAAAACGTGCTAGAGGAAAGATTTTCAGATTAACAAAAGTAAAATATTTCTTGTATAACATTTCTGTTAAAAAACCAAAATACAGCGTTTTTCAATTTGTATTTAACTCTTTTTCCCTTTTTAAAATTTTTTCTATTATTACTAACTTTAATGAAAGTTTACAGAGACTGAGGATTTCCATTAATTCATTGTTGCACTTTCCTCCCTGCCCACTCTTCCCTCTCCCCAATTCACTCTTTGAAAAGTAAAAGAAAAATTCTTTCATTGTTTGTATTTAACTGTTACAGCATTTTTATACAAATACAATTTAGGGTTACATCCATAAACGAACTATAAACTGATGAGCCTTAACTTTCCTTCAAGCTCCAGACAACTTCACATATTGCTCACTCATATTCACTTAGATACTCAGGTAAAAAACTTAAGTATCTCTTAACACTTTTCCTTACAACCCTGATAAAATAGCTGAAAAAAACCCAACCAGTTTATCAGAAAGTCTGGTTGTCTATATCTTTAAAATGTAGCTTGAATTTAAGAATTTCTTAGCATTCTTGCACAAGCCATTACTCTCTCTCATAAATCATTGGTAATATCTTTCTAAGAGATGTCCTTCCCCCCCTTTTCATATCCCTGGCTCTTTAGATCAATCCAAATAACTTTTTAAATCCACATCGGATCATTCTACTTTTTACTCAAAACCCTCCAATTAATTATCACACTCAGAGCAAAGTCTGAACTCCATACAAAGTTTGTTAGCTGCCCTTGAGTAGATTCTTAATCATAACAACCCTATGTTTGCAGAAGAGAACAGCTCCACAGCGTTTTGCTTGCAGGCCACATGCTTGTAATGAGTTTAAAGTATCAACCTCTCAGCCAGTAGTAGAGTGCTAGACCATTTATGCCATCCAGTAATATCTTATGCCAAAATCTACAAGATGCTGTATTATGTGGTACCTGCTTTTAACTCTTCAACTTCATCACTATATCTTGCTAAAGAGCACTTCCAATCTTTCAGTCACATATAATCATGCGTGTGGGTACTGGAGGGTGAGGGAAATACCTGTACTAGGGCAGTAGCTTACAACCGTCAACAATAACACTCAGCAAGAAAGCAAAGCTTCACATTGGGACCATAAGATACTGACACTTAGCTGAAAGTTTCCCCAAACAATTCATCCCTTACTACATTAATACACCCTGATATTTTGCTTTATTTCAAATATATTTGTTAGTAGCTAACCTTTCATGCTTTTTTCTATCTTGTTATTCACTCCTTCCAATGGGGGAATTATTTGAAGTCATGTCTTTTTTATTTATCAGTCTATTTCTCTCAACTGGTTCTAAACTTGGGACAAAATGGTATTACTTACTGCCTCCCTAAAATTCAAAGTGCACCTTATATTTCAGACTCCAGACACACTGGCATTCTTCATGTTACTCATCACAGCAAGCTGTTTTGTACCTCTATCCACCACACACAAGTTGGTTTCTACTCATAGTGACTGTCGGTTTTCCAAAGCTATATAATCTTTACAGAAAACTACCAATCTTTGTTCCGAGGGGCAACTGGTGGGCTTGAACTATGTTTAGTTAGCAACCTAATATATTACATACTACACGAGCAGGGTTACTTTCCCAACACTCACAAAAAAACAATGAAACACCAATATCCAAAAACCACACACAGGAAAACCCCTAGAACCCAGACTTATTGTCTTCAAGTGGTTCCCACTCATAGTGACCCTCCATAATGAAAGTTTACAGAAAAGTTGAATTTTCATTCATTCATTGTTGCACTATTTTCCTCCATAAACCCCTTAGCTTACTTTAAAAAAATGTTAAAGGGGGGTATTATACTACATGTACTATTTTCCAAGTTTCTTTTTCCATTTAATACTATCTTGATAAATTTTGGCATGTATAAACCCACCCACTGCCATCAAGTCACCTCCGTCTCACACTGGCCCTACAGGAGAGGGCACCACTTCCCCGTAGGTTTTTCAAGGCTGCTAAGTCTTTCTAGGAGCAGACTGTCTTCACTTTTCTTCTACAAAGTGTCTGGATGGATTCTAATTGCCAACTTTTTAGTTAGCAGGTCAATGTTAAAATTATACAATAGATGTCATAGTTTACATTGTTGTATATCATACAGTTGGAACTATCTAAGAGCTGACACTCCAGTGGATTTTCCAGGCAGTAAATCACACAGGAGGATGTTGCCCATATTTCTCCCATGGATTTGTGGGTGGATTGGAACTGCATGCTTTGGTTTGACAGTGCAACTCATTATAACTCTTAAGCCACCAGAGGTATAAAAGTCTGTATCACTACTTTGTATTGTTATTATGACGCAATACAGACAGAACTTCTACATTTTAGACTTGGTATAGTCGTTGTTATGTATTGCTGAATCATAATCAACTCATAAGTGACCCTCTAGTGGGTTTTCACAGACACTAAATCATAGAGGAGAAGAATGTATCACAATTCACTTAATAAATTTAGAATTTATTGAAAAAAAAAATAAACAAAAACATGCTAGAGTTTCAGCTGAGTCAGTTCCAACTTCACTATAATGACTTTCAATTTTGACTCTACCACTTTCTAGCTGCAATTTTTGACCAGTCACTTAAACTCACAAAGCCACATTTTCTTCACTTGTAAAATACTTTAGGCAATATAACTTTCCCTCACTTGGTTTTGTGATAACTATATTAGAAGACACTCATAAAATTAGTAATTTTTATTGTACAAATGTATAATACACAAGGATATATTAATAGTTCTATAATTAAAGACAATTTTAAATTTATTGAATTGCATATATACTAATAAATTGTTATTTGTTGAGTGTGGTGGTGTAGTCCATGAAGAGTTTTGCCGGTAGAACAAAAACCATACACACCACTCTGCTTGTTGGAATCCTCCATGCGAAAAGATGAGTATATCTCCTCCCATCCATTTTACAGCTTTTGAAACTCAAAGGAAACAAAATATTAGTCAATTCCAACCCTACGACAATGAATGAGATAGATATATATGTGCAACTTTGGTAACAATATGACATATTTAAATATTATATTTTGTTTTTAAATCATAATATCTTGAGAACTTATTGAGGAATTTTTTTTTCTTTTAGCAAAGGGAAGTAATTATATATTTACTCACCAACTTAAGAGGTACTTCATATATGCCTGTGGAGAAAATTACTGAGCAACTTTCAGCATAGATTATGCTCTCCTCCCTGTACTCCCCGCCTCCAGCTGTATATTTATTGTTTTTATAGCAGGGAGTGTAGAGACTCCATGTGATTTTTGAATGAAAATTCTAAATTAGTCTACAGGAACATTCAGAGTTGGCACAACTCTCTCTGTATGACTGAATCATACAAATCCAAACTCGGCTGTTGAATTTCTGAAGGCAAACAAATGTCTTTTTCTTTTACAAAATAAATATTATGCTTACGTCTCTTCATATCTGAGTAAAAGTTTATGCATCATTTTATGCATTATCATAAAACAACAAGCAAGCCTATGAATAATTTAAAATAAATCTGATTACTCATTCTATATTTTGAAGGCCAATTAAATGATTGATTACATTTTTTACCCTTTCAAAGCATATTTTGGTACACTACACAGATAAAAATGTCTTAAAACAAAAATCCCAATGATTTATACAATAATTTAATTGAAGTTTACAACAAAAGAATATTTCTTTGAAAAATCATAGTTATCATTACTACCCAGGTATTTAACAAATCATGATTTAGTTGCAAGGAATCTACAAAAACCTCTTATTTATGAGAATCAACAAATGTGGTAATAGGTGGGACATTAAAACATGCTATAAATTCCAGTCATTTCCACCTGTAGTTTATATTTTTTTATTAATATTAAAACAGCACTTAATAGTGCTTTGATGTGGAACTATCTACAGCCTAATGGTAAGAGTAATATGATCCCAAAGTTGCGTGTTTTGAATCCACCAGCTGCTCTTGGGAAGAAGGATGGACAATCTCTTTCTATGTGATTAATTGCCTCTGAAACCTCATTGAAGGATCAGTAATGGGTCGGTTCATATTTGATGATACACAACAACAGCGTGGTAGTGTAGTGTTTTATGTGTGTATTATTAATTAGAAGGCTAATTATTAAATGGAAGGCTATTGTTATGTGCCAGCTAGTCAGAACCAAGCCATAGTTGACGCTCGCCCCCTCCCCCCCTCCAAGGAGGAGATTGCCCTTTTTTCTACCATGGAACAAGTAGTGTCTTTGAACCACATGCCTTTGGGTTGGCAATTCTTTGCCACTAATCCAACAGAGCTCCCTGACTAGAAGTTTAGTATTTTGATTATATTAGTCAATCTAAGGGGAGGAGATATAGCCTCAGATATCTGATAGAGTGATGCCATGAATTGGAACACACTTGAAAGTAGTGGATTCAGTAATAGGTAGAGTGAGAGACAGAGATGTCTTCATTTCTTTATAGACGTGTGTATGTGAATAAACATAGAAATAGTAATGTAAAAGAACAGCAATTGGTAAATAACAAATAATATTACCAGGAGCATCTATTTAAAAATCTTTGATGAGTTTAAGCTTATATGTCTTAAATATGTTTGAGTCATTCATAATTAAGTTTTGGCCAACATTGTATTTTTTTTCCAATAGCAAAAAAAGGTTATACAATTTAAATTCTTAACTTACTGATAGTTCATTAAAGTGGCAAAGTGAAAAACAATTATTACATGCAAAAATCATTTATGAAAATGTATATGACTTTGAGTCTATCCCACAGGTATTTCAGACCATCTCAGGAACAGGTTTGCTGCCTTGAACACTAATGAGCGAAGATCAGAGGAGTTGTGGAAGGATATCAAAGGCATCATCCAGGAAGAGTGCAAACTGTCATTGCAAAGACAGATGAGGAAGAGAAGACCAAAATGGAAAAAAAAAAAGAAAAGAAGACCAAAATGGATGTAAGAATACACTCTGAATATTGCACTGCAGTGCAGAGAAGCCAAAGGAAGCACAAGGAAGAATTTAAGATACTAAAGAGTTGAAAAGAAGATTTCAAAAGGCAGCACGGGATGACAAAGTAAAATATTACAAATAAAGGTGCAGAGTTGGAGTCGGAAAATGAAAAGGGCCGAACTCGCTCAGCATTTCTTAAGCTCAAGGAACTGAAGAACAAATTCAAACCTCGAGTTGCTATAATCAAGGATACTTTCAGCAGAATGTTAAATGATCCAGGAAGAATTAAAAGAAGATGAAAAGAATATATTGAATCACTGTATCGAAAGGAATTGGAAGACACAGAAGAATTTCATGAAACAATATATGAGCAAGAGCCTACGGTGATAAAAGAAGAAGTTCAGGCTGCTTTGAAGGAAAAGGCAAAAAAATAAGGCCCCAGGAATAGATGGTATACCATATTTCAGTTAAAATTGCTGGCCGGGACCTGATCACCAAGTTGTGCCAAGAAATCTGGAGAACAACCACTTGGCCAACTGACTGGAAGAGATTTATATTTGGTCCCATCCCAAAGAAAGGTGACCCAACAGAGTGTGGAAACTATAGAACAATCTCATTGATTTCTCATGCAAGCAAGATTCTACTGAAGATTATCCAAAAATGACAGGAACAGCACAACAGCAGAGAGCTGCCAGAAGTCCAGGCTGAGTTTAGAAGGGGTCGTGGTACTAGGGATATGTTAGATGGATATTAGCTGAGAGAAGTGAATACCAGAGGAATGTATATCTGTGTTTCATTGACTATGCAAAGGCGTTTGACTGTATGAATCATAACAAACTGTGGCTGACTCTGAGAAGAATGGGAATCCCAGAACACTTGGTCGTTCTAATATGAAACCTATACTTGGACCAGGAGGCAGTCATCAGAACAGAGCAAGAGAACATTGCATGGTTCAAAATTGGGAAGGGTGTATGCCAGGGACGCATTCAATCTCCATACCTTTTCAATCTGTGTGCAGAACAGATTATCTGGGAGGCTGGGCTCTATGAGGAGAAATGTGAGGTCAAGATTGGTGGATGATCTATCAACAAACTGTGTTATGCAGATGACACAATCATGCTTGCTGAAACTGAGGAGGACCTGAAGAACCTGCTGCAGAGGGTCAAGGATTGCAGCCTCCAACATGGATTGGGGCTCAATGTTAAGAAGACAAAGATTCTCACCACTGAACCAATTGGCAGCATCAGGATGGATGGTGAAGAGATTGAGAATGTACACAGCTTTAGTTTGCTTGGCTCCATAGTCAACAGTCTTGGCCCCAGCAGCCAGGAAATTCAAAGGTGCATTGCCATGGGAAAGTCTGCTGT
>NW_006399861.1:536808-575929 GCF_000299155.1 Elephantulus edwardii | reverse complement strand
AACAACAACAACAACAACAAAGATCATTACTTCAGATTCTTCTTTCATAGGCAAGCATACAGAGCAGAAGGTTCAAATGAAATCATGGAGGTCATTTTACAAGTGAGTCACTGGCCAAAGTGGAGGTAGAATACATGCATTCAAGCTCCTTGGAACTTTTTATCACTCCATGATCACTCAATACCAAATTATTTCTATCCTTTTTTGGTTTTTCAATAATTAAAAAAAATCTTTTTTGTACAAAATGATTGCTTTATTCTGAGGGAAAATATCTTAAATGGGTCATCTATATACTTTTTTTTAACAAAAGGTACAGAAAGAGTGGGTTTTCATGTATTCATTGTACATTTCCCTTCCTTCTCCTCCCCTCCTCCATAATCCACTTTGCTTTATACCTCTTGATCCAGATTGTTGTCATACATATAATGCCTAAACATGTATTACTTTAAGACACTTTTTTCTCTCCTCTGTTCCAATGCAGTGTTCATTATATACCCATTCTTTTCCTGTTCTTCTACCACCATGTCAGTCTTATTTTTGAAGAGTGGTGTTATGTAGCATTCATCCTTTTGTGAATGAGATACTGTCTAGTGAGATAAGTCTATTATTTCCAGTATTTAATTTATTTTTTATTATTAGGTTACATACAAAGTTCATAAAATTCATATATATTATTTTTCATATCAGATCTCTCCTCTTCTGTTTACCACTCCCTCCCTCCTCCCATCAAATTGTGTGATGTTACAATTAAGATATTCCCCTCTGGATCCTTGTATTCATTCTATAATAATGGTATTATACAGCATTTGTCCTTATGGGACTGAATTAGTTCACTTTCCATAATTCTCTTCATTCCCTCCCATGTTAGGTAATAACTTACAAAATCATTGCTCCAGCATGTTGCATAGTATTTCATTGTGTGAATGTACCATGATTTCTCAACCCATTCCATTGTGGTTGGACATTTGGGCTGTTTCCATGTTATTGCTATGGTAAATAACACTGCTGTGAACATTGGTGTACAAATCTCTGCTTCTGCCTCAATTATTATTTTCTCAGGATATATTCCAAGCAGTGTGTTAGCTGGGTCTTACAGAATTTCTATGTTCAGCTTTTTTTTAAATTATTTTAATAAAAATATAATGTTCAGCTTTTTTTGGAAACAGTAACCTGCCTTCCAGAGTGGTTATACCATTTTCAAATCCTACCAACAATATATAAGAATTCCTATCTTGCCACATTCTCTCTAACATTTTATTACTGCTGTCCTGGAAAACTTTGCCACTGTTACTGGGTAAGATGTTATCTCATTGTGGTTTTGATTTGCATCTCTCTTATTGCCAGCAATTCAGAGAATTTCTTTATGTGTCTCTTGGCCATACAAATGTTCTCCTCTGTAAAAAGGCTTTCCATATTTTTGCCCATTTTGTAATTGGATTACCAGATTTTTTCTTCTGGAAGCTCTCGAGGATTCTGTAAATTTTCATGATGAGACCCTTGTCTGAGATGGTATTGCCAAATGTTTGTTCACAGTAGGTTTTCTTTTTACCCTTCTGAAAAAGATTTTGAAAAGCACAGTGGTTTAATTTTTAGAAGGTTCCTTTCCCTTTTGATCTGCTTGAAAAAATGAATTTGTTATCTGTATTGGGACTATGTTGAACATGTAGATTGCTTTTGATAGAATTTTTATTTTCATAAAATTAAGTCTTTCTTTTCATGAACAGGACATATTTTCCTGTTTATCTAGGTCTTTTATTGTCTCGCAAGAATGTTCATTAAGTTGTGCTTTGTTTTGTTTTGCTTTTTATAGGGCTTGTAACTCTAGATAAGTTCACTCCCAAGTATCTCAATTTGTGGTTGGCAATTGTAAATGGTATTGCTTTCTTAGTTTCCTTCTCTGAGTTTTCTGTTACTGTAGAGGAATTCCATTGATTTTTGGATATTGATGTTGTGTACCGTCACTCTACTAAGTTGATCTACTAAATCTAACAGGTTTTTTTTGTTGATGTTTTTTCAATGTACACTATTATATCATCTTCATAGAGCAACAATTTAACTATCTCTTTGCCAGTTGAGGTGCCTTTTATTTCCTTCCATTGTCATATTGCCTTCGCAAGTACTTCCAATACAATATTGAATAGAAGTGACAGCAAGCATCCATGTTTGGTCACTGTTAGTCTTTCTCTATTTTGATTTTGCATATATACTTTTTACTATGTTGAGGAAATTCTCTTTTATTTCAATTTCATGGAATGTCTTATTCAGGGAAGATGTTGGATTTTGTCAAATAAATGCCTTTTCTGCATCAATTGCTGTGATTATATGGTTGTTGTTCTTTATTTTGTTAATGTAGTGAATTACATTGATTACTTTTCTGATGTTGAACCATCTTTGCATACCTCTTATGAATTCCTTCTGGTCAGGATGAATTACCTTTTTGTGCTTTTGGGTTCAATTGGTTAGGATTTTGTTAAGGAATTTTGTGTCTATGTTCTTGAGGGATATTGGTCTGTAGTTTTATTTCTTGGTAATATTTCTGTCTGGTTTTGGTTTTAGGGTTATGCTGGCTTCATAGAATGTCTCTGGAAGTGTTCCCTCTTTTTGAGTATTTTGAAATAACTTAAGTAGAAGTGATGATAAATCTCCTCTGAATGTTTGGTAGAATTCAACTGTGAAGCCATGTGGGCCAGGATTTTTTTTTTTTTTGTGATAGCAGTGGTGAGTCTTTTTTATGACCCATTCAATTTCTTTTTTTATAATGGGTCTGTTTAAGTGTTCTACATCTGAGCAGGTCAGTATGGGTAGGACAATAGTTTCAAGGAATTTGTCCATTTCCTCTAAATTTTCAAATTTATCTGAGTATGGGTTTTCATAATTTTCTGATATGGATTTAATTTCTTCTGGTTCTGTTATGATGCCAAGTCTATCATTATTTAATTGAGTTATTTTTGTCTTTTCCTTTTGTTAAGCTTGCCAATCATTTTCCAATTTTATTGACCCATTCAAAAAACCAGTTCCTGGTCTTATTGATGGTTTCAATTGTTTTTCTGTTTTCTATCTCACTAATTTCAGCTCTTATCCTTATAATGTTCTTTCTTCTAGAGACTGTTGGGTTAGATTGCTGGTTTGTTTGTATTTGTTTTGTTTTTTTCTACTTATGAAGGTGTTGAGTCAGATAATATATTTTGCTTCTTACTTTGTTTTTTATTTTTCTGTCTATTGCTATGAACCGGCCCCTGAGGACTGTCTTAGCTGCATCCCAGATGTTTTGGTACATTGTAGTTTCATCATTTTTTTCAAAGAACTTTTAAATTTCAATCTTTATTTCTTCAATAAACCAATCATGTTTTAGTAGGGTGTTATTTAGCTTCCTGGCTTAATAAGTTTTAGCCTCTTATGGTGGTTGATTTCTAGTTTTATGACATTGTGGTCTGAGAAGATACTTTATTTCATTTTTTTTTAAATTTGTTGATTCTTGCCTTGTCCCCTTATAATGTGATCAATTCTGGACAAAGTATCATGTGTATTTGAGAAGAAAGTGAATTTAGTTTTAGTTGGGTTCAGTGCTCAGAATATATCCACAAGGTCAAGTTGGCTGACTATGTAGTTTAAGTCTTCTTAGTCTTTTTAAAATTTTGTTTGAGTTGACCTATTGTTTGGTGAAAGTTGTGTGTTAAAGTCTCCTATAACTCTTGTGGTGCTGTTTGTGTCTTTCTTCAGCTCTATTAACAGTTCTTTTATATATTTAGCAGGTCTATCATTTGGTGCATAAATGTTGACCAATGTTATGTTTTCTTGATATACTGTGCCTTTAAGCATTACATAGTATCCTTCCTTATCTTTTATAGTATTTTAAATCAGAAGTCTATTTATCAGAATTTAGTATTGCCACTCTTGCTTTTTTTGTGGATGCCATTTGCGTGGTATATTTTTTTCCAACCTTTGATTTTATTTTTCTCTCCATTTATAAGATGTGTCTCTTATAGACAATGTATTGATAGATTTTGTTTTTTCTATCCATTCTGCTACTTTCCCCCTCTTGATTGGTGCATTAAATCCATTCACATCAAGTGTGATTATTGACAGGTCAGGTTTTATCAGTGCCATTTTGCTGTGTTTATTTTCCTCCCCCTCCTTTTAAAATAGTTTATTTTTTATTCTGGTTCAACTACTTTCCTTTGGGGTCTCTGTATGAGGGACTTCACTTAAAAGTTCTTGTAGATTTGGTCTTGTTTTCACCAATTCCTTAAGTTTTTTCTTTTCTGAAAATGATGTCATTTCTCCTTTATATTTGATGGAGAGTTTTGCTGGGTACAGGGTTCTCAGTTGGCAATTGTTTTTTTTCAAATTTCTGTATATGTCATCCCACTGTCTTGTTGTTCAAATGATTTCTACTGAAAAAACAGAACTTAATCTGATTGCTTTTCCTTTGTAGATGACTCTTGGTTTTTCTCATACTCCTTTCACTATCCTATACTGATCTTCTGTTTTGGAGAATTTGACTATGATATGTCTTAATTTGAGGTCATGAAAATCAAGTGTTCCAACACAATAACAGATATAGCTTATATCTTTATTTATTTGTTGAAACTTAAGTCATAAATTTTGGCCTGTATCACAGAACTATCAGACAGTTTCCCAGGGCTATTTTTTTTTTCAGAACTACACCAAATTTATGGCAAGTATTTTGGATAGGTTTAGACCCGGTGCCTTTTGTAAGGTCAGACCTCTAAATTACGTGATTTTGATAGTAAGAAAATGGTTCATACATTCCATGCTATTGCTTTTGCTTTCAAGTCAGAACCACACAGTTCATTTGAACCATCTGCATTTGAGTTGGCAGCACAACTTCTTACCCACTAGGCCACTAAAGCTCCCTATATAGTCCATAGGAACATATTTTACTGCTTCTAAAATCCCTTTGCCCAAATTTAAGACATTTTTACTTAACCACTCAAAATTTCTGTGTTATATTTCTATCACTATATTTAAAAACTTTTTGCTTCTCCTGAATGTGCCAGATGAGTCCTCCACTAGCAGATCTCAAAACTAGCAGAACTCAAAAACTTTGTTAAAGGGCCCTAACATTTCCCCTTGATAATACATCTTTTGTTGCATATCTATGTGGTGTGCATTTTTAATTTTTCTAATAATATAGTTGTTTATAAATATATCATTTTAGGTACATATTAATATCATAATACTAAAGCAGATTTTTAAATAGATACACATATTTTTAAATTTTGAATTCAAAGCTAATTTAGGAAACTAAGATCATGCAGTTTTTAAGTTTTACTTAAAATCCATTTAAAGATGTTTAAATGGACTATTTTAGTTTGTCCATCTCTAAGAGGTTAATAAGTGTTATTTCAGCACAAATAAATGATCGACTTCTCACCAGTCTTCTTTCATTATTTACATTGACAGAATGATAAAACAGCCAGCACTTATCAATTTTTCTGCAGGACATTATGTTGCCAGTGCTTTTGGAACACAATCATTTGAAGTTAATATTACCCTTTTCAATCTTAGGAAAAGACTACTGATAGTGCTCAAGTAGATCTAACATTATGAAAATTCTGACATTAGGTAATGATTCTGCTTTCAAGAGGCCTTATACATCAGTCATTAAACATAAATCCCTATCTATATTCCCCAAAGAGAACAGTGATAACATAAAAACTATTTAGGCTTCAGAATCCTTCAAATAACCTGCAAGTGCTGAGAACTTCAAAGGTGTGAAAATCAACCAAGCTGAAGCTTGTTTGTTTGCATTCCCTCTGGGGAAAATGCATTCTTCTGAGAAAAGGATGGAGAGGGCCACAGGGTAAAACTCTTTGTTCTGATCATATCATTCTCTTGGTCATTTCTGATTAATCCTTATTTGCCAGCACTGATTTATTTTTTTAATCACTTATATACTTTTTTTATACTATGACGTTAGTTGCCTTAAAATTTGTTCTAAACCCTATGATAGTCCACTTCCGAATTGCTGTGCTTAACAAATCATACTCCAACTTTCATTTCTACCCAGATGTGAATACCTCCATCATTTTTTAAATGGTTAAATGTGCGTAGAATTCTTAAATCTCTGACTTTGTTTCTTCATCTGTAATGAGAATATTATTATGTCCTTTATTCCATATGAACTTGTAAACATTGATAAGATAGTGTACATAGATACTCAAAACCAATTCAATCATATAGGAAGGGATTTAATAAGTACATATGAGTACCCTTCACTTTCTATTAAAAAATGGAATTCTAGAAAAGAGACAATATGTCCATCAAGGAGATTGAAGGATACGTCAAGCTAACATTAACCCTGAATCTTGGTGGGATTGTTGTACAGGGATTGTTTCATAATGACAGGTTCATTAAAAACTTGGACATTCATAACCTGGGATATTTGAAGTAGTTGTTTGTTGCTATTGTGTACAATTTAGCTGAAACTGACATATACTTGAATTTTAGTTTGTTATAGCAATAAATACTCTAAATTAATGAAAAAAACAACCAAGGGAAAATAGGTTGTTGTTGTTGCTATCTGCCGCTGAGTGACTTGTGACTGATAGCAACACTATATACAAAAGCTCTCAACCCTGCTTTATCCTGAGCCAACTTTATTGTCTCTAACACATCCACCCACATTTTACCCTAATCACTGAGTCAATCCATCTCATCCTGTGTCTTCCTCTCTTGCACTATCACTCCACCCTTCTAAGAATAATGTGTCTCTCCAAGTACTGGTCCCCCTTTGCAACATGCCCAGACTATGCAGCCTGTTTTCACTCTCTCTAGGAAGAACCTCTTTGTTCTCCTAGCAACCCATGGTATATTCAATAGTCTTCTCCAGCACAATAACGCAAAGGAATCAATTATCTTTCTGTCATCTCTAGTCATTGTCCAATTTTCTCTCCATACTGATATTGTTGCTTTTGAGTACTCTAGAGAGGCCCCTGACAACAGACTTTCCCAATGCAATTCATCTTTTTTATTTCCTGGCTGTTGGTACCAAGAGTTCTGATTGTGGAGCCAACAAAAATTAATCTGTTTAAAACCAATCTCTTTACCTTCTATCACAATGCTGCCAACTGGCCCAAAATTGAGACTCTTTGTTTTCTTGATATTGAGTTTTAGTCTGTATAGAAGGCTGAAGTCCTTGACTTTAGGCAGCAAATGTGTCAGGTCCTGCTCAATATCAGAAAGCAAGGTTGTGTCATCTGCATAACGCAGATAGTTGATGAGTCTTCCTCCAATCCTGTTGTCAGATTCCTCCTCATAGACCCTGGGTTCCAGGATAATCGGTTCCACATATAGATTAAAAACATATGGAGATAGAATATATTCCTTGTATGCATCTTGCTTAATTTTGAACCATGAAGAGTTTCCTTGCTCTGTTCTGATAACTGCCTCCTGGTCCAAGTTTAAATTTCATATAAGCACAATCAAGTGTTCTGTGATGTCCATTATTATCAACATTAACTAGAGTTTGTTGTGATCCACACAGTCAAATGCTTTTGCATAGTCAATGAAACACAGATAGACATTTCTCTGGTACTTTTTGCTTTCAGTCAAATGTATCTAACATTAGCTCTAATATCCTTAGTGCCATGGCCCACTTCCGGAAGGTCTTTGTTGATGTGCTGTTCTAGTTGCTTTTGGATCATTTTCAGCAGAATCTTGCTTGCATGAGATATTAACGACATTGTTTGATAATTTTACATTCTCAGGTCACCTTTTGCTTTTTTTCTTGTGTTTTTTGCAATGGGAACAAATATGTATCACTTCCAGTAAGTTGGCTAGGTGATTATCTTTCAGATTTATCTGCACAAAGTGGTGAGCATGTCCAGGACAGCATCTGATTGTTGAAATATATCAATTGGTATGCAGTCAATTCCTGGGGCCTCATTTTTTTGCCCGTTCCTTCTGTGCAACTGAACTTCCTCCCTTATCACCACAGGCTCTTGATATACGCTGTTGCGTGAAATTCTTCTATGTCACCATTTTTTTATATATAGTGACTCTATATATTTCTTCTATCTTCTTTTAATGATTCTTGGATTATTCACTGCAGCATTTCCTTGTTCAACTAGAATGACTACTTTTTGATGTGTGTACAGATTTCACATGAGCACAATTAAATGTATTGTGATTTTTATTTGAGAAAATAATTTAACTATTTTATATATTATCCATAATTTACTTTGTTTTACACAGTTGAAGGCCTTTCCATAGTCAATAAAACAGAAGTAAACATCTCCTCTTATTCTCTTTTTCCCATAAAGACCAATCTGACATCAGCAATAATGTCTTGGTCAACAACGTCTTCTAAAATCAAACTTGAATTTTCTTGTAGATGCACATTCAAGCCATTTTAAAAATAATCTTCAACCATATTTTAATGATATTATTTAATAAATTTCACAGTCTCTTGTATCACCTAAGTTTGGAAGTGGAGCTGTCAGTTGGCTTGTTTTTGTTAGGTGTCGTCAAGTCAAGTACAACTCATAGCAACTCTATGAACGACAGATCTGAACCCTATCCTATCCTGTGCCATCCTCACACTTCTTGACACATTAGGGCCTACTGAGGCTGTAGATTGCATCAATGTACCTAGTCAAGGGTCTTTCTCTCCTTCTCCAAACCACCACCTTTCTAAGCATCATGTCCCTCTCCAAGGAATAGATGTACCTAGTCAAGGGTCTTTCTCTCCTTCTCCAAACCACCACCTTTCTAAGCATCATGTCCCTCTCCAAGGAATAGGCCCTCCTAGCAAAATGAAAAAATATGGTGAAGCAAAGTCTTATCATCTTTGCCTCCAAAAAGCACTCTGGGTGCACTTTCTTCAAGGCATATTTGTTTATTCTTTTGGTATTCCATGGAATGTTTAGCACTCTTCTCTAATACCAACTCTCAAGGGTGTCAATTCTTCTTCTGTCATTCTTATTTATTGTCCAGCTTTCAGATGCGTGGGAAATGATTGGAAAGACCATCCCTGAATCAGACTCACCTTAGTCCTCAAAACTGACACCATTACTTTTCAGTAACTTGGAGGCACCCCTAACTGCAAACATTTCTAGAGCAGTATGTCTCCTGATTGGATGGTTAGGGAGCTATTTTCACATTTCTTTGCATAAATTACTGACCACATCCAAGACTGCATCTGTTTACTCAAACACTTCTATTGGTATTCCAGCAATTCCGGGGGACTTATTTTTTTGCCATTACCTTCAACGCATTTTGGATTTCTTCCTTTACTATCAATGGCTGTAGATCAAAAGTTACTTCTTGAAATGGTTCAGTGCTGACCAATTATTTCTGATACAGTTACTTCTGTATTGCTTCCATCTTATTTTGATGCTTTCTGCATCATTTAGGATTGTGCTCAAATAATCTGTCACTATTGCAATTCAGGAAGTCTCCTTCCACTCTAGAAGTCAGCTGTCTGGCTGGTCATCCTCACAATGGTGGTTTCATCTGGATGGCAGTCAGGTAAGGGACGTTTCTGGGGTCCTTTTTGTTGTGTGTTGCAGTTTCTTGTCCCCCCTCAAAAACAGGTGGCCCTTGAACCTTAGACTAAAGTTAAGGATGGAGCCCTGCTTCAGGGCATGGATTTAAAATCTGGTAGGATTAATTATTAATTTTAATAGAATATTCTTTCAAAGACACAGCAAACATTTGTCTATTTGCTGTACTGAACAACTTAGAGTTGCTGTTATGCTGAACACTATCCCATAGTCATGTGAAATATCATAATTGTTACCCATTATGTACAATTGTTGGATGAGCTTCCAGACTGATTCATGTTGGGAAGCAGGAGTGGCATCCACTTCCTAAACTAAGTGCCTCTGAAAACTCTACAAACTCTATTATAAATGTACATAAAATATGTTAATCATAGGGAAAAAAGTTGAGGTCTTTGTGTGCAAAGTTTACTCTGAGTCATATATGACTCAACAGCACCTAACCACTGCTAAATGAGATTAGCTATATTATATCTCAATTGTGGTTTCATCGATCAACATAACTAGTTGTGTTATAGCTTGGAGGAACATTCTTCCACTTTTTACATCACTCTGTCAATGTACTATATGAGGTAACCTGGGTTTGCTATGACCCTGAACCTTGTGCCACGGGAATATCAAATACCAGAATGGTTTCCCACTGTGGACTGTGTTTGGTGGAGCTCCCAGTTGTAAAACAGGTTGGGAAGCAGGAGTAGCATCCAATTCCTAAACCTCATGCCTCTGTAAACTCTGTGAACTTGGAGAAACAAAGATAGCTGTGGTGATGAATTAGCTCTTTTGTTCATGGAGTCGCTAGGAATCGAATTCAACTTGATGGCAATCAACAACAACAACATTGCAACTCAAGTTTTAAAATTATTTTTCCATGCCAAGAGTGTTTTATCCTTTGAATTTTTAATTCCTGTTCTTTGAATATTTTGTTATGATACTTTGTTTTGTATTCTAGATTTGCCCTTTGAAATTTTCTGTTCACCTTTTATTTCAGTATCTCTCTCCTTTGTTTCAGTCTCTCTACTATATAATGGAATTTTCAGAGTCTCTACTAATACCTATTTGTTCCCATTCCAAAGAAAGGTGATCCCACAGAGTGTGGAAATTATCAAACAATATCATTAATATCACATGCAAGCAAGATTCTGCTGAAGATTATCCAAAACAACAGGAACAGCACATCAACAGAGAACTGCCAGAATCACAGGCTGAGTTTAGAAGGGGTCGTGGTACTGGGGATATTGTAGCTAATGTTAGATGGATCTTGGCTGAAAGCAGGGAGTACCAGAAGAATGTTTATCTTTGTTTCATGGATTATGCAAAAAGCATTTGATTGTGTGGATCATAACAAACTGTGGCTAATTCTAAGAAGAATGGGAATTCCAGAACACTTGATTGTGCTAATGCTAAACCTATACTTGGACCAGGAGGCAGTCATCAGAACAGAACAACGAAATACTGCATGGTTCAAAATTGGAAAGGGTGTACTCCAGGGATTTGTCCTATCTCCATATTTTTTAAATTTACGCAGAATAGATTTTCCAGGAGGCTGGGCTCTATGAGGAGAAATGTGACATCAGGACTGGAGGAAGAAACATCAACAATCTGTGTTATGCAGATGACATCACCCTGCTTACTGAAACTGAGGAGGACTTGTAGTGCTTGCTGTGGAAGATCAGAGACTGCAATCTTCAGTATGAATTGAGGCTCAATATCAAGAAAACAAAGATTCTCACCGAGTTGATTGGCAGCATCATAGTGGATGGTGAAGAGATTATAATTGTTCAGTTTTAGTTTGCTTGGCTTCACTGTCAGAACTGTTGTCACCAGCATCCATGAGATTAAAAGACATATTGCAATGAGAAAGTCTGAAGTTAGAGACCTCTCTAAATTATTGAAAAACAACGATGTCAATCTGGAGACTAAGGTGAGCCTGATACATGCCATGATCTTTGCAATCACTCACTGTGCATCAGAGAGCTGGACAATGACTAGAGATGATAGAAAAATAATTGATGCCTTTGAATTGGGGTGTTGGAGAAGAGTATTGAGTATACCATGGACTGCTATGGAAATGAACAGATTTGTCTTGGATAGAGCGAATCCAAGCTGCTCCTTGAAGGCAAGGATTCTGAAGCTTCAACTGACATACTTTGGATATGTTGCAAGGAGGGACCAGTCCTTAGAGAGAGTGTCATGCTTGGGAGGTTGGAGGGACAGCACAGGAGAGGAAGACCCTCGATGAGATGGATTGATTCAGTGACTGGGGTAATGGGGGTAGGTGCGTCAGGGACAGTGAGATTGACACAGGGCAGGGCAAGATTAGGGCTGTTTTACATATGGTCACTATGAGTAGCAAGCAACTCGATGGCACATAACAATAATTTACATGTATTCTGGTCCATTTCAATGTCCATTTTCTTTCCCTTCCCTTTGTTTTTCTTTCTCTCTTCATGGATGATATCCTTTATGTCATTCCTCATCTCATCTCATCTCATCTCATCTCATCTCATCTGGTCTTGTGTTATTAGTTTTCAGAGCATGTGCTATTCTTGAGATAGTTTATAAATTAAGATAGGATATACTTGAGGTAATATTTTGATTTCATGGACTTGTTTCCTTTACTTCAACTTAAATTTGTAGTTGAATATGATAATTGATAGCATATCCCACATTCAGTTGCTGACCTTGTTTTGACTGCTAATATTGACCTTTTTATTTCTATAGATTCAGTCAATCTGATTCTTATGTGATTCATTGAGTAAGGTCCATGTGTATAGTCACCATTTTGGGTGTTGTGTGTTGTTTTTGGTTTTATTTAATTATTTGCAGTGAGTAAATAATTGCTTGAACAAAGACTAATCATTTGATGGTCAGTCTCATTTCTCTTGCTATATTTTCCAAATATCTTTCTTCATTCTTTCCAACTTTTGCCTTCTAGTCACCAGGTTTTAGTAATAAATATTGGTTGCACCATTGATCAATTTCAGAATGCAAAAATTAGTGGAACCTAATTTTTTTATCTTGTCTTTAGTAGTTTGTGTGCATATTTGATTAATTGTAGCATTAACAAGATTGTTGTTGTTGTTGTTGTTGTTGTATAGCATTGAATCAGAACAGACCCATAGCTGATCCTTCAGGAGTTTTCAGAGGCAGTTAATTGCCTGGGAGGAGATTGTCCACCTTTCTCCTGAAGAGCAGCTGGTTGATTCAAACTTTGTGCCTTCAGATTTGCAATGCAGCATCTTACCAGTGGACCGCCAGTGTTCCTTACTAGTAGTATAAACAGGAGGGAGCTCTAAAGCCTAGTGTTAAGAAGTTGAAATGTTCTTTGGAAGATTAATTCTACACTATTCCTCTTCAATTTGTCATTCCTTAAATTATAGATCATACAATTGTCTAACTCATAATAGTCAATATCAGCCTACCTCCATCCAAACTCACTAATGCCTAAGATGTAAATCTTTATGCATTTCCCTTCATTTTTTATAATATCCAAGTTTATACTTCACACATTCCATGTTCCAGTTATTAGTGTATGTTTGCAGCTATTTATCTTCATTTTGAGTCTTGCTACATCAATGTATTCTATGGTTGAAAACTTATGCCCACTTGGCTTTGAGAAAGTAACATTTTCTTAGTCTCATTTCATTGCCTTCCAACTTGACAGGTTCATCTTTTAGCACTATAACCAGCAAAATACTTAATTTATTCACAGGACTTTCAACACCGTTTTATTTCACCGTTGAATGGTCAGTCTTACTTCTTGTTTTAGTCTGGCACCTCCACTGAAAATTGTCCACCATGAATGATCTGCTAGTATTTTAATAGCTTCAGCATCACAACAACAAACCAATCAACCCACCAGAGTAAGGCAAACTTACAGACAACTGGTAGTGTGATTGAATTGAATCACCCTAAACAATTTTTTCTGTTTGGCTTTTTATTGATTTTATAGTCATCATATACATTTTGTTCTATAACATTACTTACAATATTTTTTGTTCTTCGATTCGTTTTTTTTATGTTTCTTTTCTGTGATAGACTGTTCTCACACTTGTTCTGGACCACATTTTATTATAGTTCCTTGAATATATCTCAAGGACTATTGACCCCTGGCATGCTAACATCTTGTTTTATTGTTACAGTCGTTGGAGCTAGTTGTGACTCATAGTGAGTCTATACAAAGCTGAGGTCTCATCCTCAAAACTGGTGCTGTATTGAGTCCAGTTTTGTGGGGTTTTGTTGTTGTTTTTGTTTGTTTGTTGCTTTTTGTTTGTTTGTTTGTTTTTAAAGGGAGAGACTGATTATATTTATTGATTGTTTACTACGGTATTTGCTCATTCAGGAGATGACTGTATATACTTAAACACTGGGAAAAGGATTAATTTCTTTTTAAGCTCTAGTTATGAGTGAGGCAATATTTCACAGTGCCCCACAGTGTATATAAAGAGATAGATTAAAATAACTAAAAGTCTCCTACTCTAAGACACTTCTATGGTGGAGAGGATAGAAGGATGATAATACTTACACAGGTTTTCTTAGGTCTCCTTATGTCTTATAAAACATAATTTTCAGACAATGTATTAGTGTCGTTATTGTTGTTGTTACACACTGTTGAGTTGGAAATGACCCATAGTTGACCCTCCAGCAGGTTTTCAGAGGCAGTATACTGTACAGGAAAAGATTGTCCATCTTTCCCCACAGAGCAGCTTCTGAATTTGAACCTCACCCCTTTGGGCTGTCAGCCCGGTTCCTAACATCTAAGCCAACAGAGTTACCTTATTAATGTACTAATAATTAAGTAATTATTCCTATGGCAATAAGATGTGAAGCAAATAAAATATAATTATGTAGTCATTACCCGGTTTGAAAGACCGACCCTGTTCAATAAGTTTGTGGTTTTAATTAAGTTATTTAGACCTCTTTTAGCCAAATTTTCTTGTCTCAAAATAAGTTAAATCATATATTGTATGAATCATGTATTATTTAAAGAATAAAGAATTCAATTAACTAGACATTAAGTTTACGTTGTTGTATATCATACAGTTGGAACTATCTAAGAGCTGACACTCCAGTGGATTTTCCAGGCAGTAAATCACACAGGAGAATGTTGCCCATATTTCTCCCATGGATTTGTGGGTGGATTGGAACTGCATGCTTTGGTTTGACAGTGCAACTCATTATAACTCTTAAGCCACCAGAGGTATAAAAGTCTGTATCACTACTTTGTATTGTTATTATGACACAATACAGACAGAACTTCTACATTTTAGACTTGGTATAGTCGTTGTTATGTATTGCTGAATCAGAGTCAACTCATAAGTGACCCTCTAGTGGGTTTTCACAGACACTAAATCGTAGAGGAGAAGAATGTCCATTTTTCTTTGGTAGAGCAGCTGGTGGGTTCAAACTGGACATTAGGCTGGGGCACAACTTCTTACCACTAAGCCTCTGGGGCTCATTTTAGATTATTATGTTGTTGTTATAGGGTGCTTTCATGTCAGAATAGATTCATAACAGATTTCCAGAGACTTTAAATTATACAGGAGTCCATTTCCTATTTTTCCCCTACAGAGCAGCTGGTAGATTTGAACCATACCTTTGTGTTGGCAGCACACTTCTTTATCATCAAGCCATGAAATTGGAGCAGCAATATTTAGAGAAGTTATGGACAAAATATTGAGTGATCCAGGAAACATAGAAAGAGGATGGAAGGAATACGCAAAACACTATACAAACAAAACAAAACAAAACAAAACCCCCCAAACAATCAAACAAAACAACAAACAAACAAACAAACAACAAAACCCCAAACTGACCAACATTGAAATATTTCAGGAAATATCAGATAATCAAGAGCCAAAGGAAGGAAAGGACTTCAAGGTAAACTTATGATACTGGCAAAATACAAGGCACTAAGATTCTATGGGATACCAATTGACATGTTTCAATTGACCGGAGCAATCCTACATGTGTTCATCAGTACAAGCCAATGAATTTGAAGGACAGCTGCCTAGCCAACTAACTGGAATAAATCTGTATTTGTTTCCGTTCCCAGGAAAGATAGTCCAACAGAATTTACAAATTATCAAACAATGTCATTAATGTCACATACATGGAAACTGCTGATGCCATTCAAAAATGGCTAGAATGGTATATAGACAGAGACTTTCCAGAAGTTCAAGCTTCATTTAGAAGTGGCTGTGGTATCTGGAATATTAATGCTGGTGTCAGATGGATCATTACTAAAAGCAAATATTACCAGAAAAATGTTTATTTATGCAACTCATAACTTATGTGACTTATGAAAAATAGCTCTGAACTCTGCCCTATCCTGAGCAAATCTCCCTGTCTCTCACACTCTTACCCTCAATACTCTGGTTACTGTGCCACTCCATCTAATCTGGGCTCTTCTTCTCCTGAGCTATCTCTCTGTTTTACCATGCATTATGTCTTTCGCCAGAAACTGGTCTCTCTTTTTTTTTTTTTGCCTCATAACCAAAGTATGAGATGTAACTTCAAAATCCTTGCCTCCAAGGAGCAGCTTGATTTCATCTTCTACCAAGACAGATGTGTTTGTTCTCCTGAAAGGTCATAGTTATGCTGTGTTTAATACTTTTCTCCAGTACCAGAATTTAAAAGCACTGATGCTTCTGTGGGCTTTAGCCCAGCTCTCGAATGCTTAGCAAGTAATTGAGAAGACCATGGTTTGGATCAGGGAAACCTTAGTCTCTAGACTGGCATTGCTCACTAGCACTTTTGAGAGGACCTGGCAGCAGATGTTCCCAAAGTAACTAATTGTTTTCATTTCTCTACTGCTGTTGCCAAGAGGGTTAATTGTGGACGCAAGCAAGATGAAATTGTTAACAACCTCAATCTCTTCTCGGTCTATCATGATGCTGACAATTGGCTTGGTGGTGAAAATCTTTGTTTTACTGATGTTGAGACTCAACCATATTGGAGACTAATTCTTGACCATCTGCAGCAAATGCTTCAGGTCCTCCTCAGTTTCAGCGAGGAAGGTTGTGTGGTTTGTGTTACACAGGTTGTTGATAAGTCTTACTCCAATTTTGATGCCACATTCTAGCTACTAAACTGTTCTGTTTCATATAGATTGAAATCATATGGGGAAAGGAAACATCCCTTTTACACTCCTTTCTTGATTTTGAACCACGGAGTGTTTCCTTGTTCCATCTAACACTGCTTCCTGGTCCAAGTATAGGTTTTGTGTGAGCACAATCAAGTTGTTTTGGTTTCCCATTATTCTCAAAGTTAGTCACAATTTATTATGATCCACCCAGTCAAATGTCTTTGTATAGTCAATAAAACACGTATGGATATTCTTCTGGTACTCTCTGAACTAAGCCAAGATCTATCTGACATTGTTAATTTCTGATAGTTCTCTCTTAATGTACTGTTCCAGTTTGTTTTGGATAATCGTCAACAAGATTTTGCTTGCCTATGATATTGCTTGATAATTTCCACACTATGTTGGATAATAATTTTTTGTGAATGAGAATAAATACGTTATTCTTTCAGTCAGTTGGCCAGGTAGCTCTCCTGCAGATTTCTTTTCACAGTCTTGTGAGTGCATCCAGGGCTACATCTGTTTGTTGGTATTTCACCAGTTCCTGTGGCCTTATTTTTTGCCAATTTCTTCAGAGCAGCTTGAATTCCCTTTTTTATCCTCACTGCCTCTTGATCACATTTTATTTCATATAAATTCTTCTGTGTTCAGCCTGTTCTTTTTGGTCCAGTGACTCTGTGTAATCATTTCCTCTTCTTTTGATACTTCCTGATCATTCAATATTCTGCCCACAGCATCTTTAATTATTGCAACTCAAAGCTTAAATTTGATCTTCAGTTCTTTTCAGCTTAAGGAAAAACATATTGCCTTGGAAAAACCTGCTAGAATATCAGCTTAAAGGCTAAAGGGCAGCTGATCCAAGTCACAGTATTTTCAACTGCTTCCTATGTATCTAAAAGTTGGACAATAAGGATAAAAGAGTATGAATCGATGCCTTTGAATTGTAGTTTTGGAGAAAAATACTGAATATCTTGTTAACTTCCAAATGAACTAACATGTTTGTCTCGGAGAAGGTGCAACCTGGGTGCTTGCTTGTAAGCACTCTGTCTCATATTCTTTGGGCATGTTGTTTGAAGCAGTCAGTCCTAGAAAAATAATACAATGTATGCGTATCTGGAAGGCCTGAGAAAGAGAAGAAGACCCTCAACAAGATGGATTGACAATGACTGTAATTGGTTCAGGCACGGTAGAGATTGGAGGATGGCACAGAGAAGGACAAATTTCTAAACTGTGATTCCCAGAGCTGCTATGAGTCATAGCAGACTAGTCGGCACATAAGCACATTCATAGCATATGATACAACTAAAAACTGCAGAACTTTAACCTCTGTAATTGAAATGTTAAAATTTAAAGTAGAAAGAAGGATATTAAAAATTGATGAATGAAATAAAATTTTAAATAAAACATTTTTTCATAAAGAAATGCACATATATTTTTAGACCACAGAATATTTACATAGAATTTAATAATATATTTAGCCACAGAGAAAGTATTAAGTTATAGAGGAATTAGAGCCCACATTTTCTAATTATGATCTAATATGATTAGTATTAGTATAGTCATTGCTTTTGGATCAGAACTGACTCACTGTTGACCCATCATTGGTTTATGCTGTTATGCACCGCGTGGGAGGAGAGGACTGATCTTTTCCCCACAGAGCCACTCATGGATTCACACAACCAAGAGACTCAGTGTTTGCGATAGCAGCACTATGCTATACTGACAAGGTCACCACAATTCTCTCTGGATCAACACAGGAGAGACCAAAATATATTACATGTGAAAACTTACAAACATATCAGTATCTAATCCTGAATCAATTAAGAAATTACAAGGGAAAATCATGCACAATATAGACAACAAAGGAAATGAGAACAATTTACTTTAAAACCTACTAATTGTAGACATCATGTTAATTAGAAGAATAAAATAATAGCTTTAAAAATTTTAATGTGATTTTTGTTTGTTGTTGTTATATGCCATTAAGTCAATTGCAACATAGCAACCCTATGTACACTAGCCCTGAAATCTTCTCTATCCTGTGTCAACCTTATTGTCTCTGACACTCATACCCCCATTATTCCAGTCATTGAATCAATTCATCTCATCCATGGACTTTCTCTCTTGGCTGTCCCTCCACCCTCCCAAACATGATGTCCCTCTCCAAGGACTGATCCCTCCATACAACATGTCCAAAAGTATGTCAGATGAAGCTTCAGAATTCTTGCCTCCAAGAAGCAGCCTCATTTCTCCCTCTCTAGGAAAAATCTGATTGTTCTCCTAGCAGTCCATGGTACATCTGATACTCTTCTCCTGCACCACAACTCAAATGCATCAATTCTCTTTCAGTCATCCCTAGTCATTTTCCAGCTTTCTGATACTTAGCAAGTATTTTTGAAGACTCTGGTCTTTATTAAGTAAACCTTAGTCTCCAGACTGATGTTCTTGCTCTTCAGTACTCTGGAGAGGTCCCTAACAGAAGATTTTCCCAATGCAATTTGTCTTTTGATTTCCTGGCTACTGGTACTAAGAGGGCTGACTGTGGAGGCAAACAAATTGAATCTGATAACAATGTCAACCTCTTCCCCATCATAATACTGCAAGTAGACCCAGTGGCAAGAATCTGTTTTCTTGATGTTGCGCTTCAATCCATTTTGAAGGCTGCAGTCCTTGACTTTCTGCAGGAAGTACTTCAGGTCCACCTCAGTTTCAGCAAGCAGTGTTGAGTCATTTGTATAACGGAGGATGTTGATGAGACTTCCTCCAATCTAGATGCCACATTCCTCCTCATAGAGCACAGCATCGCGGATGATCTGTTCTGCATACAGATTGAAAATTATGGCAATAGGACACATCCCTGATGTACATCCTTCATCATTTTTAACCGTGCAGTGTTTCCTTACTTTGTCCTGATGACTGCACCTTAGTCCAAGTACAAGATTTGCATAAGCACAATAAAATGTTCTGGGGTTCCCATTTCACTCAGAGTTAACCATAGGTTGTTGTGATCCACACAGTCAAATGCCTTTGTATAGTCAATGAAACACAGATAGTCATTCTTCTAGTGCTCTCTGATTACAGCCAAGATCCATCTAACATCAGCTATAATATCCCTAGTATTATGGCCTGTTTGAAACCCATCCTGCATATCTGGCCATTTTCTGTTGATGTGCTGCTCCAGTCATTTTTGTATAGTTTTTAAGCAGAATCTTGCTTGTATGTGATATTAATAATATAGCTTGATAATTTCCATACTTTGTTGGGTCATCTTTCTTTGGGATGAGGATAGAAGAGGTTTTTTTTAAAAGGTATCATGTAGTAAGTATTATATTTCAAGAAAGAAAAACAAAGTAGTTCTACAAAAGATGTTTTAGTGCCAAAAAAAGATAAACTAGTAACTGGGAAATATAAAATATAAGTAAATCTAAAAGCTGCTTAAATTTGACCTCTCACCCCTTACAACCCTAATTGAGCTCAGGTGGCCTAGTGATATGGAGTTGTAGTGTAAACCCAAAGGGAATAAGTTCATAAGAACACAATCCAAAGAACAAATAGAGAAGTCTTAAAGAAGGTGCAGTTGGAGTGTTCCTGAAAGGTAAGGATGGCAAGGCTTCATATCAAATGCTTTGAGCATGTTCCTAGGAAAGGCTATATAGTGAAGAAGGCTATTATACTTAGAAAATGGAGGGAGGGATAGGGAGTCAGCGAAGCATATGAAGATCTTCAACAAAGTGGATTAACATTGACTGCAGCAATGAGCTCAAATGTGTCAGATATTGTGAGGTTGGCACAGGATAGGGCAGAGTTGATATCTGTTATTTCTAGGGTTGTGATGAATATTCCTCAATGCATAGGTACCTAACAACAACAACAACAATATAAAATGAGGAGACATTATTATAATTACAAGGTTATTTACATGAATTATGAAAGAATATTAAGCACATTTCTAAAATATTTGGAGGTATTTGAAAAAAATAAATTTTCCCAGGAAATTTCTAAATTTGACCCTAGACAGAGTGAAAATCTGAAAAGATTTGAAAATTATTAAAACTCTAAGTAAAAAGGATAAAACATAATAAATCGATCTCGTAGTTAAAATGTATCTACCATGGAAATATTCAATAGTTTTAAAAGTTCCAAACCATAGAAAATAATAGAAAAATTTCTAGTTTGTTACAAAATTTCATAACAATTTTCATATTAAAACTTGTGAATAATATTAATAAAGAAAATAATATAGCAACCCTACTTATGAACACATCAGAAAGTTTTAGAATAATTTCTTCTACTTGCATAGTAATTTTTAGCTGAAAATACTGACTTCCAAGTTTGATGCTATCTACTAGAAAGTGTTATGATAAATACGCAAAATTGATATACCTAGTTTGTGAATTGGATTTCCTGGATTTGACTAAAAATGAGCTGTGGGCTGGAAGCTTCTTGTTTATAGCCAATCAGGACCTGAAAGACAGGCCTGTATATTTAAAAGTCAGTGAGGTTTTGACTAAGTCACCAGTTTATGGGCTCATGTGTCAAGTGGTTGAATTGTGGAAAGTGGGTTCTTATTCTTTTATTTGAGGGTCAGACATAGACTGGTTATTTTTATTTTATTAACAAGTGTGTGTGAGCTGATTTTATTTGCTCGATTTGGCTAACAACAAGCTATGGGCTGGAAGAGCCAATCAGGACCTGGTGGGCAGCCTTTGTCAACTGGATCCACAACTAAGTCTCCAGTTTGGAGGCTCATATTTGAAGTAATTGGATTCTAGAAGGTGGGTCTTCCTGTTTTGGTTGAGAGTCAAGCTTGGCTGTTTAGTTGTTACTTGTGTTTGGAATGAACATTCTTCTAAATGACATAGCACTTGTCTGTCAACTTACTGTACTGAGGTAACTTGTGGTTGCTCTGATACTGACGCTGTGCCACTGGTGTGTTAAATGCCATAATTGTTACTCATAGTGGACAGTGTTTGGTGCTGCTTCAAGTTTAAGACAGGCTTGGAAGCAGGAGTGACATTCACTTCCTAAACAACATGCCTCTGGAAATTCTATGAACTTAGAAAAATGACAATAGTTCTAGAGCAGAGTTCAGGTCTTTTGTTCATAGGGTTGCTATGAGTCATGCTTGACTCAACAGCACTTAACAACAACAGCAGTTTGTGAAGGGTGCCCCCTAAAAGTCATTATTGTTGTTGTTAGGTGCTGTCAAGTTGAGTAGGATTTATGAACAGTGGATCTAAACCCCATCCTATCCTGTGCCATCTTCACATTTCCTAACACACTAGATCCCATTGCAACAGTCACCTTGTCAATCCTCTCCTTGACACACCCTTCATCATTTTCAAGGAATAGCCCCACCTAGCAACCGGTTCAAAGCGTGTGAGGTGAAATGTCATCATTTTTGCACCTAAAGAGCACTCTGGCTGCACCCTCTCCAATACATACCTGTTTCTTCTTTTGGCAATACATGGAATGTTCACTACTCTTCTCCAACATCACAACTTGAATATATCAACTCTTCTTCTGTCATTCCTATTCATTGTCTAGCTCTTAGATGTATAGCAAAATATCAGAAACAGCAAGGACTGAATCAAATGCATCTTAGTCATCAAACTGACATCATTCCTCTTTAATAATTTGGAGAGGTCCCTAACTGCTGATTTCCCCAATGTAATATATCTTCTGATTTCCTGATTACTACTACCAAGGGTGTAAATTGTGAATAAAAGTATGATGAAGTTGTTGATAGTTAGTCTTTTCTCCATCTATCATGATGCTGCTTGTCAGTCCAGCGGTAAGAATCTTTGTCTTACATTCTTTGATATTCTGTGACAAGTGCTTCAAGTCCTCCTCACTTTTAACAAACAAGGTTGTATCATTTGCATGATACAAGTTATTGATGTGTCTCCCTCAGATCCTGATGTCACAGTCTTCTTCATAGAGACCTAGTTCTTGAATAATTTACTCAGCATACAGATTGAATAGGTATTGAGAAAGAAGACATCCCTGAAGAACTTCCTCCTTAATTTTAAACCATGTAGTGTTCCCTTGCTCTGTTGGCACAACAGCCTCCTGCTCTAGATCTAGGTTTTGAATGACCACAATTAATAGCTCTGTGATTCCCATTCATCTCAATGTTAGCCATAACTCGTCATGATCCACACAGTCTTGATATAGTCATTAAAGCATAAATATACATTCTTCTGATATTTTTTACTTCCATTCAGGATCCATCTGATATTGACAATATCTCCCTGATGCCACTACCTCTTCTAAATCCTACTTGAACTTTTGGCAGTTTCCTATCTATGTACTGTTCTAGCAGGGTTTTAACTATCTTTAGGAGTATTTTGCTTGCATGTGATATTAATGATATTATTTTATAGTTTCTGCATTATGTTGGATCACCTTTCTTGGAAATGGGAACAAATATTAACCTTTTCCAATCCACTGGCCAGAAAGCTGTCCTCCAAATGTCCTGGCACAGTTTGGTAAGTATGCATCCAGGGCTGAATCTAGAACAAGTGAATTGGTATCCCATCATTTCCTAGGGCTTTAATTTTTTTTTTTTTTGTCAATGCTTTCAATGCAGCTTCTACTTTCTCCTTCACTTCCATTGGCTCTTGTTCATATGTTATTATTTCTGTTATGTGCCATTGGGCCACCTATGACTCATAAGGACCCTTTGTACAACAGCTCTGAAAGCTGCCTTTTCTTGAGTCATTCTCACTGACTTTGACACACTTAACTCCCATGTCCCGAGTTAGTGGATCGATCCATTTCATTGGAATCTTCCTCTTCTGTGCTGTCCCTCTACCCTTCTGAGGATGATGTCCCTTTCCAAGGACCGGTATTTCCTGGCCATGTGCCCAAAATATGTGAGATGGAGCTTACAAATTCTAACCTCCAAGGAGACATTTCATTTCATTCTAAGACAGATGTATTTGTTTTCTTGGCAGTCCATAGAATGTTTAACAATCTTCTCCAGCACCACTATTTAAAGGCATCAATCCTTCTGTCTTCCTTAGTCATTGTCCAGCTATCTAATACTTAACAATAATTGCAAAGATCATGACCTAAATCAAGGTCTCTTACGTTTCTAGACTGAAATAGTTGCTTCTCATACTCTGGAGAGGTCTCTGATAGTTTATTTTTTCAAGTGGAATTAATCTTTTGACTTCCTGATTGCTCATATGAAATATTTTTATTTCTTTAATGCTCTCTGAAATTTTTAGTGTCAGTCAGGTGATTTTTGTTTTGGTTTTTGTTTTGTTTTATTTGTTTGTTTTTGTATAATAAGTGATTCTATGTATTCTCTCTAATTTCTGTTGATTCTCTCTGAATCATTTAATGCATTGTGACTCCAGACTTAAATTTGGTTTTCAGCTCTTTCAGGTTGAGAAATGCAGAGTTCTTCCCTTTGTAGTCTCCAGTTCTTCCTCTCTGGCACATTCCACTTTAATACTTAGCTCTGTTTTTTTGAAATCTTCTGTTTAGCTGTTTTACTTCAACATGTTTTCCCTTTATTTTGGCCTTTCAATGCTTTATGGAAAATTTTAGAGCCTTTCTGACATTCGTTTCAAACTTTTTCTTTCTCTTTTGTCTTTGTAATGAACCTTTGCTCTCTTCATGGATGTCATCCTTGATATCATCCCACAGCTCATCTGGTCTTTGATCACTGGTATTCAATGCTTCAAAACATATTCCTAAAATGATTTTGAAATTAAGATGGAATAGATTCAATATGATATTTTGTTTCTTGCAGTCTTATTTTCATTTTCTTCAGCCTCAATTTGAATTTTAAAATGAGTATTTGATAGTGTGACCCATAGTCTGGCTTTGGTCTAGTTTTGACTGCCAATATTGAGCTTCTTCAGTGATTTATTTGTTCTATAGAAATAGTCAATCTGATTTCTACACAGCCCATCAGACGAGGTCCATGTGTAAAGTCAGCATGTGTGTCTTTTAAAAATATTATTTGCAATGAATAAATTAGATCATCCTATTTCCTGCCTCATATTTATCACTAATCCCTTATTTTCTAACTACTATTTTTCATTTAAGGACTTTTATTCATAGGGCTTCAGGCCTTTTATTCATAGGGCTTCAGGCCTTTTGTTCAAAGAAACATTATGAACTGTGCTCAACTCAAAGGCAACCACCACCAACAACAACATTCTTTCACTTTGCCTCACATACTTCGAACATCTTGCTAGGAAGTCCTATTCCTTGGAGAAGGACATGATGTTGGGAAGGGTGAAAGGTCGGTGAAGGAGAGGAAGACCCTCAACCAGGTAAGTTTATACAGTGGCTGCTGCAATGAACTCTTGTGTGTCAGGAAGGTGAGGATGGCCCAGGATAGAGCAGGGCTCAGATATTTCATTCATTAGGTCGACTGGACGGCATCTAACAACAACATTCTTTCACTTATAGATTGATTGTTTCTTGAGTTAAATTTAGGCATTCATTGTATATTCTCACTTCAAGTTGATTATCCCTCTTCATTTCTGAGAATTATTTACATATTTTAGATATAAGTCCTTTTATTTCAATGGGTTACAAATGCTTTTTTCAAAGTTATTTCATTTTATAAAGCATCAGGCTATATTATGCTTTTAATA
Organism: Elephantulus edwardii; assembly: GCF_000299155.1. Lineage (NCBI taxonomy): Eukaryota > Metazoa > Chordata > Mammalia > Macroscelidea > Macroscelididae > Elephantulus > Elephantulus edwardii. The sequence goes on along the minus strand of NW_006399861.1, from coordinate 550,697 downwards.
TTTTCCCATAAAAATTTATTTTACCTAAGAATTTTAAATTTTAGATTGGGATTTAGGTTTTATAAGTTAAAAAGAGAAGTAAGATGAATCACAATTAAATGATAAAGTAAGAAATAGTTGTTTCATAATTGATTATTTGTAGTGTGCTTATTAAGTATTAAAAATAAAATGTTCTTTATGGTATAAAATTAGCAACACCGAGGAAAACATAAAACCTAGTTCATGAGAAGGCAAGGACTTCTGAAGATAGCTTAATTTAATATATTGTTAATAAAAATGCAAAATATTTGGCAATATCTTAACATTAGAAATGCATATAACCTTGACCTAGCAATTAAATTTTGAGGAATTATTCTCACATAAACAAAAATACCAATAAATATATATTTGTGTGTAATATCTTTGTGTTAGACAAAGAATAAACAAAAATAATGAAAATAAATAATTCTAGAAAGAAGTAATAAACTAATAGCTGCTCCATAAAATATATTGCCTTTAATAAAATGAGTAAATTAAAGACTAGACATATAGTCTAAAGTTATTTCTATGGGATTACTAAGAGAAGATTCAGAACGTGAAATTATCTAATTTGCCAACAGTAACTAAAACCCACCTTCATGTGTATTTGAACTTGAAGGAGCAATGTAGAAAAATAGGAAACAATGAGTTGGGAGACAGGTAAATAAAAGGATAAGAAAAAGAAAAGAAATAAAAATGTAAGTTAGTCCTATAAATAATCAACTAAATATAGGACATATATTTCTTGAAACAAAAATTTAAGTGTTTATGAAACATGAAAAAGTAAAATCTTATAGTCACATATGGTTTATGAGCTAAATTTACATTTGCATAGTATTTGTCAGTCGATTTACTAAATAAAATACAAACTTTTGCCTTAGGATCTGAAAACTTAAATTCATGCAGACTTAATCAATGGAATGAATTCTCCCATAAGATAAACTGTTAGGGTTTTTGCATTTTGTTTAATTTTTTGTTTCTGTTGAGCTTTGAGTGAAAGTTTACACAGCAAATTGGTTTTCCAATCAATTGTCAGTACAGATTTAGCTTTATGACTTAACCTTCTCACATTGTTACAGTATGCATCCCACTTCCTCCTTATTATTCTCATTTCCATTCATTCTTAATCTTATCCCTTCTTGCCTTCTGCTATTTCTCTCTGGGTAAATACTACCTTTTTGATTTTGTATGATTGTTTACCTTATAAGCTTGTGTTTGCTGTTGTTGTGTACCATCGGGTCAGAACTGATCCATAGCTGATGCTCCAGTGGGTTTTTAGAGGCAGAATATCACATGGGAGATTGCCCAATTTTCTCCTGAGGAGCAACTGGTGGATTAGGATTGTGTAGCTTTGGGTTAGCAATGACACTTCATACCACCAAGCCACCAGCGATCCCTCCAAGCAAGTGTACTGATGGACTCAAAGTTGAGCCACTAGGTTGCATTTAATCCTTGTCTCAAAGAGTGACTAGGAACACACTGGGGTGGTCAGATCAGCTAGCTTGGTCATTTATATGAATTTGAGCTTTATTGCATATTTCGCTCTCACTTTGTTCAGGATTATCTACTATGATCCCACTGAGAGCAGTGGAAGCTTGGGCACGATAAAAAAGGAACATAACATAACCAACAATGTTCTTTGTATTTTTTCCTACACATTAGCTTTATAAGCTAAAAAAATATCTATTTCACTTGGAATTGATGTGTAAATCAATTTAATTATATGTAATCTTTTCATTTTTAGTGATAAAAAGTAGCTTTTTGCCTTTTTAATTGAAAAGTTCATATTTAAGATATTAAGAATATTCCATTAAAATAAAATATTTTTAAGAAATCAATATCTGTAAAGGCAATGAACTAGTGAAATTAGTTTTTTCACTATAAAGGATCTCATCACATCAACACACAGACAAGTGAATCAAAACTGTCATAGTTTCCACCAATAAAATTTATGTTCATTAAATGCCTTCAGAAAAAGACAAAGATGGGAATGTAATGGTATTATTCTAGTCTCTCAAATAGTTTCCTAGTAATAGTATTAAGGAAACTCTTATTACATCACATAGAATGAATTAATTATACGTTTATACATATATCATAGGTCAATAAGAAGTTTGTTCTCTTGGTAAGCCCTTGTAGGAATTCCTTGGCTGCTATTCAAGATCAGAACCAAACTACGAAGACGCCCTATTGAGTAAAACTGGCATCTACTTCTGGCCTTAGCTCATCAATAAATTACCAGAAGGAATATTTCCTTTCTGTCACTTGGGAGCTGCATATGAAATCAGATTCTGCTTACTGCTTGTTCAGTCAGGCCCAGACCTATTGGGAACCTGAAACCGCCAGGCACAATGACTCATTCAGGCCTGTGCACAAGGAAGGAAATGCAGGGATGGCCAAAAGTTATGTGGAGTTCCATTCAGAGCACCACACATTTCCCTGAAACTTGCTTAGAAAAACATTCTAATGCTGTTTTTAGTGTGTTCTATTTGTCATTCTGAAACACAACACATTAGCTGCTTTGAACTCCTCAACACCAAAAATATTTAAGTTACATAAGCGAGTTGAGTGAAAGACTAAATGGAGCTTTTAACTCCACACACTCAAAAGCATCCCCTCATTGCCCTAACGAATAGTGAAGGAGGCTCTTGTAAGCGGCTGTGGAAAGCCCTCTAGACAGCCAGTCCATGTTGGACAGTGCAAAGGGGCAGCAAAACCAAGATAAACAGTCATGCATATTTTCTACTGCTGGAATGAAAAGCAATGTTTTATGAAAATATAGACATTTTCCTTTTACTGTTAAAATTCTTGCATGACTCTCATGTTCAGTTATTGGCTCGCTCTGACTTACACAATGTTTGAGGGTACAGGAAAAATATAAAAAGAGAGATGCTGCTTTTCTATCCTATTTTATCCTGTACACATCTCAAAGCAGTCACTCTTTCCCAGATTTTCTTAAGTTCATTTTTTTCTCCTTTTTTATCCATGTATTTCTGGAGTTAGCTTGGATATATCTTTACATTTAAAGCTGTATGCATGCCAAATAATTTCAGCACTTATTGGTATATAGTGTTCAGTGAGTGTGTGGGATGCTTTAAATGGATTTTGCATATCTGGAAAGGACTTTCGCTAAGTATGATGCGAACTGTGTTACAGCAAAGGGATGTGAGATGATTTATGCAGGTTCCTGTTACTAAGGGAGTTTTAATATACATGTGTAGAGAATGTTGAACAATACAGAAAAATAGAAGAATAAATTGCTTATTACCAGTTCTTTTTTTTTTATTACCAGTTCTTAACATAGTCATTTTCTCGCATTAGTAGAAATAACTGTAACCTGCCCAACTTGTACTTATGTGCTCTCACATGCGTACACACACACACACACACACACACACACATACACACACACTAAAAAAATAAGAGAACAGTAGCCAAACAGTGCTTTCATTGGAATTCCTACAGAAGAATGCTACTGAAAAATTGGTTATCTGAGGAAGAGGTTTGGGGATAGAATTATAATATTCATAAAAATTCTATGTTAAAAATACAATTTTAAATTAAATTTTATTACTTAATTTTTATTTGAAATTTTAGGGCAAACATGCAAAATTCAAAAGAGAGTTACCATTAAAATTAATTTGAAAAATCACATTTATACATAGTCATTCACTCTGTTGTCAAGTTGGACAGCAACTTTGTCTGACACATAGCAGACCCTTCATGGCTTTGCAAAGCTTTAAATTACAAAGGGTGTGATCTTTGAATTAGCAGTGCAACTTTCTAGAGACTATGCAACTAGTAGAGCAATTATCTGTTACCTTCCCTTTAGGTATAAACTCAGATTTTTGTTTTAAAAATACCAGTAAGCACTTGTTCCTGTTATTAGGTATTGATGAATTTTGTACACTCATAGTGGCCCTATTGAACAAAAGGTCTGAACCCTGATGTATTCTTCACTATCTTTATAATCCTCAACAAACTTGAGCCCATTACCACAGTCACTATAGAAATCCATCTCACTGATCATCAGAACTCAAAATAGTCTTGGGGAAAAATATGATTAGATATATGGTCATGACAGGAGTCCAGAATAAAGGCTGCACAGTGGAGTGGACTTGGGGGGAGGGATTGTACAACAATGAAATGATTTTTCTTTTTTTTTTTCAAAGAGGGAATTGGGGGGAGAGGTGGGCAGGGAGAAAAACACAAAAATGAGTGAATGGAAATCCAAAGTCTCTGAAAAATTTTCATTAAAATTAATAAAAAAATAATTATAAAGCAATTTTAGTCAGCTAAATTAACTTACTATATTGTTTAGTAGTAGTATAATAAAAATAGCACAAATGAGTGGCCTGAATAAATAAAAATGTAAGTTTAATTGTAAAAAACATGAAGGGGAGAAAGAAGTGCTGACAAAGGGAGTGGAAAATACTAAGAGAGCAAAGACAAGTGGGTAGATGATGGATGTGAAGGAATAGGCAATGTCTAGTGGGGAATTGATTAAATGGAGTGATAAAAGTCATAGATAAATAGTAATTAATTATATGTAAGATAAAATTTATAGAAATAACTGTGCAAAGTAAAATGTACATGAAATAATTGTATAAAACAGTCTTCTTTATTAGTTTTCCACCTTTCCTATACATGGGAAGAAGTTGAAAAATAGTATGCGCTGGGACGCACCTTAGGAACTAAGCTGACACCATTGTTTATATAGCATTTGATATTGAGTTACATATGTGTTGCTTATGGATACAAGTGAAATAATATCATTGAAAGTTTCAATATTTTGGTGTGTTTATTATGGTGATAAAGGAGCTTTGGTGGCTTACTGGCAAGGAAAGAATTGTTTTGCCAATCCAAAGGTACATGGCTCAAACTCACCAGTTGCTCTGTGTGAGAAAGATGGACAATCTAATCTGATGTATTGCTACTGAAAACCCACTAGAGGGTTTGTCATGACTCAGTTCCAAACTGATGGTATACAATAATGACAACAGCAACATTATGTTGTTGTTATGACTATGCGGCATCATTTGACAGAGTGGGTCATAATAAATTATGGGTAACAAGAGAAAAAAGGGAATTCAAGAACTCTTAATTGTGCTGATGCAAACACTGAATATAGAACAAGAAGCGACCTTTGAACTAAACAAAAAAAATACAGCATGGCTTAAAATAAGGAAAGGTTAGACTCAGACTTGCATCCTTTAATCACATCAACTCAATAATTGGAGATAGACTATATAAAGGAGAATGTGGCATTAGCACTGGAGAAAATCTCACCAACAAACTAAGTTATGTGGATGCCATAACTGTATCTGAACAATGTGAAGAAAACTTGAACTATTGGATATATGATAATACTATTAAATGAAACCACTAATATATTTTAGACAAAGAATAACCACGGTGTTCCTCAGATGCAAGGGTGATGAAATTTGATTTCACACACTTTGTCAGGAGACATTGGTCCTTGGAAAAAAATACAATACTTTGAAAAGGAAAGGATCAGCAAAAGTCGGGAAATTTCTCAGTGACTCAATGACAATGACTGCAATAGCAGTCTTGAACATGGTGGAGATTGTGAAGCTGGGACAAGATAATAGTAGGTTCTGATAGGTTGGTTACAGGGTCACTAGGGGCATAGTTGACTCAATGGCACCTAACAACAATAATGGCAAGGTGAAACAAAAATGCATGTTCACACAAGAGAATGTACAAGAAAGTTACAGAGCAATAATAATAATAATCCATAAGGAAATAACCTAAGTGTTCATAAATAATGAATAAATATCTAAAATGTGGTACATCCATATTCAAAACTCAAATTTTTAATCAGTTCCAACTTATAGAAACCTTCTACTGTATTTCAAAGGCTGTGATTCTCAACCAGAGGAGACTGGCCATCTTTCTCCCTCAGAACATCTGGTGGATTCAAACCATGTGCCTTTGAGTTGGCAACATAACTCTCTACTACTTGGCCAGCAGAAATCCTTTTTATTATTCAGTCATAAAATGAATTGAAGTACTGTTAGAAAATAGAAGAACTATGGAAAAAAACACATTAAAAATAGATAGTTATAAAGCAGTACATATTTTTATTCCATTTATATGACAAGTGCAAAGTAGACAAATATAGAGTGATAGGAAGTAAATTATTGGTTCTCTAACATTGTCGACAGAAGTTCAGAAGGAGTGAGTTGGGACTAGTAACAAATGAGTACAGAGTTTTTTTATGAGCTGATGACAATGTTCTAAAATTTATACTGGAGATAGTTACACAATTCTGTAGAGATAATAAAAGCTCTTGAGTTGAATTGTACATTAAAAAAAAGGGAGAAAGACATTGATCTGAAATGCAACCTACATTAATTCTGCCTCATTTCCATAACAAAGAAATAACATTCTCAAATAGGATTATAACCATATGCATAGTTAGAATTTAGCACACATATTTTGAGGGGATATCATTCAATCCATAACCCTTGCATATAAGTAAAAATAAAAAGTAATATTATGGCATATTTATTATAAATAGTTTCTAAAGATTTCAAATGAAATATTGATAGCAAAAAATAAATGGTAATAATTAATGGTAATATGTAAGTGAAATAATATAAGTAGGAGCACAGAGTTTAGGAAACTATTTGAACTATTTTAGCACTTCAAAATGTCAGACAATTTACTGAGGATTTATTCACATGGTTTGGAAGGTCTTACAGACTGGTTATAAAAACATCTAAGAAGTGGGGCTGTTATGACAGACTCAAAAAGCAGTGGGAGCACAGAGTACTTTTCAGGTTATTTTATTACATTAGCAAGTGAAAAGAACAAATAAATTATTGTCCTGCTAGGTCTAACCTCAGATAGAGAAGGCAAATAATTAAGAAAGAAAAGTAAAGTTGAATTCGGAAGGATTTAATTTGAGGGGGGAATAGACTTTCCTTTCTGCGTGCCTCAACCTCAAGGAAAGATCATACCTCAATTTAACTTCTTTCACATATTAGCCTTTATTTCAGGAAAATCTTTTATTAAATTTTGATGTTTCAATTTTTAAATGCGAGCTAGGATTGGAAATGTCATCTTATTGTCTAAGAATATTTTAACAGTAACTGAGGTGAAATTTTAGGAGGAAAATGGAGTTAGCGTAACCTTTATTACTTTTTACTATTTATTAAATATTTAAAATCTAGGTCAATTTATAGGAATTGTTCTTAGTTGGTAAATATAAAAGATACTTACGTTTAAATTCTAGTCTGAGTGCCATCACTATTTATCCTAGAAGAGCAGACATCAAACGTATTGCAAAATAACGAATAGCCTGAACATTAATGTTTCCTATGTAACTGGTATCTAACCTATTCCCATTTATTAATTATTTCACCAGCTCAACCAAGTTCTTATGCCAGTTTGAAGGAAGTATTTTTAAAAACAAAACCAAACTTTTCCTCAGATATAAAAAGTTATTAATTTCCCAATTCCTTTAACACCAAAACCAAGCAGAATTTACTATTATTGAGCATAGAATGCAATACAAATCTATACTAATTGTTTGCACATGTCCTTTATAAAATTCATTAATGTATTTTGTGGTATTTTTCATAGACACAGATTTGTTTTACTCTGTCCAGTGGTGAAAGGGAGACTCAGAGGAGAAAAGAAAACCCACATTTTTACAAACAAAAATGTTATTTTAGGGTTTCCCCCCTCCTTACTGGGTAATTTGGGATTATTACTATGATTAACTTGCTACATTTATACTGAGTTTGGGTGCTTTTACTGTGTGTAGGAGTAACACCTCATGGGAGAACTATTTCTTGCATCTCTATAGATTCCGATTTCAATCTTCACAGAGCATTAATTTTCCACCCTATATTCAATAAGGTATACTCAGCAAGAACTGTTGAAAGGAGTACTCAACTAAATGTTTCTAATCCCTTGTATTCCTTTCTCTTGTATTACAAAGCACATAGTAAGGAATGAGATTAGTTATTCTTCTTGAGCTAATAGTAACTCTTTTACTATTAATTTGAGGTTCATGATACTTCAAAGAGACTTAAACTATAAAGGTTTTCTACCTTATTATCCTACTTTTAGATTACATTTTTCCTCCTTTCACTTAAGAACAATTTAGAGAAAAAAAGAAATTAGTGTAATTGAGTAACTTTATCTAGGTAACTGAAACACCCTACCTTTCTTCTTGCGTCTCCACAGTTTACCATTTCCTACTCACCACCACACACTGGAATGTAGCCTGGAGCATCATTTACCCTGTTCTAAAGAAATCATAAAAGCAGTTGGGTAAGTGTGAACAGTGGACAACTTTTCTTTCTTTCTTTCTCTTTTTCCTGTTTTAACAGCATCATAAAGCAGTTGGGTGTGAACAGTGGGCAATTTTTCTTTCTTTATATTTTGGTAGATGGTGTCATTCACAAGTCTTCAACTCTACTTTCAAAACCTTCAGTAACTCTTGTTACAAACCACTATGGCTTGCCAGGACAAGAACACAATCAGAACAAAAGTGAATTCTGAAACTTTTTGTCAATATGGTTGCTAATCTTTTGTGTCATCCACTTAATTTCAATTCACCCTGAACCTACATAAAGAGTAGATTTCTGGGCTGTAATGTTAACACTTTTTTCTTTCATTGATAAGTTTGTGGGTACAAACTGTTGCCTTTAGTTGCCAGCTGCGTACTTTTACCATTGTGTCTGTAGGGTTCCTCCAATCCTACATTGTTCTTGCTGTTTTTATGTGTCCTCAAATGGACTATGCCTCATATCGACCTATGCACAGTAACTCTGAACTCTGCTCTATGCTGAGCCAATTTCACTGCCTTTGACACATCTATCCTCTTTATCCCAGTTTCTGTTTCAAGCTAGCTCATCTGGGGTCTTCCTCTCCTGCACTGGCCCTAGACCTTTCCAAGTATGATATCTTACTCCAAAGCATGGTTACATGCTTAAAGTATATGAGACTGAGTCTCAAAATCCTTGCCTCCAAAGAGCAGCTTGGTTTCACTCTCTCCAGGACAAAACTCTTAGTTCTCTTGGCAGTCCAACACTCTTCTCCAGCACCGTAACTCAAAAGCACCATTTCTTCTTCTGTCATCCTACACTATTGTCCAGCAATTTGATACATAATGAGTAAGTAGAAAGGAAAGAAAAATATAGATGTGTGGCAGGTAAAGATACAGGAATTTGATAAGGTAATTTTTTAAAAAAACTATTTTATATCCCTTGTTATTGTTAGACATTATTGAGTTGACAACGAATCACAGTGACTTTTGCCTTATTCTGCTCTATCCTTACCATCTCTAATATGCTTGATCTTGTTGCTACAGTCACTATGTTAATTCATATGGTTTAGAGTCTGATTCTCTTTCTCTAACCTTCCACTTTTCTGAACATATTGTCTTTTTTTTAGGACTGGTCCTTCTAGACAACACACTTAAATTATGTGAGATGGAGTTTCACCATTGCGTCCAAGGAGCACCCTGACAGCATTTCCTCTAAGACAGACTTGCTTGTTCTTTGAACAATCTACGTGGTATCAGTACTCTTCTCCAACACCACAACTAAAAGACATAGATTCTTCTTCTATCATTCTTAGTCATTGTCTAGGTTTCAGAAGCATGAGAAGGAACTAAAAATATCATGGCTTGGATCAAGCACATTTTAGTGCTCAAATATGCATATTTCTCTATAATGATGAGATGATATGAATCATCTGAGGACAACTAGTAATAATTATTTACTATTATATAGAAGTAAAATAGGAAAAGTGAACACGACTGACATTTAATTGATGTTAATTCACTGAGCTTCTGTAGGGAAGAGTAGATGTTGTAGTGGGGGGAAAAGTGACAAAACATAAAATGATGCAAATTTGGGATTTTTGAAGGCTACATTTGGGCTAGTTTTAATCACCTCTGTTTGCCTGCATTTCATTAATTGCTCCATGAGTCTTTTGAATTAAATTTAACTAAATGACAAATTTACTCATTTAAATGAGATTCAATGCAACCTAATAACAACAACAAATGAGAAAACAAATTAAAAAAATCTTTGTCGTTGTTTTTGTTATGTACTGTTGTATACTTGCAACTCATAGCTACTCTATGTATAACAGCTCTGAACCCTGCTCTAACCTGAGCCAACTGTATTGTTTCTTACACATCCACCCCCCCATCACCCCTGTCACTGATCCAGTCCATCTTGTCCAGGGTCTTCCTCTTTTGCACTTTCCCTCCACCCTCCCAAGTACAATGTCCCTCTCTAAGGCCTGGTCACTCTTTCTATGTCAGATGGGCTTCACAATTCTTGCTTCCAGAGATCAGCCTGGTTTTATCCTCTCCAGGATGAACTTGTTCGTTGTCCTGGTAGTCCACTGTATACTCAATAATCTTCTTCAGAACCACAGTTCAATCAATTCTGTTTCTGTCATCACTAATCATTGTCCAGTTTTCTAATGCATAGCAAGTCATTGCAAAGACCATGGCCTGCATCAGATGCCCCTTAGTTTCTATACTGACATTGTTGCTCTTAAGTGCTTTGGAGAGGTCTCTAATAGCAGGTTTTCCCAATGCAAATCATATTTTGATTTCCTGGATGCTAGTACCAAAGGTATTGATTGTGAAGTCAAGCAAACTGGAGCTATTAACATTCTTCATTGACTATCATGGTGCTACCAACTGACCTAGTGAAGAGAGTCTTTGTTTTCTTGATGTTGAACTTCAGTCTATATTATTGAAGGCTACAGTCCTTGAAGATTATCCAAAAATGACTGGAACAGCACATCAACAGAGACCTGAGAGAAGGGGTCATGGTACTAGCGATATTGTAGCTGATGTTAGATGGATCTTAGCTGGAAGCAGGGAATACCAGAAGAATGTCTGTCTGTGTTTAATTGATTATGCAAAGGCGTTTGACTGTGTGGATAAGAACAAACTGTGGCTGACTCTGAAAAGAATGGAAATCCCATAACACTTAACCGTTCTAATAAGAAACCTATACTTGCACCAAGAGGTAGTCATCAGAACAGAGCAGGGAAACACTGCATGGTTCAAAATTGGGAAGGGTGTACGGCAGGAATGTGTCCTATCTCCATACCTTTTCAACCGGTATACAGAACAGATTATCCAAGAGAGGCTGGACTCTATAAGGAGAAGTGTAGAGTCAGGATTGGTGGAAGATCTATTAACAATCTGCGTTATGCAGATGACACAACCCTGCTTGCTAAAACTGAAGAGGACCTGAAATGCTTGCTGCAGAGGGTCAAGAACTGCAGCCTTCAGTATGGATTGAGGCTCAATGTGAAGAAGACAAAGATTATCACCACTGGACTAATTGGCAGCATCAGGATGGATGGTGAAGGGATTGAGATTGTTCACAACTTTAGTCAGCTTGGCTTCACAGTCAACACTCTTGGCACCAGTAGCTAGGAAATTTTAGAAAAAAATATTGTGATAGGAAAGTCAGCTGTTAGTGACCTCTCCAAGTACTGAAGAGCAATGGTGTCACTCTGGAGACTAAGATGTGTCTGATACAGGCTGAGGTCTTTGCAATCATTTGTCATGCATCAGAGAGTTGGACAATGACTAAGGAGGATAGAAGGAGAATTGAAACCTTTGAGCTGTGGTGCTGGAGAATATTGAATGTACCGTGGACTACAAAGAGAACAAACAGATTCATCCTGGAGAGGGTTAAATGAGGCTGCTTGTTGGAGGCAAGGATTCTGGGGCTTCATCTGACATACACTGGACATGTTGTAAGGAGGGACAGGTCCTTGGAAAGGGACATCATGCTTGGGAGGGTGGAGGGACGGCGCAAGAGGGGAAGACCCTCTATGAGGTGGATTGATTCAGTGACTGGGGTAATCAGGATGGGTGTGTCAGAGGCAGTGCAATTGGCACAGGATAAATCAGGGTTTAGGGCTGTTGTAGATAGGGTCTCTATGAGTCACAAATGACTCAACGGCACATAACAACAACAACAATCCTTGAGCTTCTTCAGCAAGTGATTCAGGCCTCCTCAGTTTTGGCAAGCAGCGGTTGTGTCATCTGCATAACACAGGTTGTTGATGAGTCTTCCTCCAATCCTGATGCCACATTCCTCCTCATAGAGCCCAGACTCACAGATGATCTGTTCTGCGTATAGATTGAAAACATGGAGATAGGACACATCCCTGACACACTACCTTCCTGACTTTGAACCATGTAATGTTTCCTTGCTCTATTATGAAGACTGCTTCCTGGTCCAAGGATAGGTTTTCCATAAGCACAATTAAGCGTTCTGGAATTCTCATTCTTCTCAGAGTAAGCCAGTTTGTTGTTATCCACACAGTAAAATGCCTTTGCATAGTCCATGAAACAATGATAGATACTTCTCTGGTACTTTCTGCTTTCAGCCAGGATCCATCTCAAAGGTTTTCGTTGTATGAAATAGCCAAAAACCTTGTTCAAACTTACCAAAATATTTCATTATATCTTTTGCTTCATGCACCACTTAGTGGAGCAAGAGAAGTAAATATATTGTATATTATTTTATATATTATTTACTATGGCTTAACACAAGAAATAAATTAAATTGCAAATTTTAAAGATAGTGGGCTAGAGAGAGAACTAAAATAGGAAAGGGCAAAACCATTGCTTCTGAAGTGAACCCAGCTCCTAGGGATTCTCATAGAACCATTTTCTAAACTACAGCCTCTGTGGAAGCTGTCATATCTTTCTTCCATGGAGGACCTGATGTGTTCAAGCCAGCCAAAAACTTTAAAAATTGTGAAGTCAAGATCCATTAGGGGAATGAATACATAGGTGACAAAGAAAAATCAGTATTATTTATGACTGTCTCCAAATCATTTGAAAAGTCTCTACAATCTTAGCGTGAATCTGTAAATTATCTTCTAAATTCTTTTTTTTTTAAAAATTCTATACTTTTTCTTAACAAATTTTTATTCTGGACATATACGAAGAATTTCAGGGTATTAAAGCCTAAATATTGCATAAGATTGTTTTGTTATGTCCACAACAACTCAAAATGACCCTATTTAAAGTAAATCTAAGCCTTGCCTGATGCTACATCATCTTCTTATTCCCTGTGCTTGAACCCATTGTTGCAGTCACTTCATAAGAATAATGGTCCCTAATTCCTCATTTTAAAAACTACTTGACAGTTTACTATGACATCATTTCAAAAGTTCTTAATTCTGCATAATTTCATCTAAAAGTGATTTTAACTTCTGCTATCCTGCCCTGCCCTGCTCTTTTTTCAAATAGCCTGCACAGTTGCCCCATGTGTGGTCAAAGCTAAATGAGGAACAATATGATATAGTCAAAAGTCAAAATCACTGATATGGAGGTGGAGCCAATTCACAGTTGATCCTTGATTGGGTTTTAATAAGTGTGAATTGCATGGGAGAAGATTGTCTATCTTTCTCCATTGGAACAGCTGGTGGGTTCAAGTTGTCTGCCATTGAGTTGGCAACACAAACCCTATGACTTGGCCCCCAGGGTGGAATCACAGAAAACTGTGGAGATATTTTGATTTGTGTTTTTATTTTTATCTTAATAAATGGATGATGTAAATTGAAAGAAAGATAACTGGAAAGTATACATCCAAGAAGAATTAAATAAATGTATCTTGGAAAAATTCATCCTGAAAGTGTATGTGAAGAAGGGTCCTCCTGAAGACCTACACTTTGCTTATCAGAAGAAATCATGACCCCACAGGCCATAAATCACACAGGAGGAGGTTGCTTATTTCACTCATGGTTGATTTGAACCTTTTGCCTTGGAGTTAGCAGCTCAACTCTCTACCTACTAGGCCACCAGAAGTCTTTTAAATATTTAATAAATTAAATAT
>NW_006399861.1:513731-533732 GCF_000299155.1 Elephantulus edwardii | reverse complement strand
GGATGGGAGTGTCAGAGACAGTGCGATTGGCACAGGACAAAGTGGAGTTTAGGGCTGTTGTACATGGCTATGAGTCGCAGTCAACTCGACAGCACATAACAACAACAGAACAACCACTTTAACAATTATTACTAATTTTTGGACTATTTCTTACTTTCTTTGTTTTAACAGAAATACCATGAGTAGGTGACCTTAGAAAGAAAAAAAAATCTCATTTCTCATGTTGTTGCTGTTATGTGCCTTTCAGTCACTTTTGACTCATAGTAACCCTATCTACAATAGCTCTGAAACTTGCTCCATCCTGTGCCAACCTTATTTTCTCTAACACACCTACCATCATTAAGGCAGTCACTGACTCAATCCATCTTATCAAAGTTCTTCCTCTCTTGTGCTCTCCCTCCACCCTTCCAAGCATGAGGTTCCTGTCCAAGGACGGTCCCTCCTTACAACATGACCAAAGTATGTTCGACAAGCCTCAGAATCCTTACCTCTGAAGAGTTGCCTAGTTTCACTCTCTCCAGGATGCACCTGTTTGTTCTCCTGGCAGACCAAGGTATGTTCAATACTCTCCACAACTCAAGGCATTGATTCTCTTTCTCGTATCCTTAGTCATTTTCTAGTTTTTGGATGTATAACAAGTAATTGTGAGGACCATGGCCTGGATCAAGTGCACCTTAGTCTCCAGACTAGTCACTGCTCTTTAGTATTCTAGAGAGTTCCCTGACAGCAGACTTTCCCAATGCAATTTATCTTTTGATTTCCTGGCTGTTGATACGAAGAGTATTGATTGTGGAGTGAAGTAAATTAAAACTGTTAACAATCTCAATCTCTTCACACTCTATCATAATGCTGCCAATTGGCCCAGTAGTGAGAATCTTTGTTTTCTTGGTGCTGAGCTTTAATTCATATTGAAGGCTGCAATCCTTGACCTTCTGCAGCAAGCACTACAAGTCCTCTTCAGTTTCAGCAAACAAGGTTTTGTCATCTGCCTAATGCAGATTGTTGATGAATCTTCCTCCAATCTGGATGCCACATTTCTCCTCATAGAGCCTAGCCTCCTGGATAATCTGTTCTGTATTTTAATTGAAAAGGTATGGAGATAGGAAACATGCCTGATGTACACCCTACCCAATTTTGAATCATGCAATGTTTCCTTTCTCTGTTCTGACAACTCTCTCTTACTCCAAGTATAGGTTTCACATTAGCACAATCAATTATTCTGGGATTTCCATTCTTCTCAGAGTTAACCCCAGTTTGTTGTAATCTACATAGTCAAATGCCTTTGCATAATCAATGAAACACAGATAGATATTCCTCTGGTACTCTCTATTCACAGCCAAGATCCACCTGACATTAGCTATAATATCCCTAGTACCACAACCCCTTCTAAACCCAGCCTGCATTTCTGGTAGTTCTGTTTATGTTTTTACTCTTTTAGTTGTAGTCAAGGAATTCTGACCCAAGAATACTTCATGAGTACAGAGAGTAATTACATGACAGTTTTCAAGACTGTGATCCTTCAGAATTAGATCACCAAGCCTGTCTATTAAAGAATCTGTCTATGCATTTGAACCGTCAACCTTTGACTAAGAGTTGATTCAAAGTCTAATATGTTTCCTCTCTGCAGTTTCTGGAGGGGAACGTCTCACCTCTGCTTCTCTACTTTTGACATTCTTTCTCTCCTTGACTATGTTCAACTGCGTCTGTCATTCCTTTACTTATCTCTGTTTATGCTTGTTTTATTTATTTATTTGTTTGTTTGTTTTATGTATTAGGCACAGTTAGATAGGATCTGCTCTTCATTGATATGACTTCTTTAACTGAAGGAATTCTACTACATCCACAGGTACAGGATTTAAGATTCCAACAGATATTTTGGGGGGCATGCTTGCATTTACAGCCTTATTTAACAGTTTCTGTGTAATATATCCATTTATGTATTGATTCAGCAAATTAAAAACATATTGTTGTTTTACAGATGAAGATACTAATGCAAAGAGATGCTAAGGAACTCTCAGAATTCACATCAGCACTGACTGTCAAAGCCAGGGTTCAGAGCAGGCTTGTGTGACAGTAACCTTATACTCGTTCTTCATTTTCATGCAGTCAAAATAAAGATGGGATTATTTTTTATAATGCTTGGAATTAAGTTATACTGCAAAACACGATTATAAATGCTAACCAGTGTGATCATCTGAGTAGGAAAAATTATAAGTATTTGTACTCAGAACAATTTATCCAATTCTTCTTTACCCTTCTCCTGTTTTAAATGCTTTAAAAGTAATTTTTTACTTTGCTGTTTTGCATTTATAAACCATCTTCAAGAGAATTAGGCATAAACCGCCAAGAATTTCTGCAACCTGCAAGTTTAAAAGCTTGGTAGCACTGTGTGCTTGAACCTGTCTATGCCACTGAGCTGGCAGACTATTTAAAGTTCCTGTGGCTTGGGCAAAAGCCAGTATTTAGAGACAAAGTTTCTTAGAAAAGAGACTTTTCCCCTTTTCAACTATCCAAGTTATAAATCCTTCATTAGTTAATTATGATTAGGTAGATAAAACTAGGGTATGGTAGTACGGAGTTTGAAGTTGGGTTTGTTAAAGGGAAGATGTGTTTTATTTGAAAAAAAATTAAAGTGTGATGAATTGCAAAAAAGGCATAAATAAAAAATATTTTCCATTTATACAAGAAGTAAAAATATAAGAAACTCTAAAGTCACTGTTTTGGTCTGGATTCATAAATGCCTGGACTTATAAGTGGACAGCAACTTCCGGGCCATCACACTGTCATGCTGGGTTTTTTTGGCTGCCTCAGAAGAGGCTTTTCGTTTTATTCATTCACTCATTCATTTCTTTTCCACTTGCACAATGAGTGCCTAGAATGAGCAATGCCATTGTTCAAAATTTCTAAATTTATCTCTCTTGATTTATCATGTTTTACTCTGTAATTATTTACTCTCAAAGTTACTAATGTTTCACTGCCTTAAATCCTGTATGATCTAAAACTATAGTAAAAAGGAAAAAAAAGAGTCTGAGATTATTTTTGTTTCAATGAAATAATTTCTCTCAGAAAGAAACATTGAGAGTCTATTTTGCTTCTACTTTCCTATGTCTTAAATGCTTTCCACTTTTCAATTTTTATCAAAATGGCTTAACTCTCCTTCTCTCTATAATAGTCAGCTTCCATTTTTGTTCTTCCATATGGTGTCCTTTTTACTACTACAACCTAAAGTCAACTCTTCATCCTCTAAAAAATCAAGGCAACTATTTTATTAATTCATATTGGAATTAATCTAACAAAGGAGAAGATGACTCTCTTTATTTACTTTAATTCTGCATAATTCCTTATATATGTATATATTAATTGCACATATATGTATATATTAATTGCATATATATATTAATTGCACATATATGTGTGTGTATCTATCTATCTATCTATCTATCTATCTATCTATCTATCTAGTGGCCTAGTGGTTAAGGAGCTGTGCTAATAACTCAAACAAAAACAGCTGGAATCTACAATTCCCTCCATGTGAGAAAAATCAGGTTATTTCCTCTTGTGTGATTTACAGCCTCTGAAAACCCATTGAAGAATTGGCTGAGTCAGTTCTGACTCAATAGCACATAACAACAGCATACTTAACTATCTAGATATGTTTGTGTGTGAAGAATAAATGTCTTTTAAGATATGATGTCAGGGAGCTCAGATGGTTTGTGATAAGAAGTTATGCTACCAACCCAAAGACAGGCAGTTCACATTCACAAAGTGCTCTGTTGGAAAAAGATGGGCAATTTCCTTCTGAAATTTGCAGCTTCTGAAAATCTACTGCAGAGCCAATTATTAGTCAGTTCCAACCTGATGGTACGTAACAACAAAATATAATGATAAATTGTTTTTTAGTGTCGTCTTAGGGTAAAATATCTATATGTTGTTGCTTTTGTAGTTATTGTGTGCTATTACATCAGAAACCAAGTTATAGCAGAGCATCCAGCAGGCTTTCAGAGAGAATAAATAAAATGGGAGAAGATTGCTCATCTTTGTCCCACAGAACAGCTTGTGAATTCAAGCCATGTGTCTTTGGGATTGCAGCTCAGATTCGTACCACTAGGCCACCAGATGCTGTTGCATCAACTGCAACTCATAGCAAACCCATGCACAATAGCTTGGAACCCTGTGCTATCCTGAGCCAATCTCACTGTCTCTGATACACCTATCCCATTACAACTATTGTGTCAAACCTCCTTAATGTACCGACCCTTCATTCTTTCAAGTATGATGTCCTTCTCCAAGAACTGGTCACTCCTGGAACTATGTGCAATAAAACTTCAAAATCCTGGCCTTTATAAAAGCAAGCTTTTATCCTCTCCAGACCAGATCTGTTATCTTGGTAGGTTCAATACTCCAGTACTACAACTCAAAGGCATTGATCTTTCTTCATCTTTAATATTTTCCCAGCTCTCTGAGGCATCATAAGTATTAGCTAAGACCATGACCTGGATCAGGACACTGTAGTCTCTACACTGACATCATTGCTCTTTAGAACTCTGAAGAAGTCCCTAATTGTAGATTTTCCTAACGCAATGCAGCTTTTTTATTTCCTGACTAGTAGTGTCTAGAGGGTTAATTGTGGTACTGAGTAAGGTAAATTGTCAACAATCTCATTTTTTTTCTCCTTCTATAGGAGCAAGGAGACATTGCATGGTTCAAAACTGGGAAGGATGTACTCGAGGGTTGTATTCTGTCTCAATACCTTTCCAATCTATATGCAGAACAGATCATCTGAGACTCTGGGGCCTATGAGAAGGGAATGTGGCATCAGGATTGGAGGAAGAGTCATCAACAACCTATATTATGCAGATGACACAATCCTGCTTGAAACTGAGGAAGATCTGAAGCACATAAGGTCAAGGTCTGCAGCCTTCAATATGGATTAAAGCTCAACATCAAGGAAACAAAGAGTATCACCACTGGGTCTATTGGAAGCATTATGATAGATGGTGAAGAGATTGAGATGGTTAACAGCTTTAGTTTGCTTCACTCCACAAACTACACCCTTGGTACCAGTAGCCAGAAAATCAAGAGACGAATTACATTGGGAAAGTCTGCTTTCAGGGATGTCTCCAGAGTACTGAAGAACAGTCATGGCAGTCTGGAGACTAAGGTGTGATTGATCCAGGCCATAGTCTTTGCAATTACTTGCTATGCATCAGAGAGCTGGACAATGAGTAGGGATGATAGGAAGAGAATTTGTGTCTTTGAGCTGTGATGCTAGAGAAGAGTGTTCAATATGCCATTGACTGATAAGAGAAGAAACAGGTTTATTTTAAAGAGGGAGAAATCAGTTCCTTGGAGACAAGAATTCTGAGGCATTGTTTGACACATATTGTACATGTTGCAAGGAGGGACTGGTCCTTGGAGAAGGTCATCATGCTTGGAATGGTAGAAAGACAGAGAAAGAGATACCATCAATGCAGTGGATTGATACAGTGACTGGGGTAATGAGGGTAGGTAGGTCAGAGACAGTAAAGTTGGCACAGGATAGAGCAAGTTTCAGGGCTTTTGTACATAGGGTCGTTATGAGTCACAAGCTACTCGATGGCACATAACAATAACAACAACAAATCATGATGTTAGGTTAGTTAGCAGCTATACCACTAGAGGCAGAATCTTCTCACGGAGAATCACAAACAAGGGGAAACAGTTCAAACAGAACTACTGATTAGAACATGGAATTTTAGAAGTATGAATGTAGGGAAATTGTTAAGGAAGAAGTGAAATGCATAATTATTGACATATTTGGCATTGGGAAAATGAAATGAGTTGGCATGGGATATTTTGATTCAAATAATCATATGATCTACCATGATGGAGATGTAAAAATTGAGAAAAGAATGAGTCACATTCATAGTTAAAAAGCATTCTATATCCATCCTGAAATAAAATGTTGTGACAGTATAACATCATCTGTATGTATACAAGGAATACCTGTTAATACCACTATTATTCAAATATACGCACCAACAATGAGGGTCAAAGAGAAGAAAATAGCCGACTTCTACCAACTTTGTAGTTAGAGATCGAGTGACCATGCAACTAAGATTCATTGGTAATAATGCATGATTGGAATGCAAAAGTTGGGAAGAGGAAAGAAGGATCAGTGATCAGAAAGAGTGTAGTTTGTGAAAGAAATGATGCTGGGGGCAGAATGATAGAATGCGGTGTAATCAATGAATTATTCATCTCAAACACCTTTTATAAGAAATATAAATGGTGACTACAAACATGGACTTCACATGATGTTCTACACAGGAATCAGATTGATGACATCTGTGGAAAGAATCATTGGAAAAGTTCAATATCAGCTGTGAAAACTAGGCTAGGTGTTGCCCGTGGAACAGACCATCAACTACTCACATGCCAGTTCAAAGTGAAGCTAAAGAAAATTAAAGCAAATCCACAAGAACCAAAGTTTGGTGAGTCTATCTCACCAAAATTTAAAACCTGTCTCAGGAAGAGGTTTGAAGCCTTGAGTACTAATGAGTGAAGGGCAGATGAGTTGTGGGAGTATATAAAGATATTGTTCATGAAGAATGCAAAAAGTCACTGCAAAGAAAGAGGAGAAAGAAAGTCCAAGATGGTCCTACAAAACCAATAGGCCAAAGCAAAGCAAAGAAATCAAGAAGTTAAGGAGCTGAATAGATTTAAAAAGGCAGCATGAGAAGACAAAGCAAAGTATTATAATGAAATGTGCAAGGGGCTGGAATTGGAAAATAAAAAAAAAAGATGAACTCACTTGGCATTTCATAAGTCAATGAACTGAGGAACAATTCAAGCCTCAATTTGGAATACTTAAGGATGCTGAAGACATAACATTGAATGGCCTAGGAACAATCAAAAGAAGATAGAGTACACAGAGTTACTACACCAAAAAGAATTGGCTGACCCAGAAGAAATTCATGACACAACAATGATCAAAAGCCTATCATGATAAGGGAGGAAGTTCAAGCTGCTCTGAAGGAATTGGCAAAAAACAAAGCCCCAGGAATTTTTGGAATACCAATTGACATAGTTCAGCAAACAGATGGTGCCCTGGACATGTTAATCTGGGTTATGCCAAGAAATCTGGAAGACAACTTCCTGTCCAACTGATTGGAATAGATCTGTATTTATTTCCATTAAAAAATAATAATGTCCCAACAGAGTATGGAAATTATTGAATGATATCACTAATATAACACACAAGTAAAATCCTGCTGAAAATTTTCCAGAAACGACTGAAATATACATCAGTAGAGAACTGCCAGGTGTGCAGGCTGGGTTTAGAAGAGGCTGTGGCACTACGGACATAATAGACAACATTAGATAGATCTTGGTCAAAAGCAGAGAGTACCAGAGGGATGTCTGTGTTTCCTTGACTATGAAAAGACATTTGACTATGTGGATCACAACAAATGTAGCTAATGTTGAGAAGAATGGGAATCCCAGAACACTTAAATGTGCTCCTGCAAAGCCTATGCTTGGACCAGGAATCAGTAACAGAACAGAGTAGGGAAACACTGCATGGTTCAGGATCAGGAAAAAATTGTGTGTTGGGGATGCATCAATCTCTAGGCAGATCAGATTATTTGAGAAGTTGGACTTTATGAGGAGGAATGTGGTATCAGGATTGGAAGACAACTCATCAGCACCCTCTATTATGCATATGACACAAGCTTGCTTGCTGAAACAGAAAAGGACATGAGGCATTTACTTCAGAATGTCAAGGACTGTAGTCTTTAATATGGATTGAAGTTCAAGAAAACAAAGATTATCACCACTGGGCTTATTGGCAAATTCGTGATGAATGGAGAAAATAATGAGACTATTGGTAATTTCAGCTTGTTTGATTCCACAGTCAACACTTTTGACTCTAGCAGTCAAGAAATCACAAGGCCAATTGTATTGGAAAAGTCTGTTCTCAGGGTCCTCTCTCTGAAGAGCAACTGTCAGTCTGGAGACTAAGGTGTGTCCAATTCAAGTCATAGTCTGTGCAATTGCTACACATCAGAGAGATAGACAATAATGAAAGATGATAGAAGGATTTATACCTTTGAGTTGTGGTGTTGGAGAAGAGTGTTGAACATACTGAGGACTGTCAGGAGAACAAACAATTCTGCCCTGGATGGTAAAACCAGGCTGCTCCCAGGGGGCAAGGATTTTGAGGTTCTGTCTCACATACTTTGGGCATTTGCCCAGGAGGCACTAGTCCTTGGAGAGCAACCTCATGTTTGGAAGGGTAAAGGGACAGCAAAGAAAGACCCAGGATGAGATGGATTGACACAGTGACTGGAACAATGGGATGAGGTAGGTCTGTCTGAGACAATGAGATTGACTCAGGATAGGGAAGGTTTCAGAGCTAATGTACCTGGGGTTGTTATGAATCGCAGATGATTCAATTGCACATAACAACAGCATAATCATGGTGCTGACTATTGGCTCAGTAGTGAAAAATCTTTGTTTTCTTGATGTTGAGTTTCAATCCATATTGGAGACTGCAGTTACGCTTCAGGTCCTACTCAGTTTCAGCAAGCAATGTTGTGTCATCTACATAATGCAAGTTGTTGATAAGTTTTCCTCTAATCCTGATGTCACATTCATCTTCATTAAGTCCAACTTCCCGAATGATCTGTTCCACATTGTTGTTGTTGTTATGTGATAGTGAGTCAACTATGACAAACAGGGATCCTATGTACAGCAGCTCTGAACTCTGTCATGTCCAAAGCCAGTCTCACTAATTACAACACACCAACCTCCATTGCCGCAGTTACTGTATCACTTCATCTCATCATGAGATGGATTGTTCCAGAGATAGATTAAGCTATGGAGACAGGATGCATCCCTGATGCACTCTTTCCCCAGTTTTGAACCATGAAATGTTCCTTGTTATATTTTAATGATTGCATCATGGTCCAAATATAGGTTTTGCATGAGTACAATAAAATATTCTAAGATTCCCACTATTCTCAAAGTTAGCCACAATTTGTGGTGACCCACACAGTCAAATGTCTTTGTAAAGTCATTGAAACACAGATAGACATTTTGCAGATTCTGTGTTTTAAGTCAAGATTCATCTAACATTGACTATGATGCCCCTAGATAAAGATCTGTCTATTTATATATAAATAAATATCATTTTTGTGGAAGCATACTGCCACACATTTTCTCCCACGGAAAACTTGTGGTTCAAAACTGAACATGAAGTTAATAGTCAAGTGTTTTAACATTTATACTGCTAGGTTTTAATATATACCTCCCCTGCCAAATTGTTCACGTATTTCCACAACTATAGAACCAACTTGTAAAGAGTAATATATACCTTTTATCATCAACAGTATTTAATGATTATTGAGTTCTCAACAAAAGTTTATTGATTTTCTTTAATTTGGATTTCTTATGCTCAGATTAAAAGATTATCAGAGAAAAAATTTTATTAGAAGCATTTATCTCTATTCTAAAAATGATTAAGAGAATGTGAAAGTTTTCACTCTGGCATTCAAAGAGATTGAAACTTGTAACACTTATCTTAAAATGGGAATAAAAATTGAACAAGCTAAAAGCCAATAATTCTTCTTAGATCTATCAGAAAACTTTTCTTGCAACCTGGAAAGAAAGTAGATGAGAATTTTAGCCTTCAAAGGAAAGAAGCCCAGGGATTTTGGCCAGATACTGAAAACTGTGGTAATGGAAATACTCAAACTGTAGTTGAAAGGTTGGTGAGACGCAGTGTGGACCAACCTGAGAGTGACAATCTCTGGGAGGTATAAATCTTTCAAAGGAGTCCCCAGAGTTTCATAAGCTTTACCTACAGTATCTCTACCAGATTATCACTGCATAATTTAAATCATATGACCACTGAATATTAGTCTATAGTGGAAGAAATAAAAAGTGAGGAAGTGAGAGAAAGGAGTTCCATGAGAATTTTCTGGAATAACAGAATAGGTCGGTATCATTTTTGGTTAAAAGTTAATGTGTGTATTTCATTAAAAACTCACCTAACTCTATCTACCCTTAATATATACATTTTACCATATATTATTTTTTAAACACACAAAAACTATTAAAATATTATTTTGATATTTATATGAAATATAATATAAATAGAAAATAAGATGAATGGAATGTGGTGGGAGAGGCATGTTGTTGTTGTTTGATATAGAGTTGAATATGACTCATAATGACCTTATGAACAACAGATCCAGACCCAGTTCTATCCTCTGCCATCTTCATAATTTGTGTCATAGTTGAGCTCCTTGCTACAGTCACTATATCAATCCATCTGGCTGAGATCTTCCTCTCTTACTGAGTCACTTTTCCAAGCATGATGTTCTTCTTCAAGGAATACCCTCTCCTAACAACATGCACAAGGTGTGTGTGGCAAAGCTTTGTCATGTTTACTTCCAAGGAGCAAACTGGCTGCACTTTCTCCAAGACATAGCTGTCTATTCTTTTAGCTGTCTTAATATTAGCTACTCACACCATCCAGGGACTGCATAATTGTTTGCCTACCTACACAGCAGGAAGTTAAAACTTTAGGAAAATAAAGTTGATATATTTAACAGTCAACTTAAAAATAGATTATCAGAATAAATGAAGTCCTTTACATGATTCCGATACATGCACCATTTTATCTTGCTTAGACCTAAATTCAACACCTTGATACCAGTAGTCAGGAGATCAAGAGTGCATTGGGAAAGTCTGCTGTTAAACATCTCTCTCTAAAGTCCTAAACAACAGTGATGTCAGTCTAAAGAATAAGGGTCGCCTGATTCAGATCGCAGCCTTTTAAATCGCTTGTTTTACATCTGAGAGATGGATAATGAATACAGAAGAATCTATACTGTTGAGTTGTGTTGGAGAAAACAACTAAATATCTCATGGAATGCCAAACAAACAAGCAGATAGGTGCTCGAGAAACTGCAATCAGAATGTTTCTTTGAAGTTCTTTTGTATTTTAGACATATAATTATTATGTGCCATTGAGTTGCATGTGACTCATGGCCACCCCATGCACAATAGCTCTGAACCCTTTCCTATCCTAAGTCAATCTCACTATCTCTGACACACTGCTTCTTTATCACGGTTACTGTGTCAATATATCTTCTCCAGGATCTTTCTCTTTTGCATTCTTCTCTCCCTGTCCAGAATGATGTCCTCTTCCAAGGACCAGCCCCTCCTGGCAACATGTCCAAAGTATGTGAGACAGAGTTTTAAAATTCTTGCTTCCAAGGAACGACTTGGTTTCACTGTCTCCAGGATGCTGCTCTTTGCTCTTTTGGCAGTCTGTGGTATGTAAATATTCTCTTCTGTCAGACATTGTTGCTCTCTAGCACTCTGAAGAGGTCTCTGACAATATATTTTCCTAATACAATTCCTCTTTTAATTTCCTTACTACTAGTGCCAAGAATGTTGACTGTGGGACCAATAAGCTGAAATTGTTAACAGTATAAATTTCTTCTCTAATTTTCATGGTGTTGCAAATTTACCATATGATGACAAACTTTGTCTTCTTGAAGTCGAGTTTCAATCCATTTTTTAAGACTACAGTCCTTGACATTTTGCAGTAAACACTTCAGGTCTTCTTCAGTTTTAGCAAGCTATATTGCGCCATTTGTATAATGCAGGTTGTTGCTGAGTCTTCCTCCAATACTTTCCCCACATTTCTACTTATAAATTCCAGGCTCCTGAATTATTTATTCCACATATAGATTAAAAGGTACGGAGAAGGGATATATCTCTGACGCTATTTTCTTGCTCTGTTCTGAAGACTATTTCCTGATTCATATATAAGTTTTGTATGAGCACAATACGGTTTTCTAGGATTCCGATTCTTCTAGAAGTTAGCCACAATCTGCTGTGATCTGCACAGTCTCTGCTTAGTCAATGAAACACAGATAGACATTCCTGTAATACTTTCTGGTTTCAGGCAAGATCCAAATTACATTGGCTATGTTGCCCCTAGTGCCAAAGCTTGTTCTAAACCTATCTTGTATTTCTGGCAGTTCTCTGTTGATATAGTAGTTTTTGGATAATCATAAGCAGGATTTTACTTGTCTATGACATTGATGGTATTGTTTTATATCCCCGATTAAAACAAGCTTGGAAGGAGGAGTGGCATTCACTTCCATAATAGCTTGCCTCCGGAAACCCTATGAACCTGGAGAGAGGATGAAAGGCACCCAAGCGTCGAGGACTCTCCTTCATAGGGTCGCTATTAGTCGCCTGAAACTCCACAACACTTAACAACAATAATATCAACATAGTGAGAGAGATCAGTTGGCCCCGTGGACAAAAGGTGATGCTATCAAGCCAAAGGTGGGTGATTTTTAATCCCTGGCCCTTGAGCCTGTCTTTCATTGTTTTTGTTCAGGCATTCCTATAGGTCGTATAGCTCTGGTGTACAAGTTGCCATACCGCGGTCACTTGTGGTTGCTGTGAGGCTGAACACTGTGACACTGATGTGTCAAATGCGTTAATGGTTGGCTACCCAATGCAGACAGAGAGTGGGGTGGAGCTCCCTGACTAAAACAAGCTTGGAAGGAGGAGTGGCATCCACTTCCATAATAGCTTGCCTCTGGAAACCCTATGAACCTGGAGAGAGGATGGAAGGCACTCAAGCATTGAGGACTCTCCTTCATAGGGTTGCTATGAGCCTCCTGCGACTCAACAGCACTTAAAAACAACAACAACATGACATTAATGATATTGTTTTATAATTTCCACACTCTGTCAGGTCACTTTTCTTTTGGAATGAGGATAAATATGGATCTCTTCAACTTGATTGTCCTTCAGATCTTGGAAACCTTGTGAGAATGTCCAGGGCAATAACTGTTTGCTAAAATATGTCACTTAGTATTCTGTCAATTTCTGAGGCCTTATTTTTTGCCAATTCCTTAATAGCAACTTGAAAGTCCTCCTTAATCACCATTGTCTCTTGATCACATGTTGTTTCATGAAATTCTTCTGTCAGTCCAGTGTTTTTGGCACAGTGACTGTGTATTCCTTCCATATTCTTTTGATGCTTTCTGGGACATTCAATATTCTGCCCAATAACATCCCTAACTATTACAATTCTAGGCTTGAATTTATTCTTCCATTCCTTCAGCTTAAGAAATATTTAGTAAGTTTATCCCTTTTGAGTTTCTGACTCTAGCTCTTTGCACATTTCATTATAATACTTTACTTTGTCTTCCGTATCTGCCATTTGAAATCTTTGCTTTCCTGATAGTATCCATATGCATACAAGGATGACTTCTTAATATTTCTATCATTCAAATATATGCACCAACAACCAGAGGCAAAGAGAAGAAAATAGATGGTTTCTACTTTTGTAGTTGGGAATCCATCAAACACCATTCAAGATACATTACTAATACTGAGCGACTGTAAGGCAAAAGATGGGAAGAAAGATCAGCAGTCAGAAAATATGGACTCGGTGGCAGAAATGAGACTGGAGATAGAAGGATGTACGTTTGTAAAATTAATGATTTATTCATTGTAAATACCTTTTATAAGAAACACAAATGTTGACTATACAATTGGACTTCTTCTGATGGTCTGCATAAGATTCAGATTGATTACATCTGTGAAAAGAATAGTTGGAGCTCCTCAGTATCAGCTGTGAAAACTAGGGCAGGTGTTAATTATGGAACAGACCATCTAATTATTGCACTACAGCATCAAGAAGCCAAAGCAAAGGGAAGATATCAGGATTTGGACCTGTTTAGAGAGGCTATTTCCTGGAAAATGGCATCATCCTTGGAAAGGAAGAGGTCAGGGAAGAGAAGATAAATTGATAAAATATTTGTAGCAATGAACTCAAGTGTGTCAGGGATGATGGGGATGATATAGGATAGGACAATAAATATTTATATCTCATGAGAGCTCTATAAATTATACTTGACTTAACAGCACTTAACAACAACAACAACAACATACTTTCACAGATACCCATGGATATTCATGGGTAGATTGGGGACTTAATTTATATTTACAATATTCTGTTTTTTAAATTGAGTGCTAGTGTATCAGTTTTCTTTTTCTTAATTAGTAACTCCAAGGTAGATAGCTAAACAATGATACAGGCCATGGATGGTGTTAATTAATGTTTAATATTCCCGAGTGTGAACTAAAAGGTTGGTGATTTGAGTCTGTGCAAAGCTTCTTAGGAGAAAGATCTATTTTAGAAAAATCAACAACTGAAACTCTAGGGAACAAAGTTCTAATCTGACGCACGTGGCAGGGTCACTTTAACTTAAACTCAGTGACAACTGGGATAGATAGACAATTATATTAGTAATTATTTAAATAGCTTTCAGAGGCTCTAAATTCATGCGAAAAGATTGGAGTTTGCCCATATTCTCTTCTGTGGATTTGCTGGTGGATTAGAACAGTCAGAAAAGAGCCACTTCTGGATTAGAAGAATACCTCCCTATTGGCGAGGCCACCAGAGTCCCTTTATGAATATTGTTAAGTGTGTGTGATAGATTTCATACTAATTTTTTTTCAAATTAATCCATTAGTAGTAGTAGTAGTTGTTGTTGTTGTTGTTAAGTGCTGTCGAGTTGCAGGCGACTCATAACAACCCTATGAAGGAGAGTCCTCAACGCTTGGGTGCCTTCCATCCTCTCTCCAGGTTCATAGGGTTTCCTGAGGCAAGCTATTATGGAAGTGGATGCCACTCCTCCTTCTAAATTCCATTAGTATCACTGTTTTATACTTTTCTGTCCACTGTTTTACTTTCTTGTTTCACAAATGTATATAATTTTTATCACAAAAGTTTTGACTAATAAAAGTTTTTAAAATGAAAAAAAAACAACAAAAACAAAGCCATCTGAGTGTCCAGCAAGAAGAAATTAATTTAACTGATATTTTTAACAAGTGATAAAAGGCATCACCTAGTTTCTCATTGCTGCTTATAACTCTCTTCACAATATCTCTATTATCAAACCTCAGTGAAATGCAAGTTTAAAACACAATATTGTATTATTATATATTTATTAGAGCAACCAAAATTACAAAAATACTGGAAACAAATGCTGAAGAGACTGTTTAAAAACCTAGATTGTTCATATATTGTCAAAAACCTAGATTGTTCATATATTGATGATGAGAACAGTTTGGCAGTTTGCTACAAAAACCAAACTTGTAACAATCATACAACCCAGAAATTGCACTTCTGGGCAGTTATCCCAGAAAATGAAGAATTATGCTCACAGAGAGCTGTACAGAAATGTTTATAGAAATTTTATTTCTGATTGCAAAAGCTAGAAATAACACAAATGTTTTTCTGGAATAGAAATTGGCTAGTTGGTTAAACGCACATACACACACAATCAATACATGAAATGACCTAGCTGAAAAAACTTAGAGGATTGTGTTGTGTGAAAAAGCAATCCCAAAAGGTCATAACATTCTTGAAATGAATGATGACAAAAAGATAAACAGGTTAATATTATTACTAAGGGTAAAACAAAACATGGCAGTGATCAACATTTGTGTAGGATTATAAAAGGCTATAATTTAGAAGTCCTGTAATATCAGAATTGCTCTGTTCTAAACTATATAGTATATTTATATCGTTGGTTGTGACAATTCACTATCATAGGGTTTTTCCCTAGATATTATCACTGGGAAAAATCTGGCAGAGAATATGCATTGTTTCTTATTTCCCTTTATTTAACTTTTTTATTATGATGAAAGTTAAGGGTTGAAATGGAAGCTAATTTTTTATTCCACCATGCATACATTTTTTTTAGTGCAATACGTTATTTTATTGCTCAAAACTGTTCCAGGTTTCAGTTAGCACCTATGTCTCTTTGATAGAATCCATCTTTATATGTGTGTATGTATGCATGTGCGCACAATTTTAAAATTAAAGGTATTATAAAACGTTCCAAGCCCATCTTGCTGTTCCCCCCCCACTTCCCAAGTTTACTTTTTAAAATATTCATTTATTGTTGCACAATTTCCTTCTACCCCACCCAACCCTCTCCCAAACCACTTTTCAATATAAAATTTATTCTGGATTGTTGTCATACAAATGATGCCTAATCATATAGTCCTTTTAAACAGTTCTTTCCTTCATCTGTTCCAACACTGTATTCATTATCTATCTCCTCTTTTTATAATTTTCCTTCAACTCCCAATTTCAATCCTGTGTTATAAGAGTGGTGTTATGTGGCATTTGTCCTTTTGTGACTGAGATGTTTCACTCCATGTAATGTCCTCCAGGGTCACCGATGTTGTGTAACATTTTATGAATTCCTTGTTTTGCAGGGCTATGCATTTTCCATTGTACTAATATAGATTTTCTATTTATTAATTTGTTGATGGGCATTTGGGTTGTTTATATCTCTTTGCTATTATGAATTACACAGCAATAAACATTGGGCATATTTTGGTGGCAGATCTAATTTCCTTAAGGTATATATATCCCCATTAGTGGGATTGCTGGGTCAGATGAAATTTCTATTTCCAAGTTTTTGAGAAGCACCATACAGCCTTCCATAGTGCTTACACCATTTTACACCCCCACCAGCTGTGAAGAAGGGTTCCACCTTCTCCACAAGCTCATCAGCATTTGTTATTTGTTGCTCTGTTGAACTTTGCTATTGTAACTGAAATGAGATGATACCTCACAGTTTTTATTTACAGCTTTCTGAGAGCAAGGGATTTTAAACATTTCTTCATGTGTTTGTTTGTCATCTGGATGTCTTTTTTTGTGAATTAGATTTGTATCCTGTGCCTATTTTGAGATTAGGTTGTTTATTTTTTTCTTGTTGAGGTTCTGGAGTATTCTATACACTTTAGATATTCGTCTCTTACCAGATATGAACATTGCCAAATATTCTCGATCTGTGGATTTCTTTTTATCCTGTCAAAGTTCTTTGATGCCCAGAGAAGTTTGAATTTCAGAATGTCCCACTTATCTATTTCTCTCCTGGTTGTAGGTTTTTCAACAAGCTTGGAAAATTGTTCAAGTTGTGGATTATGATTTCTAGAGTTCTTCCAAGCTTTTCTCTCATGAAGTTTATAGTCCTTTGTTTTAGGCCCTTGATCCACCTTGAGTTTGTTTTATGTATGGTGTAAGGTGTGGGTCTTGCTTGAGTTTTCTACAGATAAGTATCCAATTTTGCCAATGCTATTTGTTAAAGAAGTTTTTGTTTCACCGCTTAGCTGATTTTGTCTCCTTGTCAAAAATCAGTTGACCTGATTTCTGGGTTCTCAATTCAATGCCAATGATCTGAGTGTCTGTCACTGTACCAGGATCACAATGTCTTGACCACCATGGCTATGTAGTAGGATTTGAGATCCTAACTTGTTTCTCTTTTTCAGAAATGCTTTACTAATTTGTGATCTCCTTCAATTCCAGATAAAATTGGAAATTTCCTTTCCATCTTGTTGAAGAATCCAATTTGTATCTGTATTGGGAATGCATTGAAATTGTAGGTTACCTTTGGTAAGATTGTCATTTCATGATATTGAGTCTTCCTATACATTAATATCTATGGTATATTCTTTGAATTTTCCAGGTCTATTTTTTTTGTCTCTTATAATAATGTGTAATTTTCTTTGAATAAGTATTTTGTGTCTCTAGTTAGAATTATTCTCAAGTATCTAATCTTGGCACCATAAACACTCTAGGCACTAGCAGTCAGAAAAAGAAAAGAAGAATTGTGTTGGGAGAATCTGTTGTCAGGGACCTCTCCAGAGTACTGAAAAAAACAACACTTTCAGTCTAGAGACTAAGGTGCATCTGATCTGGGCCAGAGTCTTCACCATTACTTGTTATGCCTCAGAGAGCTGGAGAATGATTAAGGATAACAGAAGAGTTGATTGCTTCGAGTTGTGGTGCTGGAAAAGAGTATTGAACATCGACTGCCAACAAAACAAATAGGTCCCACTCAGAGAGGGTAAAACCAAGTTTCTTCTTAGAGGATAGGATTTTGACGCTCCATCTCACATATTATGGACATGAGGCCAGGAGGGACCAGTCTTTGGAGAAGGACATCATGCTTATAAGGGTCAAGGGACAGCACAGGAGAGGAAGACATCAGATAAGATGGGTTGATACGGTAATTGGGGCAATGGGGGTAGGTGTGTTGTAATCAGTGAGACTGACTCAAGACAGGGCAGGCTTCAGAGGTGCTATACATGGGGCACTATGTGTCACAGGTGACTCAATGGCACATAACAACAATAAAACATTTGATCTTGTGATTAGCTATTAAAATAGGTATTGCTTTTCTTAGCTCCATTTCTGTTACTGTAGAGAAATCTAATTGATTTTTTTTATGTTGATCTTCTCTCCTGCACTTTCTACATTGGTTGACTATGTACTTAATTTTTTCAGAGTCTTCAGGATTTTCTAAGTATACTATCATATCATCTGTATATATAGAGATAATTTTACCTTCTCTTTGACAATTTGGATACCTCTTACTATATTTTCTTGTTTTATTGCTATAACTTAGACTTTGAATACGATATTGAATAGAAAAGGCGATAATGCACTTCCTTGTCTAGTTCCTATACTCATAGGGAATGTCTTTAATTTCTTTCATTTGAGAAAAATGTTGACTCCTGGTTTTGCATATGTATTTTTCACTAACTTGAGGAAATTACCCTCTATTCTTGTTTTGTTGAGTGTTTTAATCAGGAATGAGTGGGCTTTTCTACATCAATTGATAGGATCATGTGGTTCTTGTTTTTTTATTTGTTAATGTGTTAAATTACTCTGATTGTTTTTCTTATGTTGAACCATCCTTGCATAACTATTATGAATCCTTCTTGGTAATGGTGAATTTTTTTTTATGTGTGTGTTCTGTTTATGTACTGTTAAATTCTAATGGCTACAATTTTATTGGGGATTTTTGCATCTATGTTCATGAGAGATATTGGCTTATATTTTTCTGTTTTGGTGGTGTCTTTACCTGACTATGATATCAAGGATATCATAGAATGAGTCTGGAGGATTCCATCTTTTTCTATTTTCTGAACTTCTTTGTGTAGAATGGGTGACAGTTCTCTTAATAATTGAACAATTTCATTAGTAAAAACATCTGGTCCAGGGCTTCTCTTTTAATTTTGATGATGCTTGTTTTATCACCTGCTTAATTTCTTCTTTTGTAATGGGTTTGTTCAGGTATTCTACTTTAGTCTTTGTTAATTTAGGTAGGTTATGAGTTTCTAAGTGTTTGCATATTTTCTCTAGGGTTTCATATATGTATGTTTGAGTAAAATTTTTCTAATATTCCTTTGCTAGCCTTTTTTATTTTAGTTGGTTCTGTTGAGACATCACCTCTTTAATTTTTATTTGGATTATTTGTATGTTTTGTTCTTTTCCTTTGTTAGTTTTGCTAGTGGTTTGTAGATTTTATTGACCTTTTCAAAGAACGAACACCTGGTCTTCTTGATGATATCTATTATTTTTCTATTTTCTACTTCATTTCTTTCTGCCCTAATTTTTGTAATTTTTAAGGGGGTATTGGGATTTCTTATTGGTCTTTCTTCAGGTTTTTTGAGATGTTGAAGATTTTTTAAGATAAAAAATCAATTACCATTTTTTTATTCCCTTTTGATATGTTTACCTATTGTTATAAATTGACCTCTAACTACGGCTTTGGCTGTTTCCCAGAGGTTTTAGTAAGTTATGTTTTCATTTTCATTTCTTTAAAGAAACTTTTATTTCATATTTGTTCTATTAGCTACTTAAGTTCAAGAAGGATGCTATTCAGCTTCCAAATGTGTCGTTTTTGCTCATTTATTCTCTTGTTATTAATATCTAATTTTTGTTTCATTATTAACTGAGAAAATACTTTCTATTATTCCCATGTTGGCTTGTTTTTTTTTTTCTTTTTAATTTATTAAGGCTCGTTTACTATAACTATTTCTTTTTTTTTAATTTAGGTTGTTTATTTTTCATTTCAATGAACATCTACAGAGATTTTGGGATTCCATTCA
>NW_006399861.1:505861-513579 GCF_000299155.1 Elephantulus edwardii | reverse complement strand
ATACTCCTACGATAAAAATAATGCCCTAAAATATAATACTTTTAGACTATTCTCTTATTCCTCTTGATTAAGAAATAGTTATTATATATATAGTATAACTATTTCTTAATCAAGAGGAATAAGATGTGCATAATTGGAAGCTCAACACAGAAAGAAGCCAAAAATGCACTGAGAAAGTTGTGGAAGAGCTACCATAAGAAAAAAGTCGAGGCATAATGAAGAATGAGAGAATAGATCCCAAAAGAAAAAACAAAAGGTCAAATCATAATCAAGTCCTCTAGATTCATCCATGTTATGTGATATTGCTTGAATTCTTTCTTTTCTTTTAGGAACACATTGCATTCCAGTGTAAGAATGTATTATACCTGCTTTATCAATATGTTGTTTCCATCTCTTCATTATTATAAATAATACTGCAATGATGAGCACTAGGGATGGGGAAAGAAAAAAAGGGGGCAAAGATTAAGAAATAGTTCTATTTCATGAACAGAAAGACAATCTATAAGAAAGGGCTGACCAGATTTTGTAATTAAGTAATCAATAGCAGTCAAGGTTATGAAACAAAACATGTATTGAAAACTAAATTACTCATTACTCATTGCCATAGTCTTAGAACTGACTGATAGCTGATTCTCCAGCATGTTTTCAGAGGTTATAATCTGTACAGGAAGCATTTTTCTCCTTTAGAGCAGCTGGTGGATTTGAGCTCTCTACCTTTGGGTTTGTCAGCACAAATTCTTTCCCACTAAGCAATTATTATTTGTTCTGTTGTTAGTACGTCCTGTTTAGTCATGCATGACTCGTAATGAACAACAGATCTGCACTTTGTCCTGTCCAGTAACATCCTCATCATCTCTGACCCACTTGAACCGATTGCTGGAATCACTAAATTAATCATTTTTGCTGAGGGCCTTCCTCTGTTTTGATGACTATCCATCTTTCCATGTATGATGTCCCTCCCCAAGAAATAGCTTCTCTTAGAAATATGCTTTAACCACATAACATGAAGCTTTTTCATCTTTTTCTTTAAGGAGTAAGATATGTTTCTTTGCTCTCCAACACCACAAATAAAAGATATCAGCTATTCTGTCATCTTTATTTACTCTGCAGTTTTCAGATGCATAGCAAGTGGTTGAGAAGATAATGGCCCAAATCAGGTGCATCTTAGTTTTTAACACAATATTATTACTCTTCACTAACTTGGAATCAAGTAATATGAAATTTTTGACAAGCTCAATATTTTCTTGATCTATCATAATGTTGTTTATTGGTCTAGAGGTGGAAATTACTGTCTTCTTGATGTTGAGATGCAATGCATGTTGAAGGCTCTATTCTTTGATCTTCTGCAACAAGTATCCTAAGTTCTCAGTTTCAGTAAGCACGTTGTGTCATCTGCATAACACAGGTTATTGAGGAATCATCCTTCAATCCTGATCACACCTTTTCCTTTGTAAAGTCCAGCTTCTCAAATGATTTGCTCAGCATGCATCTTGAATAGGTATATAGAAAGGACACAACCCTGAAACACACTTTTCCTGATTTTAAACCATGAAATATGTCTTTGTTCTGTTCAAGTAAGAGCATCTTAGGTGAGGTATAGGCTTTTATGAAAACAGTTATGTGTTCTCAGAGGGGTAGTCTTCCCAATGTTAGCCATTCCTTTGAATAGTCAATAAAATACAAATAGATGTCTTCCTATTATTCTTTTCTTTCAGCCAGGATATCAGTAATAATATCATTGGTGCTGTGACTTCTTCTAAGCCCAGATTAGACTCCTGATGGTTCTCTGTCAATTAACTGTTTGAGCTATTTTTGTATCATCTTCAGAAATATTTTGCTTACATTTAATAGTAATGAAATTGTTTGATATTTTCCACATTCTACTGGATCACCTTTCTTGGGACTGGAAATAAATATGATCTCTTCCATCCAGTCAGTCAAACAGCACTCCTCCAAATTTCCTGGTGTAAACTGGTAGGCACATCAAGGGCTGCATTTATAAGCTGAAATATGTTAATTGGTATCTCGTCATTTCTGGGGATTTGTCAATACCTCATTGTAGCTTGAATTTCTTCCTTTATTACCATTGGGTTTTGATCATATGCTACTTCTGGAAATATTTTTATGTTAACCAAATATTTTTTTATAAAATGGCTCTTTCTTTTCTTTTGAACTTCTGTCTTTTTCTGTTGCTTTCAGGATCCTTCAAAATTTTCCTCATAGTATGCCTTAGTAGCACAACTCAAGACTTGATTTTTTTTTCAGTTCTTTCAACTTAAGAAATGTTGAGCAAGTTCTAGGCCACTGTTGTTCTACTCCCTCAAGGTGGATCAGACATATAGCTGAGGCTATAGCAAGTTTCAGTCAGTTAATCACAGAGGAGAAAACTATCCATCCTTCTGGAGAGAAGCTGATGAAATTGACCTATGTGCCTCTGGGTTTACAGCACAGTTCCTTACCACTAGACCACCAAAGGTTCTAGTATGATTTGCAAACTTTTACTCAATTAAAAACAATTTTTAGATGCTATAATGAGTACAAACATGCATATCTCTCTTCATGTGAAACCATGAGATTGCTGGGTCAAATCCTATTTCTATTTTCTATTTTTCTGAGAAAGTGGTAAATTGTTTTCCACAGTGGTTGTACTTATTTACATTTATTTTTTTTATTTTTTTATTTACATTTCTAACAGCAGTGTATGAAAGTCCAAACTCTGCACATTCTCAGCAGTATTTATTGTAATCTTACTGAACTTTGTTAATTTTTATAAGATTTTTATCTTTCCAATAACTAATGATCTTGAGCATTTCTTCATGTGTTTTTCCTGTCTGAATGTCTTCTTTGGTAAAGTGCCCGTTCACGCATCTCCTTTGCCCATTTTGCAATTGGGTTGCTTATAGTGTGTGTGTGTGTGTGTGTGTGTGTGTGTGTGTGTGTGTGTGTCTGTGTGTGTGTTGTTTTTGTGTGCCTTGGAGTTGGAACTGACTAATAGTTGATCTTGCAGAGGGTTTTCAGATGTATTTAATCACATGAGAGGTGACTGCCCATTCTTCTTCCATGAAGCTGCTGGTGGATTCGAACTGCATACCTCTGGGATATAGCAGAGCTTATCTCTAGACCCCTCAGAGCTTCCTTTTTCTTGTTGAAGTACTGATATTTTCTACAAATTTTAGAGATAAATCCCTTGTCAGAAATGTCACTGCCAAATGTTTGTTCCAGTCTTCAGGTTCTTACTACTCGTTTGCTTAAGTTTTCTGATGCACATAAGGATTTAATTTTTAGAAAGTCCCAATAACCTTGTTTAACTTTTGTTGATTGTGCATATTTGGTTATATCTGCTAGTTTATTTTTGTCTTTTATTAGGGCTCCTAAATGTATTCTTACATCTGGGCCAATTGGCAAAACCATGATAAATGGAGAGGAGATTAACTGTCGTTAACAATTTTTCAGGTTGCTCAGATACACAATCAACACTCTGGGAATCAGAAGCAGAAAATCAAAAGGTGAATTGCACTGGTAAAATCTGCTATCAGAGACCTCTCCAGAGTGCTAACGAGCAATGAAATCAGTCTGGAAATTTAAGACATGCCCGATCCAGGACGTTGTCTTTGAAATTAATTGCTATGCATCTGAAAGCTGGACAATGAATAAGGTTGACAGAAAAAAAAACCCGGTGAGGTGACTTTGAGTTGTGGTGCTGGAGAAGAGTGTTGAACATTCCATGGACACCATGACAACAGACAGGTCTGATCTGGAGAAGGTGAAACCAAATTGCTCCTCAGAGGTATGGATTTTGAAGCTCTGACTCACATACTATGGGCATCTTGCCAGAAAGGAACAGTCCTTGAAGCAGGACATCATTCTTGGAAGGGTGAAGGGTCAGAACAAGAGAGAAATACCATGGATGAGATTAATTGAAACAGTAACTGGGGTACTGGGGTAAGTGTGTCAGAAACAGTGAGTCTGACTCCAGATAGGACAGACTTCAGAGCTATTGTGCATAAGATTGCTATGAATTGCAGAAGACTTGATAACACATAACAAAAACAAGTTTGCTCACTTAGAGAGCCCTAGTAGTAAGGAGTTGTATTGCTGACTCAAAAGTACATAATTTTAATTCATCAGCTGCTCCATGGGAGAAAGATGATCAATCCCTTTCTTCCTGTGCAATTTACTGCCCCAGAAAACCATAGGGTCAGCTATGGGTTAGTTTTTCTGAAATATGGCAAAATTATGAAAATGTCTTAGCCATAGCAAACATTGTAAAGGAATGCATCTCTAGATAGAATATCTCAGGAAAATAGCATCAGGAAACATCTAGATCTAGTGGCATGGCATAGTCCACTGACAGTGTTCTATGCCTTATTTTAGTAAGTAGTTTATGATTGATTAACATTTCAGATCACTCTGAAAGAAAAACAAAACAAGAAAAAAATGTAGAACAAACCTAAAACTAAAACAGAACAAACACATACACAAAACCCTAGCTCAAAAGGCATAATGGTGGCCTAGTGGCAAGAAGCTGCACTGCAATACTGATGCTCCACTGGAGAAGGAGGAGCAATCTCCTCCTGTACCACTCAGATCTGATTTGAGAGTACACAGCAAGGAAAAGACAAACAAACAAACCAAAAACAACAAAACCCAAAACAAACCAAACAAACAAACAAACAAATCCCCCAAACCCAAGCTCACTATTCTTGTAGAAACTGATGACTGTTGGCCCTGAGACAAGGAGCCTTAGTTATTGGAATTGTAAAATGGTACAACCACTCTGGAAGAAAGTTTGGTGTTTCCTCAGAAAGCTGAATATAAACATTCTATATGATCCAGCTATGTCACTACTAGGAATATACCCTGAGAAAATGAGAACTGAGGCACAAATGGAGATTTGTATACCAATTTTCATACCAACATTATTCACTGTTGCATGAAGATGGAAATAGCCCAAATGGCCAACCACATTTGAATGAATTGAGAAATTGTGGTACATTCACACAATGGAATACTACTACGCAGGAGTCATGATTTTGTAAATCACTACTCAACTTGGGAGTGACTGGAGAGCAATTATGCTAGTGAACTAACTCAGTCCCATAAGGACAAATACTGAATAAGACCATTATTGTAGAATGTATATGAAGATCCAAGGCAGGGCAAGGAGAACAGAAGAGAGAGCATTGTGAAAGAGGTAGGGAGGGATTAATCGTAGGGACACACAATTTTATGGGTTGATGGGAAAAGGAAATGGGAAAGATCTGGTGAGAAAACAATGTATACAAACTACATAAGTAAACCAGTATAAAATTAAAATGTTATTAACTTAAAAATAGATTTTGAAGTATAATGGAAAACCTCCAACCAGGAGAGGATAAAATAGATGAATGGACCTTTCAAAAATAAAATCCCTATGCACATCAAAACGGATCTGTTTTGATCCAATTTATCTGGCATTGATCAGTATTTGTCTGTCAGTTCGCTACCCTGAGATAATTTGTGGATTGCTGTGATACTGAAAGCTGTGCCACTTGTGTGTCAAATGCCACAAAGGTTACCCAGGGTGAGCTCCCAGATTAAAATAGAATAGGAAGCAGGATTGACCATCCGCTTCTTAAATAATGGCCTCTGAAAGTCCTATGAACGGTAGAGGAACACAGATGGGTATAGTAGTAGTGGCAGAGCCCAGAGAGGAAGCCAGTCTAAATAAAAAGAAATAAAAACAAACATTATTTAATAATTGAAACATAGAATGTACATAGATTGAATGCTGGAAACTAGAGATTGTAAAAAATAAACCAAAATGTATGAACATTGGCATGCTAGGTATTAGTGAAATGAGATAGACTAGCTTGGGAAATTTGAATTAAATAATCATTTGAGACACTATTCTAGGAATGAAAAATAGACGAATGGTGTTAGATCCATGGTCAAATTCCCTCCTGAAAAACAATATTGTGAGTGATAGGATTTTATCCATATATATAAAAAGACATAGACATTCTTCTGGTACTCTCTGTTTTCTGCCAAGATTCATCTGACATTGGAAATAATGTCCCTAGTGCCACGACCTCTTCTAAAGCCAGCTTGTATTTCTGGTAGTTCTCTGTCAATGTACTGTTCAAGTCTTTTCTGGATAATCTTTAGCAGAATTTTGCTGGTGTGTGATATTAGTGATATTTTTTTGATAATTTCCACACTGTTGGGTCACCTTTTTTTGGAAAGGGAATAAATATGGATCTCTTAGTTGTCCTCCAGATTTCTTGGAACAATTTGCTGAGCACATGCAGTCTTTGTGTCTAATTCTCATTGCTTATCTTACGTCTTTTCTTAATTACAATATTGAATCTTATTCTTAGTGTTCACATGTGGGGATCCCATTATAATCATCAGACTAGATTAGTGGAAATGAGAAAAATCACAATACCTACCATTTACCAGAAGATAATTCATATGTGGGCAAATGGGAATATCAAGTAAACTTTGATGATATGTCTCAGAGTTCTAGTGTGAGAGTTTGAAAATGTGTGTCTGTTATGAAAGCTGCCTCCCTTAACTGGGAGAAAATCATTTGGCCGTTTTGTACTTTGTTTTTTTATCTATTGAAAAACCAAAACTCACTGCCTTTGAATCAGTTCAGATTCAGAGCAACCTTCACTGGCTTTCTGAAACTTTAAATCTTTAAGGAGGATACTAGCCATCTTTCTCCATGGTGGTGGCAAGTGAATTCGAACTTCTGATGTTTCAGGTAGCAGCCCAACAGATTATGTGCTACGTAACCAGAGATCTAAAGTGGTGCTATTAAGACTTCTTCCGACTACCTCAATTCTATTGAGAAGATCAAATGCAACAAGTATGGAAGCACATTGAAAAAATGTAAGATGTACACATTTTTCTATTTTTATTATGAGTCTCAAGTGACTCGACGGTGCATAACAAAAACAACAACATTATAGACATGGTTTATAGTGAACTATGGATAGCTGTTGTTTGCTTTCGAGGTGGAACCAACTCGTAGCTGACCCTCCCGTGGGTTTTCAGAGACAATATATTATACAAGAAGAGATAGCCCATTCTCCCACAGAGCAGCTGTGTGGATTCGAACCACATGCCTTTGGGATTGCAGTGCAGCTTCTTACCAATAGGCGCCATATGTGGATATGACTGAAGACTCAGATGAGTAAAATTACATACAACCCAACATAATACTATTAATGGGAAATTGTTATTTTAAGAGGCTCATGAATAAAAATTTACTCCCATTGCTGAATTGTTTCTGTCATAATCAACTTTCATTGAACCTGCTTAAACAGGGCTTTTCCTGTGGTTAATTATATTTTAGTCTCTTTTTCTGTGGTAGTAATAATATGTTGTTGCTGTTGTTATGTGCCGTCGAGTCATTTGAGACTCATAGCGACCCTATGTACAACAGCCCTAAACCGTGCTCTGTCCTGTGCCAATCTCATTGCCTCTGACACACCCATCCCGAGTGCTCCAGTCACTGAATCAATCCACCTCATAGAGGGTGTTCCCCCCCTGCGCTGTCCCTCTATTCCACCCAGCATGATGTCCCTCTCTAAAGACCTGTCTCTCCTTATAACGTGTCCAAAGTATGTCAGACAAAGCCCCAGACTCCTTGCCTCCAAGGAGCAGCCTGGTTTAATCCTCTCTACGATGAATCTGTTTGTTTTCTTGGCAGTCCATGGTACATTCAATAC
>NW_006399861.1:500917-505051 GCF_000299155.1 Elephantulus edwardii | reverse complement strand
CAGTAGAATCTTGCTTGCATGTGAAATCAATGATATTGTTCTGTAGTTTCCACACTCAGTTGGGTCGCCCTTCTTTGGGATGGGAACAAATATTGCCATGTTTCCATTCTCGTGTTCAATTCCATAACCTTAGTTGCACTCCTCCTATAATCACCATCAACCATTCCTGAATTTTTCAGTCACGCTTAACAGAAGTTCATTGTCCTTTATATCTTTTTTCCCTCCTCCCTCTCACATACCCTTGCTAAACACTCATAACCTTGATCGAGTCTATAAACTTGCCTCTTCTAGATAATATATATAAGTTGTTGTTGTAGTTATGTGCCATTGAGTTGCTTGCGACTCAAAGTGACCCTATGTACAAGAGCTCTATACGCTCTTCTGTCCTGTGTCAACGTAGCCATCTCAAATGCACTTATTTGGATCATAAAATATTTGGCCTTTTGTGACTGCTTATTTCCTCAGCATAATGTCTTCAAGGTCAGTTTATCTTCCATGCCTGAGTAGTCTGTGAGATGTCTCTTTACGAAACAATAACATCAAAAAGAGAGGGTTAGTGTTTGTTTTGGTTCATTTAACATTTTTCATAGCAGACTGCTCACTGTTTCACTTTATTTTATATATAAACATATTGTTTGGTGAAGACATACTAGCTTGCAGAACCCTTAATCCATGTAATCTGGGTTTATGAAAGTCAGAAGATTGGTAAGAAGAAACAGAAAGAAATGGTGAAGAAATTTAATATAGGTTTGATTAATAATCCTCTGAATATCTCTTCAATTCCAATATTATTTTTTTTAAGATTACTTTTTAAAGCTACACCCCAAACAAGAGGCAAGAATAAAATCCAACATACTGATTTAATGCATTTGGTCTGTGACCAAATTTTTGTTGTTTCTTCTGTCATATGGATATATTTGAATTTAAGATAACTATTTATTACCAGCAGGATAAGGATGGGCACTCTCCTCTCATGCGATTTAACTGCCTCTGAAAACGTGCCAAAAGGTCAGCTATGGGTTGGTTCACACAACAACATTTATTATTAAGAAGGCTCTTGTGGCCTAGTGGTGAAAAACTGCATTGCAATTCCAAAGGCATGAAGTTTGAGAAGGGTGGGCAACCTCCTCCTGTGCGATT
This sequence comes from Elephantulus edwardii, assembly GCF_000299155.1. Classification (NCBI taxonomy): domain Eukaryota; kingdom Metazoa; phylum Chordata; class Mammalia; order Macroscelidea; family Macroscelididae; genus Elephantulus; species Elephantulus edwardii. The sequence goes on along the minus strand of NW_006399861.1, from coordinate 503,911 downwards.
AAACTGCCTTGGAAAACCCGTTGGAGGGTCATCTAGTGGCATACAGAAAAAACAATCTTTATTATTAAGCAGGGCACTGAAAAAATTTAAGAATAACTATTCTTATGGATTAGGGTTAGGTCTGGTGGCCTAGTGGAAAGAAGCTGTGCTGCAATCCCAAAGGCACACCATTCGAATCCACCAGTTGCTCTGCGGGAAAAGGATGGGCAATCTCCTCTCATGTGATTTACGGCTTCTGAAAAGCCCTTGAAGGGTCAGCTATGAGTCAGTTCCAACTTGACAGCACACAACAACATTCTTAAAGGAGGGTCATTGAAAAGGGAAAAGACCATCAACAAGAAGGATTGACACAGGGAATGTAACCGTGTGCTTCAGGATACAGGCATCTTGACAGTGGCACAAGATAGAGCAAGATTTACATTTGTATGAATGGTAGTCAGCTTTCATGAACAAATTATTTGTGTGAGAAATTAGCTTTATATTTGTTCATGATATAGCATTATTTTTCAAATAATGATTGTTGTTAGGTACTAATGCAAGTAGTCCAGTTATGTGTGATTTTTAGCAAACAAGTGGTGGAAGTCTAGGCACATTTCAGTCTTTCATTCTGTGAGTTGAATTTTTTGCTCCAGAATGGTTTCCTTCCTTCTAACAAGCTCACTATTGTTTACTTTCTTTTCCCTGGCCTTGCACTTGTTGCAGAAATGCAAATTAATTTTAAAATTAGCCTAAATATGCTAGCAAATTAGAGAAAAATCACTCCAAAGCAGTGCATTCCCAAAATTAAAGAAAGGATTGTTTATTTGCACTGTTCTTTCCACTCCTGGCTACTTCACATTGACATGGATGACCCAGAAATTAGACTGCATTTGTTCTGTGGCTGCTGACAAATGGTTACATGAGTTTCACAGTACTCTTGGCCCCCGAGTACCTCATTTAAGTTATAAACCAATAGCTGTTGCTACTTTTTTTTTTTAGTCTTAAAAGTAAGACTCTTTAAACATCCACTTCCCACTTTTGATGGAAGGATAGTCTAGCATATGCAGTGTTGAGAATCCTGAGTCACCTTCTTCCTCCTCGTGTGGCTGAGGAGTAACATGGCACCAAGGACGTAGTAGGCCTGCCTTCCCACCTTCCTGCCACACCCTCAGTAGCTTTGTATTGGCACATAAACAGGTCTGTGTCTTCTTAAAGGACTCCTGGTGGCACAGTGTTTAAGCACTTCGCTGCATAGTGGGGAGAAACAGCCTGGTGATAACTCTCATGATTATAACCTAGTACACCTGAAGAGGTGCTTCTCCTCTGTCCTGTAACCACTTGGTCTGCTTGTAACATCTTGGATAGCATCAAGTTGTCTTCTAGAGCTCGTCCCAAGCAGCTAGTGAGAGGCTGAACCCTGAGAGACACAAGAAATTTCCTGTCCTCCCTGATCCTGGAGCAGGGGTATCACCCGAGAGTCACTCTTCTGTATGGTGATAACTTTGATGGAAATGAAGTTTGGAATTGGATACTTTTCCCTTTTGATTCTTTCTAGAATATAAAATAAAAAATCCAAGTTACTTTTCTTGGTTTCATGATAAGACCTATTAGTTACTAAGGAAAAAATATAGTTGTTTTTCCTTTTTGCATTTTATGCCCTGCAAACACATGCCCCAAACATCTCAGTGTACATAAAAAATGAAGGTGGCACCATCAGTCAGCGGCTGAGGAATCTGCTCCTTCTTCCCAGCTCTCTCCGAAGTTCTCAGAGTTTGTAGTGTTCTTGGCTTCCTATCTTGCCCAGCTCTATTTCCTTCATGTGAGTATAAATTATATTTCCTGGACAGAAAAGAAGGAAGTATATAAATCCGATTTATAGGTCACTTAAGAAAGGCAGAAACTGCAATGAATAAACCTAGTCTTGGCGTTTGTATTACGGAATAGATAGGGTGTTGTTAAATTGTGTTTAATGAAGCAAGTTTGCTTCTAGTATTTTTGGTGGGTTTGGGGTTTGTTTTTTTAGTTGTTTGGTTTTTTTTGTTTGTTTTTAAAGAATAATTCATATTAGTGGCAAGAAGCTGTGCTGCAATCCCAAAGGCACGTTGTTCTAATCTACTGCTCCATGAGAGAAGGGTGGGCAATCTCCTCCCATTTGATTAACTGCCTCTGAAAACCCACTGGAGGGTCAGCCATGGGTTGGTTCTGACTTGACGGTACACAGGAGAAACTTAATACAAAAAAAATCAGGAAATTATATACTCACGCACTGTTCAGAATTAACAAATTTGGGCATCTTGTCATAAATGCATGCTTCTGTTCTTTTTAAAAAATAAGTTCTGATTTCCACTGTTACCATCTTAGAAATTTCTGCTATTCTTCTTATGTGCCATTGAACTGACTAGCAACTCTGTGAATAATAGCTTTGAACCCTATCCTATCCTGAGCCAGTTCACCATCTCTGATACACTTACCCTTTTTGCCATAGTCATTGTGTTAATCCATCTCATCCAGGGTCTTTCTGTGTGCACTGACCCTCCACACTTCCAAGCATGATGTCTTTTTCTAGGGAATGATCCTTCCTGGAAACATACCCAAAGTATGTGAGATGGAGTTTCAAAATTCTTGCGTCCAAGGAGCAGCCTGATTCTACCCTGTCCAGGACAAACCTATTTGTTCTCTTGGCAGAACAAGAATTCAGTACTCTTCTCCAGCACCACAGATGAAAGGCATTGATTCAAATTCTGTCTCCTTAGTCATTGTCTAGCTCTCAGATGCATAGCAAGCAATTGAGAAGAGCATGACCTGGATCTGGCACACCTTATTCTCTAAACTGACATCATTCGTCTTTAATACTCTGGAGAAGTCCCTAACAGTAAACTTTCCTAAAGCAACTCACCCTTTGATTTCTTTTTTTTATTTTTCCCCCTATAATTATATTTTATTAATTTTCATAAACATTTACAGAGATTTTGGGTTTCCATTCATTCATTGTTGCACTATTCTCTCTACCCTCCT
>NW_006399861.1:475721-499142 GCF_000299155.1 Elephantulus edwardii | reverse complement strand
ACACCCTTTAAGAAAACTGAAATTATAAAAACAAGAGCAGAAATAAATGAAACCCTTTGATTTCTTGACAGTAGTGTTCATTGTGAAGCTGAGGGAGATGAAACTATTAACAACCTGGTTCTTTTCTCCATCTATTGTGATGCTGCCAGTTGGTCTGGTGATGAGAACCTTTGTCTTCTTGATGTTGAAATAAAATCCATAGTGTACACTGCAGTCCTTGGTCATTTGCAGTAAACACTTCCAACTCCTCAGTTCAAGGGAGAAAGGTTGTGCCATCTGCATAACATAGGTTGTTGATGAGTCTTCTCCAATCCTAACGCCACATTCCTCCTTGTAAAATCAGCTTCCCAGGTGATCAGTTCCACATAGATTGAAAAGGTATGGAGACAAGACACATCCCTGACACACTCCTTTCCAGATTTTGAACCATGTAGTGTTTCCTTGCTCTGTTCTGACGACTGCCTCCTGGTCCAAGTATAAGTTTTGCATAAGCACGATCAGGTGTTCTGGGATTTCTGTTCTTCTAAATCTTAGTCATAATTTGTTGTTATCTACACAGTCAAACACCTTTGCATAGACAATTAAACACAGGTAGACATTCCTCTGGTACTCTGCTTTCAGCCAAGATCCATGTGACATTGGCTGTGATGTCTCTAAAGCCATGCCTCTTCTAAACCCAGGTTGCCTTTCTGGCAGTTTTTGACGTACAGTTGTGGGTTGTTGTGGGTTTTATTATAATCTTCAGCAAGAATTTTTGTTAGCATGTGATATTAGTGATAATGTTTTGATAATTTCAACATTTTCAATAAATATGGATCTCTTCCAGTCAGTTAACGAGGTAGCTGTTCTCTAGCTTTCTTGGCACAACTAGGAAAGCATACTCAGGGCTGCATCTATTTGTTGAAATAAATCTAACATCTAATGTTGAAATGTCTATTGGTATTCCATCAGTTCCGGAGGCCTTATTTTTTGCCGATACCTTCAGAGCAGCTTGAACTTCCTCCTTTATTACTACTAGTTTTTGAAATTCTTCTGTGTTGCAAAGTGAACTAACTCAGTCTCATAAGGACAAATACTGTATAAGACCATTATTGTAGAAATAGAAAGATTACCAGTAAAAAGTATACGAGGATCCAGAGGAAAAGGGTAGGAGCAGAGGGCTGAGGATGGGCAGAGGGGTAATCATAGGGTAGCACAATTTGATGAGTAGAGGGAGGGATGGGTAAAGGTAATGGGTGTTAAAAATATCCAGTGTAGAAAACAATGTATATAAATTTTGTAAATAAGCCAGTATAAAATGAAAATTTTATTTTAAAAAATCTCTCAGGATAGCTTAGGTCAGTTTCTGAGGCTTTCTGAACATTCTTCTTATATCAAAATATGATTATGCATAAAGAAAAAAATTCTTCTGAAATAAAGAGGGAGGGAATCATCCTGTGTCAGCCAGTTCTTTTTGGTTAGTGACTGTGTATTCCTTCCATCTTCTTTGATGCTTCCTGGATCATTCAATGTTCTCCCTATTGCATCTTTTTTTAAATATTGCAACTCAAGGTTGAATTCGCTCTTCAGTTCCTTCAGCTTGAGAAATGCTGAGGAAGTTAGTCCCTTTAGATTTTCTGACTCCAACTCTTTGCACATTTCATTATAATACTTTGCTTTGTTTTCCTGAGCTGCCCTTTGAAATCTTCTGTTCAGGTCCTTAACTTCCTGCTTTCTTCCCTTTGCTTTGGCTTCTAGTCACTCTAGTGCAATATCCAGAGTCTTTCCTGACATCCATCTCAGTCTTTTCTTCCTCTATGGATGATATTCTTGATATGCTTCCACAGATCATCATTAGTGTTCAAGGCCTCAAACCTGCTCTCATATTATGAGATGATTTTTAAATTCAGGTGGATATATAGACTCAAGGCCATAATCCATTTTGTGTGTATCTGTCCAGTAAATGTTGTTACACTTTTTGGATATATGTACATACATCTATATATTGCTAGATTTTTAAAAAAATATGTGAAAATATATAATCATATGCAATAATACATGTCTCTTTCCTCTATCATGTGACATGATAAATGTCTAATTTCTTTAGGTATGTTGTGATTTTATTTGGACCTTTTCTAATGACTTATTCCCTGTTTGGCTCTTTTCTTCCTGTTTTTTCTTGATAAAATTTGCTTTATTACACCTCTTCTGTTTTAGAAGTTATTGACTGTAGTTATATTCTTAAAAATTTTAACAGTTGTTTTTAGGTTTTATTTGAGTAGTGTGAGATTATTTATTTGAGTAGTGTCCTCTCTGAGGCCTTCTTGATTTTGTAAAGAGAACATTTTCTTTATCACCCTGCACTACAAAACTATGATAATCCCACCCCACACCAGTTTACATGAAAGACTTATCTATTCCCCTCATCTCCATATTTTGTGATCATTATTGTCCAGATCTGTGCTGTCTACTCTGGTAGGCATGAGATGAATGAGGTTATTATTAAATGCCTACCAAGAATGAGAGATTGAGTTTTTATTTTATTTCATTTTAAGCAATTTAAATTTTAAGAGTTAGAGAAGATTGAGCTATAAAATTTTAAATAAGTTTGCAACAGCCTAAGTATCTGCAGCTTCTGTAAATTTTATGAAATAAAATACAAATCAAGTTCTTTTCCATGTAAATTTAGCAGTTGAATGGAGATGGGCTGTTAATTAAAAATATAATGGATTTTGAAGGTTTACTGCAAAATTTTTTATAAAATACCATTGCTAATTCACATATTAAATGATGTGTTCTTTTATAATTAAATTTCTCTTAATTCTAAAGTATTAGGAGGTGATGTTTAATATATATTTTGTTGCCATTAATGGTTAAAATTCACAAACAAATGTAACAAATTGTTTTGTCTACTTTCTCATATTTTTTAAAAAAACCCTTCCACTTTACTGAGGTTGCATATTATTTACTTGTACCCATAGTTTTTAGTAATACAGAATTTTATCTATGTTTATATATATCTAGGGCCATGTTCTTCCTAGTTGGCTCCTCCCAGGATCTATGGAACTTCTCCTTGCCAGAAGGAGCATGGTGGTGTGAACACAGGAATCGTGGCAAGCTTTTGGAGCCGAGTGCTTTTCCAGGCATGTGTTTGATGTGCAGGTTTGCTCTGTCCCTGGGAGTGAGACAAGCTAGGCTTGGCCTAGGGTTTGAGCCAGGAGGCGGCCTAAGCCCAAAGGGCCCTCAGGCTTGCAGCCCTCAGGTCAGGTTCAAATTGTTTTCCTGTCAAACATTCTTCTAGGTGGTATAGCACTGGTCTGTGTGTTGCTTTACAGAGGTAGCTGGTGGTTGATGCTGAAGACTGTGACAGTGATGTACCAATCATGGTAATGGGTACCCATGGTGGACAGTGTTGGCTGGAGCTTCCCGACTAAAACAAGCCTGGAAGCAGGAGCAGCATCCACTTCTGAAATGGCTTGCCTCTAGGAACTCTATGTACGAACAGTGCTCAGGCCATTCCTTCATAGGTTCGCTATGAGTCATCTATGACTCGACGGCACCAGACAACAACAACAACAACATATAAAAAGAACACTTGTTAATACTACTATTATTTATATATACAGTCCTACTTCTAGAGTCAAAGAGAAATTGAAAATTTTTATGAAATCTTCTATATGAAATTGACCAAACATGCAATCAAAATATGTTAATGATAATTGGTGACTGGTATGCAAAAATTGGAAAAAGCAAAGAAGGAATAGTAATTGGAAAATGTGGCCTTAGTGATAGTAATGAGATTGGAAATGGAATGATCAAATTTTGTATTTTCAATGATTTATTCATGCAAATACCTTTTTAAAAAAATTATATAAATGGTGACTTTACACATGACCTCACCCGATAGACTGCAAAGGAATCAGCTTGACTACATTCTATGGAAGGAATTTTTTGAGAAGCTCAATATTGGCAGTATAAACTAGGCCAGAGTTAGTGTGTCAGACCATCAATTACTCAAGTACAAGTTAAAATTGAAGCCAAAGAAAATTAAAATAAAAATAAAACCCAAAATATGATTTTTAATGTCTTTCAGCCTGAATTTCAATTTTTTTTAATTTGTGTGTGTGTGTGTGTGTGTGTGTGTGTGTACCATCAAATCAGATCTAACTGGTACAGGAGGAGATTGTCCCTCCTTTCCCGGCAGAGCATCTGGTGGATTCGAACCGTGTGCCTCTGGGATTGTAGTTGCAGCTCCTTGCCACTATGCCACCCGAGCTTCCCCAATTTCAAAATATTTTTAAGAATATTTTGAAGTACCTGACACCCATCATTGAATACCAGATGAGCGTGGACTTATAACAAGGATATCATCCATGAAGAAAGCAATAGGTCATTACAAAGACAGAGGAGAGAAAAAAGGAAAAAAAAAACTATGTCAGAAAAGATTAAAATTTGCTTTAGAGCTTTGAGAAGCCAAAAAAATGGAAAACACGAGGAAGTAAAAGAACTGAAGAGATTTCAAAGGGTAGCACTAGAAGACAAAGTAGTATATTGGAATGTTCAGAGAGCTGGAATTAGAGGATAAAAAGGGATGAAGTCGCGCTGAATTTCTCAAGTTGAGAACAAGTGTAAGTCTCGAGTAACAATACTGAAAGATGACATGGGCAATATATTGAATGGCAAAAAAAACATACAAAGAAGGTGAGGGGAATACACAGTCACTGTACCAGAAAGAATTGATTGACCCTGACAAATTTGGAAAGTACCACATGAGCTGGAGGTAATGGTAATGAAGTGGAAGCTGCATCAAAGGAACTGGTAAAAAATAAGGCCCAAAGAATCAACGGGATAACAAGTGAGTCTTTTCAATTAACTGATGCAGTCCTGGATGCACTCACGAGTTCATGCCAGAAAATTTGGAGGACAGCTATCTGGCGAATGGATAAGAAAAGGTCCATATTTGTTCCCATTTCCAAGAAAGGTGATCAAATAGAATTGGAAATATGTGACACAATCACATGCAAGCAAAATACTGCTGAGGATAATTTTGAAAAATGGCTAGAATAGTGTATAGATAGGGAACTGCCAGAAGTTCAAGTGGGATTTAGAAGAGGCCAAGGCACCAGGGACATCATGGCAAGAAATAAGAAATAACAGAAAAGTGTCTGCTTATGCTTTATTGACTATGCAAAGGTATTTGACTGTGTGGATTATAATAAGCCATCACTAAGATTGAGAAGAATGGAAATCCCAGACCACTTAATTGTGTTCATATGAAACCTAATCCGAGACCAGGTGGCTGTTGTGCAAACAGAGCAAGGGAACACAGTTGTTGTGGATTGTCTTCGAGTTAAGCATGACTCATAGCAACCCTATGAACAAAAGGCCTGAAGCCTTTCTATAACTATTGACATTTACCAAAGTTCCTAGAGTTTCCAGAGGCATATTGTTTAGGAAGTGGATGCCACTACTGTTTCCAAAAGGGAATACGATATGATTTAAAATTAAGGAGGGAATGTATGAGGATTGTATTCTCTCTCCATATCTATTCAATCTGTACACTAAGCAAATTATTCAAGAAACTGGACTCTATGAAAATTGTCATCAGTACTGGAGGGAGACTCATCAATGGCTTGCGGTATGCAGATTACACAGCCTTGCTTGCTGAAAGTGAGGAGGACTTGAACCACTTGTTGAAGAAGAGCAAAGAACCTAGCCTTAAATATGGATTTTATCTCAATGTCAAGAAGAAAAAGGTTCTTATCACTGTACCGATAAACAACATCATGATAGACGGAGAAAAGATTGAAACTATCAACAACTTCATCTTACTTGGATCCATAATTAACACCCTTGGTACCAACAGTCAGGAATTCAGGAGATGTGCTGCACTGGGAAAGTCTGCAATTAGGGATATCTCCAAATTATTGAGAAGCAATGATTTCAGTTTGAGGACTAAGATATACCTGACTCGGTCTATGGTTTTTTCCAACCAATTGCTAAGCCTCTGACAGCTAGATAAGGAATAAGGATGATAATGGAAGAACTGGTGCTTTTGAGCTATGGTGTTAGAGAACAGTATTGAACATGGAATGTTAGAAGAACAAACTAATGTATCTTGGAAAGCATGCAGCGAGAGTGCTCTTTGGAGGCATAGACAATCAGGCTTTACTTCACATAATCTGAGCATGTAATAGTCCCTAGAAGGCGGCTATTCCTTGAAGAGGGCATGATGCTGGGAAAGATAGAGGGTCAGTGAAGGAGAGGAAGACCTTCAACCAAGTAAATTGATACAGTGACTGCCACAATAGGCTCTAAGTGTGAGAACGGCACAGGATACAATAGAATTCTTATTTGTTCATAGAGTCATTAGGGGTGGTATTTGACTTAATGGCACCTAATAACAACAAAACGCCCATCAAAAAAACTTCTCCAGCGAGATAAAAGGACATCCACAGTTGGGAAAAAAAATATTTTTCAAGGATATATCTGATAAATGATCTAAAATTTTTCATATTTAAATTTTATAGAGATCTAACCCCTCAACAAGAAAAAGTTAAACAATCCAAACACAACCTGGGCATAATATATGTATAAACACTTCATTAGAAGAAAATCAGATGAAGATGTGTTAAAAATCCCTAGTTATCAGACAGATGCAAATCAAAACAACTGTGAGATATCATCTCACCTTAACAACAACAGCAAAGTTCAACATTGAAGCAATCAACAAATTCTGGTGAGGTTATGCAGAGATGGAAACTCTTATTCCCTGCTGGTAGAAATTTAAAATGGTACAACCACTATGGAAGGCATTGTGTTACTTTCAAAAAGTTGGAAATAGAAATACCATTTGATTCAGTTGTCCGCTACTGGGAATATACTGTAAAGAAACCAGAGCCACAACTCAAACAGATGTATACATAGTCACGTTTATTGTTGTTTATTCGCAATAATGAAGAAGTGGAAACAACCTAACTGTTGATCAACAAATAAATGGATTAAAAAATTGGCACATTCACACAATGGAATAATAAGCAGATTTGAAAAACAATGACCTTGTAAAACACTACACAACATGGGTGAGCACAGGAGGCATTATTCTGAGTGAAATATCTCAGTCACTAAAGGACATATAGTGCATAACATATAGTTTATAAAACAGACTGACATGGGGGGCAGATAGGAGAACAGGAATAATAATATTTTATGTGTATTCCAAAGTGGTACTTGTTTGTAATAAACCACAGTATGTTTCCTGAATTTTTAATATAATGAACTTTAATGATAGTGGGTTGGTTCAGAATTATACATTATACAAAGGTCTAATATTCATAATATAAGGGACTACCAGTGTTGATACTAATTAAGACAATAGGGTAGATTCAAGATATAGTTTTGGATCTAGAGTAATTACATTTGCACTGTGTTTGCATGTATAAGATGAGGAGTAGAAGTAAGAATATGTGACTCAGAATTCTGATAAAATTGTCGGAAATATAATAGATAGGAAAGATAAACTAATGGGGACAAAAGGAAAGAAAGCTTTCTGACAGGGAGAAGTTAGATTGAATTACCATAATCATACGCTGAAAGCCTGATGAGCATATAATTAAGATATAATAAAGATTACTGTTATTGCTGTGTGCCGGTGAGTCACCTGCAACTCATAGTGACCCTACATACAACAGTCCTAAATTCTCTCTAACCTTGCCAATCTTATCATCTCTGACACACCTATTCCCATTACCCCAGTGACTGAATCAATCCATCTCATCGAGGGTCTTTCTCTCCTTTTCTGTCCCCTCACCCTCCCAAGCATGATGACCCTCTCCAAGGACTGATCTCACCTTGAAACATGTGCAAAGTATGTCAGACAAAGCTTCAGAATCCTTGTGTCCAAGGAGCAGCTTAGCTTAACTCTCTTCAGGATGAACTTGTTTGTTCTCCTAGCAGTACACGTTATATTCAATACTCTTCTCCAGCACCACAGCACAAAAGCATCAACTCTCCTTCTATCATGCCTAATCATTGTCCAACTCTTTGATGCATAGTAAGTAATTGAAAAGGCCATGAGCTATATCAGACGCACCTAGTCTCCAGACTGACATCATTGCTCTTCAGTACTTTGGAAAGGTCTCTGACAGCCGACTTTCCCAATGCAATTTTCTTGTAATTGACTGGCTGCTGGGACCAAGAGTATTGAGTATAGAGCCAAGCAAACTGAAGCTGTCAACTATCTCAATCTCTTCACCATCTATCATGATGCTTCCAATCAGTCCAGTGGGGAGAATATTTGTTTTCTTGATGTAGAGCTTCAATCCATATTGAAGGCTGCAGTCCTTGACCTTCTGTGGCAAGTGCTTCAGCTCCTCAGCTTCAGCAAGCAGGGTTGTATCATCTGTATGAAAAATATTGTTGATGAGTCTACCTCCAAACCTGATGCCATACTCCTCCCCAGAAAGCCCAGGCTCCCAAATAATCTATTCTGAATATATATTGAAAAGATATGGAGATAAGACACATCCTTGACACACACCCTTCCCAATTTTGAACCATGCAATGTTTCCTTGCTCTATTCTGATGACTGCCTCATGGTACAAATATAGGTTTCACATAATGAAGATTAATTAACACAAATGGAGCATTTCTCCACAATTAGGAGTTGTTGTTGTTAAGAGCTGTCAACTGGTAGGTGACTCGTAGCGACCCTATGAACTAAAGACCTTAATGCTTATATAGCTTTCATCTTTTCTCCAAGTTCATAGTGTTTCTGGAGGCAAGCTATTTTGGAAGTGGATGCCACTCCTGCTTCCAAGCTTGTTTTAATTGGAGAGCTTCACTAAATACTGTCCACCATGGGTAACCATTATCACATTTGACACATCCATGTCACAGTGTTCAGCTTCACAGTAACCACAAGTTACCTGTGTACAGCAAGTGAACAGACCAGGGCTATATGACTTTGGAGGGTCTCCTGTATCTTGAAGAGGGACACACATGTGTATAGAACTCTAGGGAATCTCTTGGCTTTCTTTTCTTCCTTCATGGGTGTCAACAGAAGGGACTTTCTAGATGAATGGGAGTCTCAGATGCAGAGTAAGCCAACATTTGTGTGTGCCGTAATTGTAAAATACTGAAGGGCCGAAGGGCCTGTGTTCTGAGGGGCTTTTTAGATTATTTTGGTCAAACATTCTTCTAGGTCATATAGCCATCAGTAGTAGGTAGCTAAAATAGTGTAAAAATGAAATTTGCATTTTAAGAAAAAAGAGATAAATATTAAGAAACCCAATGAAAGTTGGTTCTCATGGCTAGGATAACACACCGTAAAGTGAATGACATGATTAAATTCTTAAAAAATAAGCAGTGACTAAGAAATAAGAAAATAAAAACAACAACATAAATGCATATCACAAATTACATAAGGATATTAAAAGTCAGAAGGGGCACAATTAAGTCAACTCATTGCTTTCCAGTCAATACCAACTCATACCTGCCCCTCCAACAAGTTTTCAGAAACTGTAAATCGCACAGGAGGAGATTTATCATCTTTCTTTCATTGAACCACTGACGGATTTGAACTGAAAGAGAAGTACCACTGTTTAGGAGTACAGCTTTCTATAGAACTGCCATCAGAGGTCTCTATGGTGAGGAATTTCTGTTATTGTGTGTGTTGTAGAGATAGAACCAACCCATAACTGACCCTCCAGCAGGTTTTCAGTGGCAGTAATCGCATGGGAGGAGATTGCTTATTCTCCTGAGGTGGATTCTAAGGATTTGTCCTTGATATTGTAATGCAATTCTTACCATTATGCCAGGAAATGGCACTACTGCTCTTTAAACACAAAGACACTGGATCAGTAGAGAGGAAGTGTTACAGAAGAAGGATGACTATATGTAGCTGCACCTCAGGCAAGATATCAGAAGACTAAGAACATAGAAATGTGCTTGTCAAGGAGCTAAATTAAATAAGACAAGGTGCTATTCACTAAAATGTTTCACAAGGATTCATTTACTATCCTATCTGTACAGTAATTGTGCATAATATATTTGTATGTTCTTCACAACTAGGGTACTTTTTGCTAGTAAGGCATAATTATTTTCTCTGGCTTGTGAGTGTGGTAATAGAGTCCACATGTTGTCATGGGAGTGGGGTGTTTTTATTTTGACATAGAAGGAGTTCATATTCCTAGGGTAATACCTTCAGGGCATCCACAAAGAACTCTTTCTGTGATGTGAAACTGTCCTTGAGTCCTAGCCAGAAACCACCCTTGGCAGAGAGAGAATAGTGTTCTGAATACTGAACTTCCTCAAAGCCTTTTGGAAGTAGTCTGATTATAAATCCTTTTAACAAATTAATTGACTGATTAGTGGACAGTATGTGGTTTCACTACTGTTATTTCTCTTCCTAAGGGTGTGTGTGTGTGTGTGTGTGTGTGTGTGTGTGTGTGTGAAAGGTCTATCTAAAAAATATATTAAGGTGTGTTGATGGATTCAATTTGTCACATGCCGCTCAGGCAGGGCTTATCTTAGAGACTATGAAATCGTTTATTTTAAACCAATTTCCAAAAGCTTTGTGTTTGAAAATCTGAAAACTTTAATTTAGGTCAGACTCTTACATTCTTGGAAAAAATAAGTTCAGATGCTTTAGTCTAAGGTTCAGTTTGATGAAATTAGCATGTGGTCAAGTAAGTTAAATAATGTATTTCTGCTTAAGGTGTTTCTCCACAGTATTTTTTTTTCCTAAAAAGTAAAAATTAACAAAAGTTTTCCTGCATCCAGTTGTTCAGAATACAATACTACAAAGGTGTGGTAGCACAAAGAAGGTTGAACTCGAAGACAATAGCAAAATGAAAAGTATAGATGAGAAATATTATAATCTCAACCATCTCATAATTCAACAGGGTTTTAGGTATAAGATTCTAGATTCAGACTGACTCCTTAATATATATTTGACAACCTATTTCCTACAGTGTGATAAATTATTTTTACGTGGCCTTTCTTACCACAGTTTTCTAACTTCCACAGAATAAATGGGGCAGGGACAACTATGTTAATAATGTGGTAATGACTTACCAGAGATGTTTGATACTTTATAAAATGTATAGTATGTGTATACAACTCTTATAGTTGTGGAAGTAGGCAAATAAAATGTGTTTTTGCTGTTACTATGCGTCATTGAGTTGCATCCAACTCATAACTGAACCCCAACAGGATTTCAGGAACTGTAAATTTCACAGGAGATTGCCTACCTTTTTCCTATGAAGCAATTGGTGGATTTGAACCACCAGTCTTTTGGCTGACAGTGCAACTGCTATTCACTAAGCCAATGAAGGTCCTGAAATAAGGTATATGGAACCCTAATGAGAGAAGTAGACAATTTTGCCATCCTGCTAAGCTTCAAAGAAATCCATTTCAGAGCAGGTGTGTGGAAACATGACTTTAATAAAAAAGAAGAACCTGGAGTGGAGTGCATTCTTTGAAGCCCACGTGACTGTGCTAGGAGCCATAAAGGTCCAAAAGACTGAAAAGTATAACACCACAGATATTGATAGGTAATGAGAAGCAATAGCAGATAAACTGCAAAAGCAAAGGTAACCTAATCAGGAGACTAGCAGGAGATGGTACAGTGTGTGATGTTACATGTAGCAAGAAAGTCTTTGGGAATGAGGATTACTGGCAGAATAGGATAACTCCAGGCACATGTTGTGTTGAGAATCCAAAGATTACACCTCTCTGTCAGTTCAAATCTACCAGCACCTTTGAAGAAGAAGGAAATGCAGTCTCCTCCCAAGCTCTTATTAACAGTCATGTAAACCAATAGAAAGTTCAGATATGAGTTGTTCTGATTCAATGACAAAAAAGCAGTAGTAGTTATCATGCGTCATCAAGTTTGCTAAAGTTCACCATGACTTTATGAATAACAGACCTGAACCTTGTCTTATCCTTTACCATCTTTGTGATGTCTTTATCAGCAATGATAACCTTTATTTATAAACTCTTCTGAATCCAGCTTGGATTTCTGTAGTAGTAGTAGCAGTACAAGAAAGGCAATTCAACAGAATTTGGAAATTATTAAACGATACCATTAACACTTCATGGAAGCAAAATATTATTGATGAATTAAAAAAAAACAAACAAAAACTAGAACAGTACATTGACAAAGCATTACCAGAAGTTCAAGCTGAGTTTAGAAGAGTCTACAGCACCAGGGATATATACCATTGCTGGTGTCAAATGGATCTAAAAGTAGGTAATAACAGAAGAATGTCCATTTATGTTTTACTAACTATGCAAAGGCATATGACTGTATGGATCATAACAAATTATGGCTAACATTAAGAACTCAAGTGTGCTCATATGAAATCTATACCTAGACAAAGAAGGTGTTATCTGAATGGAACATGAGAAGGCTGACCAGGAAGATCAGGAAGGGTGTGTGTCAGGGTTGTATCCTTTATCCACATCTATTCAGTCTGAATGCTGGGGAAAATAAACATCAAACTCTATGAATAAGAATGTGGTATCAGTATTGGTGATCAACAACTTGCTTTATGGAAATTACACAACTTGCTTGCTGAAATTACTGAGATGGCACCTAATAACAGCAGCAGCACTAGAAGTTGTTTCTGGAAATAATTTAGCAGTTATTTCTGGAATTTCAATAGCAGTAATAGTGTAGGGGTGATTTTTGAGGAAGGACATTACAGAATTTTTTTTTTAATCTTTTTTGGTTTTTTCCCCCCCCTTTATTCTATTTACAATGTACATTGTTTTTCACAAAAGAGCCTTCCCAATTCTTTCACCTGACCCATTCATCAAATTGTGCAAACCCTATGATTAACACACTCTCCCCCATCTACACACTTATATTTCCTCTCTCTCCCGCTGCTTGGATCCTCATACTCATTCTACAATAAGGGTTTTATACAGTATTTGTCCTCATGAGATTGAATTAGTTCATTCAGCATAATACTCTCCAGTCCCTCCCAAGTTAGGTAGTAATTTACATATTCATTTCTCCTGTGTGGTGCATAGTATTCCACAATTTCTCAAGCCCTTTGTTTGTGGTTGGACATCTGAGTTGTTCTTTAGATGGTAAATAATGCTGCTATGAACACTGATGTACAAGTTTCTATATGATACTCAGTTATTATTTTCTCGGGTATATTCCAAGCCTTGGAATAGATGGGTCATGTGGAATTCTTGTGTTCAGCTTTTTGAGGAAGTGCCAAACTGCCTTCCAGAGTGGTTGCACCACATTGTACAATCCCACCAACAATGCAAAAGAGTTCCTATCTTTCCACATCCTCTCCAACATTTATTACTTGCTTCCCTGTTAAACTTTACCACTGCTACTGGAGTGAGATGGTATCTCATTGTGGTTTTGATTTGCATCTTTCTTATTGCCAGTGATTTTGAGCATTTCTTCATGTCTGTTGGCCATTTGAATATCTTCTTCTGTGAAAGTTCTTTCCATATCGTTTGCCCATTTTGTAATTGGATTATCAGTCTTTTTCTTGTGGAGGCCCAGGGGTATTCTATAAACTTTTGTTATGAGACTCTTCTCTGAGATTGTATTGCCAAATAGTAGATTAAAGTCAGTAAGTTTTATTTTTACTATATTGGAAAATTTTTTTATGAACACAGGAAATCTTTAGAAGATCCGATTCATCAATTTTATCCTTTTCAGGTTGTATATTTCTGGCTGTATTTGGCAATCTCCTCACACCATAAATGAGGACTTCTAAGGTTGATCCCAGTTTATCTGTTATGAATAATATGGTTTGGGTAAGTCTCTTTTCCACCTTGAGATTATTTTTTGTGTATGATATGGGTTATAGATTCTGTTTCATCTCTTTGCAGTTAACCATCCAGTTTTGCCAGAACAATTTATTGAAGAGTTTGTCATTTCTTCATTTGATATGTTTTATTTCCTTGTCTAATAATCCTCGCTGCTTTTAGCATTCTCTCCTTATCTTTGGTTCTGGCAAATTTAACTATGATATGCCTTGATTTTTTTTGGGGGGTGGGGTCTATTTTATATGGTGTTCACTCAGCTTCTTAAATATATATTCTGTCATTCTTCATTATGTCCTGGAAGTTTTCCTCTAGTAATTCTTCCACACCTTTTTCAGTGTCTTTACTTGCTTCTTCCTGTTCTGGAATTCTGATGATGTGCATGTTATTTCTCTTGACGGTGTTACACATTATTCTTAGGTTTTCTTCTTTTCCTTACTTTTTGAGTCTGATTTTTTGCTCTAGCAGATCAGTGGTGACAATTCTATCTTCTATTTCATTAGTTCTGTATTTTATCTCTTAAATTCTGCTTATTTGTCCCTCCATCATATTTACAACATCTGAAACATTGGACTTCATATTTAGGATCATGGTTTCTTGTTTTCCCAGAGCAATTAATGTCTTGTTTATTTTATCTGCATTGTTCTGGATTATTTTATTTAAGCTCCTCCTGGTTTTTGCTTGCAGTGTCCTGTAATTCTTCAAGTTTGTCTTTTACTAATTGAAAATATTCAATTATTGTTCTTTTAAATTCTGTGTCAGAAAGTTCCATCAGACTTTCTGGCTTCGAAATGCATTGATACCATGTCACCTTTTGGGAGTAACATTTTGCTTTATGCTTGTGTAGGGTGTGAAATAGCTTGCTTCTTTTGTGACATTGTAGGTTCTTCATCTGAAGACAATGTTCTAGCAATTAGTGAGGCAGCTACCCAACTTGTGTTTTTCTCTGAACTTCTGACTCAAGGGAGAGTTCAGTTCAGGGCCTGTGAGAGCCTAAGTCAGATCAATGTGCTCCAAATTAAGGGCAAGTTGACTTATCAGACACGTAGGCACTGATATGGAGCAGAATGGGGACAGGACAGGCATGGGGGGCACAACCACAGGCTAGGGTTAGCCACTTGCCAGGACCTCACTCAGATTTCAGCTGTCTGGTTGTGTTCGCAAGTGTTGTCCCTGCTTAAATTCCAGTTGTGCATCTCTCACTCAACAGCTCTTGCTCGGCAGTCCTTGCCCAGCAGCCCTCATCCAGATGCCCTTGCCCAGTTGCCCCTGCCCCACCAGGGCCATGGGTCCAGTGGGACTTAATAAAAATCAATAAAATTCCCACTGATCTGCTTGCTTCTGGCCACTCTACAGGTTCCAAGAAAATTCAATCAAATTCCTACTGGTCCATTTGCTCCTGGCTGGTCTCTGGGCAGTCGACAGGTCCCAAGAAAACTCCGTCAAAATCCAACAGGCCCGCTTGCTCCTATTGGGGCATAAGAAAACTCAGTCAATGTCCCACTAACCTGTTTTCTCCTGCGGGGTGGGTCCCACAGTAGCATGGCTGGTGGCTTCCACTGGGACCCAGAACTGGCTGCTCCTGTAGCTCCCAAACGAATTATTTTAATAAAAGTTCTGACTCAAATTCCTACTGTCTATGCTGTGCCATGTCTTTCTTTCTCTGTGCACCATGTTGGTCTCTCTGGTGGCCCATTTCTATGCAGCTTGATGCTCTTCCAGTTCCTCACACTGCTTCCTCCCCCACCACGATCTTGGTTCTCTCTCTCCTCAGGACCTTTCTTAAGGGGAAGTCTTTTTATGACCATTTTAATTTCTTCTTTTGTGTTCTACCTATGTCATTGTTAATCTGTTTAGGACATGAGTTTCAAGAAATTTGCCAATTTCCTCTAGGTTTTCAAATTCATTAATGTATAGCTTTTCATAATCTGATTTTACAGATTTAATTTTCTCTGGTTTCATTCTGAAATCTATTTTATCAAATTAATATTGTCTTTCATTCTTTTTTTATGTTGCCAATTGCTTGGTGTATTTTTCCCCAGCCTTTAATTTTGAATCTGTCTTTTTCTTCTGTTTTTAGATGTGCCTTTTGTAGCCAACATATTGATGGGCTTCTTTTTCTTTTTTTTTAATCCATTGTTTCCTTTTTTTCTCTTAATGGTGCATTGAGTCCATTCACAGTAAGTGTGATTATTGTCATCTGAGATTTTACTTTTTCCATTTCGCCGTGTTTCTTTTTATGTTGTTTCTGGTTACTATAGGCCATGCACTTTCCTTTTAATGACATTTCTGTGTGAAGGACTTCACTTAAAATTTCTTTTAGTTTAGGTCTTCTTTTCACAAATTCCTTAAGTTCCTTCTTTTCTGCAAAGGATTTACTTTCTCTTTAATATTTGATGGAGAGCATTGCTAAGTACAAGATCCTTGGCTGGTAATTGTTTTCTTTCAACTTCATGTATATGCCATCCCAGTGTCTTCTAGTCACATAGTTTCTGCTGAGAAATAAGAATTTAATTTAACTGTTTCCCCTTTGTATGTGACTCTTTTTTTTTTTCTTCTCTTGCTTTTAGAATTCTACCCTTATCTTTCAGTTTGAAGAATGTGACTATGATATGTCTTTATTATTATTATTATTATTATTATTATTTGGTCTAGTCTATTTAGCATTCACTGATGCTTCTTGAATGTATATTTCCCCATTCTTTAAAATATCTGGAAAGTTTCCTTCCAATATCTCTTTCAGAATTTTCTCAGTGATTTCCCTGTCATTCCCCGGTTCTGGAATTCCAATCATATATATGTTATTCCATTTGATGCCATACAACATGATTCTAATATTTTCTTCATTTTCTTTATGTCTCGTCTCTGATTTTTCTTCAAGTGTGTTTTCAGTGAGGTTCTTGTCTTCCAACTCACTAACTTCCTGTTCCATCTCTTTAGTTCTACTTTTTTGTGCTGCCAGTATGTTGGACACTTCTGCCATTTCAATCTTAATAATCTGGATTTCATTTTTATGCTTTTCTGTTGTTTCTAGTACTATGTTGTCTGTACTCTCTGTGGCTTGTTATTATTTTTTAAGTTCTTGTACCTCTTTATTTATTCTATCAATTCTTTCTTCCATCTCTTGCATTTTCTTCCACACCTTTCAAGTTGCTCCTCATTAATATATTTCTTCTGGACTATTGTCTCTTGGGTATTTGTTTTATTAATTACTTTTTCCATCTTGCATCTTCTTCTGTAGCTGTTCAAATAACTCTACATCAATGTATTTCTTCTGGTTCTCTCTATCTTGGGTATTCCTTGGGCCTGCATTTTTTTAGGAGACGGATTATTTTGTTCTTCATGATAACTCAGACACACTTCTGCTTTATTGACATTATGTGAGTCTTAGTTTTTGTCATAGATGTTAAGTCATTGTAACTATATCATGACCAAGAGCATGGCAGTGTTTTGTGGAGGACCGTATATTTGTGGGTTTTTTTTTCTTGACCCGAGGCCCTCAATCCAAACAGCAGTGATCCTACAAAGCATCTGAGTAGAAAACCTGGAAGACTTAGTTTTCCCTTTCGGAACTGACTTTGCTGCCACACTTGAGCTCCGGCAGTCCTGCTTTCTTCTGCTTGAGTTTAAGGGGTTCTGCATGGCTCAGCCAAATGGCGGTGATCCCTATAAAGCACCTGAGTGAAAAACCAGGAAGTCTTGGTTTTTCCCTTTGAAAACTGGTTCCACCACCTCTCTCAAGTTCCAGCTGTCCGAATCACTCTTGGGTACTTCACTCTTGAGCATGTCACTAGCTCTCGGGCATGTCTAGAATTTGAGATTTTAAGCTAAAACCCACACACTCATCATCAAGCCAACTCTGAATTAAGAAATTTGATAGATAGAATGACTCCATATTTAATAGAAGGCATGACTTAAAATATTCAGTACTGTAGATATTATAAAAAGGAAACAATTTATGACTTGAATATCTTACAGGTATTCCTGTAAGAAGCAAAAGCAAAAAGAAAATACATTAGCAAGATTTAAAACAAATTACAAATACTTTAATGCCAGTATGACCTTGGTCAGTAAAACAACCACTATAAGAATTTCTTATCCTCAAAAATTAAAGAAAAAAAAAACCCCTCAACAAAATTCTGACCTGAAAAACTGATAGATAAAAGTATTATAATAGAAAACTGAGAAACCAAAACAAAGGGGAGAAATGATGAAGTTAAAGAGTTAACAGACAATCTCAAATGAAAGCAAGTGAAGACAGAACAAAGTTTTAAAATTAAATATGCAAAGAGCACCAGTCATAAAATAAAAAGGGAAACATTTGCTAAGAATTTCTCAAGCTGAAAGAACTAAATAAAAAATTCAAGCCTCAAACTAAAATACTGAAATACGCTATGGAAAAATTCTTGAATGGTACAAGAGGCATCAAAAGAATATGAGTGACATACATGGAGTCACTCTACTGAAAAGACTTGACTAACACAGAACAATTTCAGGAAGCAGCATGTGATCAAGAACCAGGGCAAAGGAACAGTTGGAAACAATCTAAATGTCCATCAACAAACAAATGGATAGAGAAGCTGTGGAATATTCACACAATTAAATACTACACTGCATTAAAAATCAAGGATTTAATGAAATATTATACAAAATGGGTTGCCCTGAAGGACATTATTCTGAGTGAAATATCTCAGTCACAAAAGAACAAATACCGTATTGTGCCACTCTTGTAAAATGGGTCTGACATCGGGGTTGGGGGAAGACTGAGAAAGATGGGATAAATTCTATCTATCTATCTATCTATCATCTATCTATCTATCTATCTATCTATCTATCTTCTATCTCTATCTCTATATCATCTATATCTTTATATTGATCTCTAGAGATAGAGATGGAGATAGAGACAGAGCCAGAGATAGAGATAGAGGTAGAGATAGAGATAAATATACTGCGTTGAAATAGATGAGGGAGAGAACTGTTTAAAAGGGGTATATGATTAGGATTATTTTCAGGACAGGAGTCCAGAATGAAGGCTGCATAGTGGAATGGACTTGTGGGGAGGGATTGTATAACAATTAAAGAATGTATCTTTTACTTTTCAAAGAGAAAAGCAAACTTGGGGGGAAGTTGGGCAGGGAGAAAAGTGCAGCAATGAATGAATGTAAATCTAAAGTCTCTGTAAACTTTCATTAAAATTAATTAAACATATAATAAAAAATTTTAAAAAATAAGAAAGGAGTGCTTCAGGGATTTATGCCTTTCTCATACATTTAAAACCTATATGCTGCACAGATAATGTGAAAGTTTGGATTTTATGAAGAAGAATATGGCAACAGTATTGGATGAATACTCATCAACAAGTTGAATTATCAGATGGCACATCCTTGCTTGCTGAAAGAAAGTAGGATTTGAAACCCTGCTGAAGAGGGTCAAGGCCTGCAGCCTGCAATATGGATTGCATCTAAACAGCAATGAAACAAAAATCCTTACTACAGGCCATAGGCAGCATCATGGTAATTGGAGAAAAGATTGACATTCTTACAAATTTCATCATTCTCGGATCCACAATCAATACCTTTGACACCAGCAGTCAGTAAATAAAAGTAATGTTTGCACTGAAAAAATCTGCTTCAAATACCTCTCCAGAGTACTTAAAAGCAACACTGTAAATCTAAAGACTAAGGTGTGCCTTATGAGAGCCATAGTCTTCTCAAACGCCAAAGATGGACAATGACTAAGGATGACAGATGAAGAATCAATGCTTTTGACTGTGGTGCTGGAGAAGAATAAGAATATTTAACATATGGTGAACTGTCAAGAGAACAAACAGGTCAGTCCTGGAGAAAAAGAAGCCAGGTTGCTCCTTGGAAGCAACTATTTACTTTGTGTATGTGGCTCATAAAGAAGAGATTAAAATTGTTGATAACTTCAGTTTGCTTGGTTTTACTGTCAACACTCTTAGTGCCAGCAGTCAGGAAATAAAAAGATGAATTGCATTGGGAAAGTCTGCTGTCAGGGACCTCTCTAGAGTATTGAAAAGCAACAAAGTCAGTCTGGAGCCTAATGAAGCCTGAACCAGGACATGGTCTTTGTGGTTCGTGCTATGCATCAGATATTGTTGTTTATTGATGTCAAATCGAGCATGACTCATAGTGACCCTATGAACAAAAGGTCCGAAGCCCTTCTACAACCAACACCATTTATCAGAGTTTCCAGAAGCATGCTATTTAGAAAATGGAGGCCATTCCTGCTCCCAGATAGTTGGACAAAACCAAAAGATGATAGAAAAAAATCAATTCTTTTGAATTGTGGTGCTGGAGAAGAGTGTTGAACATACTGTGACCCAGGAGATTAAACAGGTCTCCACTGGAGAGGGTAAAATAAGGCTGCTCTGCTCGCTGGAGGCAAGGATTTTGAGGCTCTGTCTTACATATTTTGGACACTTGGGCCAGTCTGATTATCTTGGAGAGGAACATAATGCTTAGAAAGGTGGAGGAACAGCACAGGAGAGGAAGACCCAAGGAAAGACGGATTGACTCAGTAACTGGAAAAATGAGATTAAGTCTGACAGATTGGGTCAGGACAAGGTAGATTTCAGAGCTAATGTGCATAGGGTTGCTATGAGTCTCAGGAGATTCAATGGCACGTAACAATAACAACATGTGGCTTGGAGGGATCAGTCCTTAGAGAAAAGCATCATACTTGGGAAGGTATAAGGTCAGTGCAAGAGAGGAAGACACTGAATGAGACAGATAGACATAGTGACTGTACAAATGGAATCATGTGTATAGGAGTTAGTGAAGTCGGCTCAGGATAGAGCAAGGTACAGAGTCATTGATCATAGTGTTGCTATGAGTAGTAGTCAACTCAACTGTACATAACAACAAGAAGAAGATATACTAGTACATATCTATATGCAAATAATACATATTTGTCCTTTCTGTTATGAAATATTTATCTTCTCTCTCTAAACACTGCTCTTATGCACATATGGTTTTCTCTAGTAGAACACACATGGGTGGAGATTAGAAATCTTGCATTGTAGTGTGAACATTTAAAAAGTTTTTATCATTTTAAGCACTTAAGAAAAATATAACTCTGTGAGCAGAGAGAGTGAAGGAATTAGGAAAGATCCAGTGGGATAAGTAGGCTCAATAATGATTACGTTTATAAATTACATGTGTGGGAACGATGAAACAGTATAATAGACGAATGCAGGAAGCACAATATATATAAACAGAATACAATGCACATAAATTTTTTACTCAAATCAATATAAAATAAATTAGTAAAAAACAAGATCTCAATAAATACTAGTTTAAAAAGTGACTAAGAAACAACAGAGTATTTCTGTAAGACACAATAAAAGACCAAAAGAAGTGGAAAAAATGAGCCCTGTTCATGGATAGGAAAACTCAATAATGTGAAAATTACAATCATACCGAAAGCAATCTACATGTTCAACACAATCCCAATCCAGATACTAAATTCATTTTTAAGGAGATTAAAAAGGATATAGTCAAATTTATTTGGAGAGGCATAAAACTCTGAATAAGCAAAACACTCTAAGAAACAAAAGTGAGTGGTTTGACATAGTATTCCCTGACCTCAAAACCTACTATACAACTGTAGTAATCAAAACATCATGGTACTGGTACAATGACAGGCACACAGACCAATGGAACAGATGAGAACTCAAAAATAGACCCAGCTATCTATGTCAATTTATATTTGACAAGGAAATAAAAACTATCAAATGGAGAAATGATAACCACTACAACTTCTTCAACAAATGATGCTGGCAAAACTGGACTTCCATCTGCAGAAAGTTGAAACAGGATCCACATCTCACACTATACACAAAAATCAACTCAAGGTATTATGAGGAGTTTAAGTACAAGAAAATATAATAAGTTTGCTATAAAACATATTATAGAAAATATCATAACCTTGCCATGAAACAAATTATAAACTTATATGAATTTATGAATTGCAATGTAGATAAATTGCAATTAACAGTTTAATGCTAGCTATGAAGTAATGATTAACATGTTGTGATGAATTTATTAATTGCGATGTAGATAAATTGCAATTTATTATTGCTATGAATTAATTAACGAATCAATAAATTGTAATTGGCTTTTATAATATGTCTATGAGTAATTAATTAAAGCTCAAGGCTTGTGACATCAAGGAAGATCAGAGATCTGAGAGTAAAGCACAAAATCCTAAAGTGTAAAAGAGACAAACTGTAATCAAGCTTAGAAGTGCTAGTCCAAGGTATAAAGAAACTGCCAAATACAGCCAGAAATGCACAATCTGAAGAGGATAAACTTGATGAATGGGACCTTCTAAGGATTAAATCCCTGTGTACATAAAAATTTTTTTGCAACAGGCTGAAAAGAAAACGTACTGACTGGAAACAAATATTTGGTAATAATCTCTCAGACAAGAGTCTCATAATGAAAGTTTACAGAATGCCCCTGGGCCTCCACAAGAAAAAGACTGATAACCCAGTTACAGAACGGACAAAAGACGTGGAAAGAATTTTCACAGAGGAGGATATTCAAATAGCAAATACATACATGAAGAAATGCTCCAAATCACTGGCAATATGAGATATGCAAACCAAAACCACAATGAGGTATCATGGTATCATTTCACTCCAATAACAATGGCAGTTAAACAGGGCAGCAAGTAATAAATCTTGGAGAGGATGTGTTGAGATAGGAATTATTATACATTGTTAGTGGCATAGTAAAATGGTACAACCATTCTGGAAGGCAGTTTGATGCTTCCTCAAAAAGCTTTATAAAGGGCTAAATTATGTGAAAATTCCATGGTCTTTGCAATTACATGTTACAAATCAGAAAGCTGGACAATGAGTAGGAATGATAGATGGAGAATTGCTGCCTTTGAGGTGAGGTTTGTCCTGGAGACGTTGAAATCACGCTGATTCATGGAGGCAAAAATTCTGAAGCAGCATGTGACATACTTTGGACATGTTGCAAGGACAGACCAGTTGTTAGAGAGAGGGACATTATGCTTTGAAGGGTGGAGGGACAGTGCAGGAGCGGAAGAACCTCAATAAGGTGGATCAACCTAGTGAATGGGGTAAGGCAGGTGGGTGTTTCAGAGACAGTAAGGTTGGCTCAGGATAGAGCAGATTTCACAGGGTCGCTATGAGTTGCAGATGACTTGTTGTTGTTGTTGTTGTTATGTGCCATCGAGTTGCTTGTGACTCATAGCGACCCTATGTACAACAGCTCTAAAACCTGCTCTATCCAGTGTCAATCGCATTGCCCCTGACACAAACATCCGGATTAACCCAGTCACTAAATCAATCAATCCATCTCATAGAGGGTCTTCCCCTCTTGCACCGTCCCTCCACCCTCCTAAGCATGATGTCCCTCTCCAAGGACCTGTCCCTCCTTACAACATGTTCAAAGTATGTCAGACTAAGCCCCAGAATCCTTGTCTCCATCCAAGGAGTAGCCTGGTTTAACCCTCTCCAGAATGAATCTGTTTGTTTTCTTGGCAGTCCATTGCACATTCAATACTCTTATCCAGCACCACAGCTCAAAGGCATCAATTCTCCTTCTATCCTCCCTAGTCATTGTCCAACTCTCTGATGCATAACAA
>NW_006399861.1:468575-475106 GCF_000299155.1 Elephantulus edwardii | reverse complement strand
CTGGTATTCCCTGCTTTCAGCTAAGATCCATCTAACATCAGCTACAATATCCCTAGTACCACGACCCCTTCTAAACCCAGCCTGGACTCCTGGCAGTTCTCTGCTGATGTGCTGTTCCAGTCGTTTCTGGATAATCTTCAGTAGAATATTATAAGAGGGAAACATTTTTTGAAACTAGGCAATGCTAGACAAATTTTATTTTATGATATTTGAATTATCATAAAGAAAACCGCTAAATATCATTGCAGTGGAATCAATTTGTTGTGTAAACAACATTATATAGGAATTCGACAAGCAGACCTTTGTAATTCCAAAATTTTAGGATTTGGATTGAGAAAGTCATGTGTTTATCACACAATTTTATATACAAATCTAAGATATTGGCCCTTATATAAGCAAATGAATTACTATGTTTTTGTCGTTGTTATTTGCTTTCAAACAAACTCATTGCAACCCTATGCACAACAACTCTGAACTGTGCTCTGTCCTGAGACAACTTTATTGTCTCTGACACTTTTACTCCCATTACCCCAGTCATCGAGTCAATCCATCTTGAGGGTCTTCCTCACTTGGGTGTCTCTCCACCTTCCCAAGCATCACGTTTCTCTCCAAGGACTGATATTTCCTTGCAACATGACCAAAATGTCAGACAGTGCTTCAGAATTTTTGTCTCTAAGGAACACCCTGGTTTCACTCTCTCTAGGACAAACCTGTTTGTTCTAGCAGTCCATGGTGTGTTCAATACTATTCTGCAGCACCGCAGTTCAAAGGCATCAATTCTCCTTCTATCATCCCTAGTCATTGTCCAGTTTTATGATGCATAGCAAGTAATTACAAAGACCATGGCCTGGATCAGGCACACCTTAGTCTCCAGACTGACATTGTTGCTTTCTGTACTCTGGAGAGGTCCCTGACAGTAGACATTCCCAATGCAATTTTTCTTTAGATTTCCAGGATGCTGGGACCGATAATGTTGACTGTGATAATCCAAACGGTTGATAATTTCAGTCTATTTACCATGTATCATGATCCTGCCAATTGGTCCACAGTTGAAAAGCTTTGTTTTCTTCATGTTGAGCTTCAATCCATGTTTAAAGCTGCAGTCTTTGACCTTCTGCCACAAGTGCTTCAGGTCCTTTTAAGTTTCAGCAAGCAAGGTTATGTTATCTGCATAATGCATGTTGTTGATGAGTCTTCCTCCAATCCTGCTGTCACACTCTACCTTACAGAGCCCAGCTTCCTGGATGATCTGTTCCGCATATACATTGAAAAGGTGTGAGGATAAGACACATCCATGGCATATATACCCTTCCAGATTTTGAACCATGCAGTGTTTCCTTGTTCTGTTCTGATGACTGCCTATTGATCAAAGTATAGGTTTCAAATAAGTACAATCAAATGTTCCGTGATTCCCATTCTTCTCAAGGTTAACTAAAACATGTTGTGATCCACATGGTGAATGCCTTTTCTTAGTCAATGAAACACAGATAGGCATTCCTCTGGTACTTTTTGCTTTGTGCCAAGATCCATTTGACTTTGACAGTATTGTCTCTAGTGCCACAACCCCTTCTAAACCCAGCTCATATTTCTGGTAGTACTCTATCAATGTACTGTTCTAGTAATTTCTGGATGATCTTCAGCAGGATTTTGCTAGTGTGTTAAAACAGTGATATTGTTAGATAATTTTCACACTCTGTCTGGGCACCTTTTTTAGAATTGGGAATAAATGTGCATCTCTTCTAATCAGCCAAGTCGTTGTCCTCCAGATATCTTGGTACAATTTGGTGAGCACATCCAGGGCAGCATCTGTTGATTGAAAGATGTCAATTGTAATTCCATCAATTCCTGGGCTTTATTTTTTGTTAAATCCTTTAGAGCAGGCTGAATTTTCAAC
The DNA here is from genome assembly GCF_000299155.1 of Elephantulus edwardii. NCBI lineage: Eukaryota > Metazoa > Chordata > Mammalia > Macroscelidea > Macroscelididae > Elephantulus > Elephantulus edwardii. The sequence continues at coordinate 473,212 of NW_006399861.1, read as the reverse complement.
TTCATCACAAATGCCTATTGATTATATGTTGTTTCTTGAAATTCTTCTGTGTCATCCACTTCTTTTTGGTACAATGACTGTATATTCCTTCCATCTTCTTTTAATGCTTCCTGAATCATTCAATATTCTACCCATAGCATCTGTAAGCATTGCAACCCATGGCTTAAATTTGGTCTTCAATTCCTTCAGCTTAAGAAATGTTGAATGAGTTCAGTCCTTTTGATTTTCTGACTCCAGCTGCACATTTCATTATACTTTTTCTTGTCTTCCCAACCTGCCCTTTGAAATCTTCTGCTCAGCTCCTTAACTTCTTGATTTCTTCCCTTTGCTTTGGCTCTTCAACACTGTAGCACAATATTGTTCCATTTTGGTCTTTTCTTTTTCTCCCTTCTTTGTAATGACTATTTTAATTTGTCATGAACAATATTTTTTATGTCTTCCCACAGCTTGTCGGGTCTTCCTTCATGAGTGTTCAAGGCCTCAAACCTTGATTTTTTTTCATTCAGTGTTGGTTTTTAAATTCAGAGAGTATAGACTCAAGATCAAATTTTTTATTTCTGTGGATATGATTTAATGTTCTTTAGCTTTTATTTGAACTTCCATATGAGTATTTGATGGTCTGTTCCACAATCAGCCCCTGGCCTAGTTTTCACTGCTGATACCCAACTTCTCCAGTGATTCTTTCCACAGATGTTCTCGATCTGATTCCTGTGCATACCATCAGGTGAAATCCAAGTGTGTAGCCTGCATTTATGTTTTTTTTTATTAAATGTATTTGCTATGAATAAATCATTTATTGTACAGAATTCTATCATTCTATACCCAGACTCATTTCTGCCACTAAGTCCATATTTTCCTAATACTAGATTTGTTTTTTGTTTTTTCTGGTTTCCAACTATTTTATTCTAGTCACCCATTATTATTAATGCCTTTATTTTGGTTACATGTTGGATTAATTTCTGACTGCAAGATTTGATAGAAATCATCTATTTCCTCCTCTTTGGCTCTGCTTGTTGGCACATAAATTTGAATGATAGTAGTATTAACAGGACTTCCTTACATGTGTATGGATATTATTCTGTCACTCACAGTATTGTATTTCAAGATGGATCTAGAAACAGACTTTTTAACTATGAAAGTGGCCCTGGTGGTGTTTCTCACTTTTGGCATTTCCAGCATATGATTCAAAATGCCCCATACCTATCCATATCCATCTCATTTAACGAATACCTAATTATCACTGTCAGTTCGCCAGCACCCAACAGCGACAGCCCGATGGGGGCAAACACGACAGATATTCATCACTCCGGGAGAGGATAAGATAGTCAATCCAGCTCAATTTTAATAGAGACTGCAGCTCACTTATACACCAGCATGTAAACAGGAAGATAGGATAGGGTGGGCTTACAGACATGGGGCATGTGGGTTGGTCAGGAGAACTTCAGCCTCGTGCAGACTACTCCCAGCTCAACAGATGCAGCAGACTTCTTGCCAGGTGGTGAGCTTTCTCAAGCCAGTACAGTCAAACACAGGGGAACTTTCTCTACCCTGTATTAAAGGCAATTGGGAGGCTTGCACTTATCCAGATCTTAGGCAGTCTGTCCTGGCCGGAGGCCCTTCCTTCCTCTCCAACATTCCCCAACACCTAATATGTCAATATTTTTTCCATTACATTTCTTTTTTAACAATGTTTTCCTACATTCATGTTCCTCACATGCATGCACCAATCACTTTTTTTTCTTACAGCTGTTCTCTTCCTTTGTGTTTCTAAATTTGAGTTCTCAGCCTCAATTATTATATCTGAGTCTACCCTAAGTGTGTGCTGCTGAACAAAGGGTTTTCAAAGACCTGTTGTATTTTGGCAGTTGATAGTCAAACTATCTTCTTAGTCTGTCTTAATTTGGATGATTAGTTTTAGAACAGTATCTGACAGATAAGCATTTTACTGAGCAGATGGAAGACATTTCCCTTACAGAAATAAACAATACATTCACTGTCCCCTCCACCAAAACACATGGTTTTTTCTCTTCCCTTTCCTTGTTACATCACCATTCCTTACATTCCCACCTACCTGTTCAAACCCTCCCTTTCCCGGCCCCTCATGATATGATAGCTTACTCCACAAGTAACTTCTATGGTGGCTTGCCCCACACACTGCTACTGATCTCTCACACTGTTGTCTATCTCTTAGAAGGATGTAAGTTCAAATATCCTGTGCCAATTCAGGAAAATATTTTGTTTTAGGTAGTACTGAAGGAAGTTCCCTGCTACAGATCTTCTGCTAAAGTTTGTGACTTAGTGCCTCTGTTTACACTGCTATCACATTGTGATAATTTCCAAGGTCGGGATAGATCTCTTCTAGATCTGATATGGTGGTGGTATTTATTTGCCCCAAAGACCTTTGGGCCTGTGGTCCAATACAGGTTTGAGATTGATTTTCCTTTCCTGAAAGATGATGCTAAGGAAGCTGCTGACAGACATCTGGAAGAATATTGTGATAGAGGTGTAAGTGTTCCTTTACACTATATAAGTTCTGTACTTGTATTTAGGTTTATTTACACTTTACTGTTTAAAAATATGAAATGTGTACACTATTTCCATATCTACTATTCTACTCTGAATTTACTCATTGAACATAAGAATTTTAAAGATCTATTATTTTGGAAGTGGATAGTCAATCCTTTTTTTTCCCCCTTGGAAAAAAAAATGAGAATCCCAGAACCTTTGATTCTGCTCATGCAAAACAAAGAAACACCACACGGTTCAAAAATCAGTAAAAGAGTATGTCAGGATTCTGTTCTGTCTCCATAAGTTTTCAATCTGTATGCAGAAAAGATCATTAGAGAGGCTAGAATTTATGCAGAAGAATATGGAAGCAGGGTTGGATGAAGACTAATCAACAACTGGTGTTATGCAGAAAACACAACCTTGCTTGCAGAAATTTAGAAGGATCTAAAGCATTTGCTGCAGAAGGTCAAGAACTTTAGACTTTAATATGGATTGAACCTCAACATCAAGAAGACAAAGAATATCACCACAAGGCAACACCTGATAGATGGAGAAGAGAATGAAGTTGTTAACAATTTCAGCTTGCTCAGCTCCATAGTCAACACTCTTGAAAATCAGGAAATCAAAAGAAGAACTGCATTGGGGATATTTCAAAGTGCTTAAGAACAATGATGTCAGCCTAGAGACTAAGGTGCACCTGATTCAGGCCATCATCTTTGCAATACCTGCTGTTCATCAGATAGCTAGACAATGAGCCAAGTTCATAGAAGGATCAATGCCTTTGAGTTATGACACTGAACATGAACTGCAAAGAGGACAGTCTGGCCTGTCTTGGAGAGGGTAAAACCAAGATGATGCTTGGAGTCAAGGATTTGAAGCTCTGTTTTACATATTTTGAGCAAATGGCCAGAAGAGGCCTATCCTTCAAGAAGGACATCACATTTGGAAGGGTGAAGAGATAGTGCAGGAGAGGAAGAAGATGGATGAGATGGGTTGAGTTAGTAACTGGGGTAAATAGGGGTAGATGCACGGAGATAATCTGGCTGAGGATAGAGCGGGCTTCATAGCTATTGTGCATAGAGTCATTATGAATTTCAAGTGACTCGATGACACATAACAGCAACATACACTTATGATAAAAGGTATTTCTTTCAGCTAAAACTTCACCAACTTATCACAGCAATCAGTTTTACAGAAAATGTTTACTTGATGATTAATTTTGTTTTCTACTAAACTTATATATTTTTAAATTTAATAATATGTATAAGGTCATCAGAAACAGTCCTTGGCTATACATGAATTTATATGTATAATTCAATTTATAACTACTTTATACATGGAAGTTCTTTCACTTCACATAGTAAACCCAGAGAGAGGCAGATATAGTTTAGAAAGGATAATGTAAGCATGCCATTGCAGTAGTATTTTTTTACCATAATACCTGAAAACAGTATCTCAGAGATGCCAATGGATATGTTGTTGTTGTTGTTGTCATCATTTTTAGGTGCCTTTGAGTGACTTGCAACTCAAAGTGACCCTATGTACAATAGCCCTGAAACCTGTTCTATTTTGTTTCTGACATAGTTATCCTCATTACTCCAGTAACTGAATCAATCCCTTTCATTGATTGTCTTCCTTCTTTGATACTAATACCTGGTATTTGGACCTAGAGATTCCTAAACTCAACAGATACTGTCCACAACATAAGAAACTGGCATTAGCATGAAGTAATTGGAATCATGGAAGCCTAAAAAAGCTCGAGACTTAAGCCATCATATTAAGGGCTGGAAGGGGTGAGAGGTGTTGAATGATCTAGGTGGGAGTGAAAGGGGATACTGGTGGAGTAGGGATAGCAGTGGGTCAAAACACTTGCACCAAGATTGGGGAGCAAAACTGAAACTATTGGTTACTTTTGTAATTGGAGACATCTCAGGAACAGGTTTGAGGCCTTGAACAGTAATGAGCGAAGACCTAATGAGTTGTGGGAGGAAGTCAAATGTATCATCCAGGAAGAGTGCAAATGGTCATTAAAAAGACAGAAGAGGAAGAAAAGACCAAAATGGATGTCAGAAGAAACTCTGAAGATTGCACTGGAGCGTAGAGAAGCCAAAGCACAAGGAAGAATTCAA
>NW_006399861.1:459136-467365 GCF_000299155.1 Elephantulus edwardii | reverse complement strand
AAAAAAAAAAAAACTTATTGCAATGGGAAAGTCTGCTATTAGGGAGCTTCCAGGGTACTGAAGAGCATGTTGTCACTCTGGAGACTAAGGTGTATCTGATACAGGCTATGGTCTTTGCAATCACTTGTTATGCATCAGAGAGTTGGAAAATGACTAGGGAGGATAGAAGGAGAATTGGTGCCTTTGAGCTGTGCTGCTGGAGAAGAGTATTGAATGTACTATGGCCTTCCAAGAAAACAAACAGATTCATCCTGGAGAGGGTTAAACCAGGCTACTCCTTGGAGGCAAGGATTCTGGGGCTTTGTCTCACATAATTTTGACATGTTGGAAGGAGAGACAATTCCTTGGAGAGGGACATCATGCTTGAGAGGGTGGAGGGACAGTGCAAGAGGGGAAGATCCTCTATGAGGTGGATTGATTCAGTGACTGAGGTAATCGGGATGGGTGTGTCAGAGGCAGTGCGATTGGCACAGGATGTAGCAGGATTAGGGCTGTTGTACATAGGGTCGCTATGAGTCTCAAGCGACTCGGCACATAGCAACAACAATTTAATTACATCTGGATAGACCAGTTGGGAGCTCTGGTGGGTTATTGAAAGGAATAAAAAGGCATGTTGTTCAAATGCACCAATTGCTGTACAGGAGAATTATGGACAGTCTCCTCGTGCAGGTTACTACCTCTGAAAATGTGATGTCAGTTTAGCTGTGGATCACTTCTGACTCAACAGTGTACAACATTAGCAGCAGAATGGGTGGTTCTTACCCTGTAGTGTGCATCAGAATTCTTTGGAGGACTTCTTAAAACACATTCTACTGGGTTCCTTGCTCAACATTTCTGATTTAGCAAGTCAAGGTGGGTTAAAAAAAATTCCTGTTTGTGGTAAATTCTCAGGTAATGTTGGTGGTTACTAACTTTGAGATGACAATAAGAGCCACTGGACTAGAAAAATTACATTTACCACTAGCCCTGGTAGCTAGTTAAATGTTGGGTTACTAATCAAAATGTTGCCAGCTCTACTGAAGTTGTGGAATAAATAGACAGTATACATGTATTAGTCATTCCATGAGAGAAAGGTGAAGCAATATGCTTCTAGGAAGATTACAGCCTTACAAATTTGGTGGGGCAATTCTACTTTGTTCCACAGGGTTGCTACGAGTCAGGATCAACTTAATAGCAATGATTAATTCACTTTGGTTATGTCAGAATCAGCTAGAAGATTTAAAACTTTTTTGTAAATGGGATATTTTCATTAATAATATTATATCTCAATTTTTCTCCTCAGTATAATGGAGCTCTGGTCGATTAGTTGGTAAGGACATATGCTGCTGACTACAGGCAAGTGGTTTGGATCCACCAACTGCTCCACATAAGAAAGATATGCAATCTCTTCCTGTAGAATATACAACCTCTGAAAACCCACTGCAGGGTCAGCTATGAGTTGGTTCTGATTAGGAAATGAGTAAGTAAGTAATAGTTGAAGCAATAAAATTCATTTTTAAGGATTATATGTAATAAAATGAAGGGGACAAAACTCTTTAAAACAATATTCCTTACAGATGTAATAATAATAGTCTTTAATCCTCTGTTTCTATCAAAAGTATACTTGATAAATACTCAGGAGAAAGTGGCTAAAGGAAGTCATATGCATCCTTCCCACTGGAGAGTGGTTCTCTGCCTTGCCGGTATATTAAAATCACTTGGAGAATTTTTTAAATAGTCTGTCTTGACTCTAGACTGGACCTGTTAAGTCAAAATCACTAATGACATTTCTGTCCTCAAATTTATAGTCCCTCATTGTGATTTGCATATTTAATATCAGATGATCCTAGGGTAAATGATATTTTATCGTAAAAAGTGAAGATTTGACTTGTCTTTATCTCTGCATTTCAGTTTTACAAGGACCGAGCACTGAAGCTGTTGTGAGGAAAAATTTGGGTTTGTTCAAGTGCCTGAAAAAAATGTTAGTTTTCACCACACAATAATTCACCACCGAGTATATTAATTTTAACACTGAGAAATGACTTAAACCTGAAATAAAAGATGGGAGAGTGGATATTATAATTTGACCATCTGGCCATAGAATTGCTCCAGTGGGATATCTGAACTTGAATAATATTGTATTCTAATGAGCAGGCCAAGGAGTAGTGGATCCCTAATAGCTATGAGCAAAACCTAAATTTTTCTCTGGGGGTAGCTTCTGCATTGGAAGAATATGCTCTTAGTCAGAATTTTCTCTTTTCCAACTTTTTTTTTTTGGTGACAAGAAAAACATTAGCAAATGTGAAATTTATGACATCTCTACTCTTTGTAAACAAATAAAAGTTTTATTTATTGTCCACTCAGGATATTATTCCAATTCCTACACCTACCCCAATGTGAATGTTATTTTAACCAAGCACTCCTGCATTTTAATTTTAGAAATTAGAATAAGTCTGAAGGGCAAAATCAAGGTAAATTACAAGGATATCTGGAAGTTCCCTTCCTGGGTGGTAAAATGGTTAAGTCCTGGATTAATTATAGAAATGCTGGTGGTTCAAGCTCAATCAGAGCTGTCTCAGAAAGAAGCTCTAACACCCTGCTTCAGAAAGATCAAAGCCTTGAAATAATTTGTACTCTGCACCCTTGGAGTCCCCTATGAGTCAGAATTAGAATTACTCAAGGAGTCAGGGCAACAGATAAATGCAACAAGGTGAATAGATTCTGACTTATGGTAACCCTTCATTGGATTTCCAAAGCCATAAGTCTTTACAGGAGGAATTGGCTCCCATCTTTCTCTCACAGAAAGGTTAGTGGATTAACTAGAATTTACATTGGAAAAGGAGAAATTGCCCCTGGGTAGAGAAATCACATTCAAAGACACAATGAAAGAAATAACAACAGCCAATGGCAAAATGCTTGTGCAATAATTCCAATTATGTTTCCACCCTACAGGGTTCATTATATTTAAAGCTAATGTAGATCAGACATTTTGTTCTCTGCCATTTGATAGAGCAGTACGGTTTTAGCATAAGCACTGAGAGAAGCTTGAAAGTCATAATCTGAAATTGACTGTGCTGTTTGCCTTTGCTATGAAAAGACCATGGCATGGCAAAACTCTAAAATGATGAGATCTATAACAGAGTTAAGTGTGTTTATATGGCCAAGTATGTTTTATGTAAACATGGCCAGTCAAGATCAGGATAGTTCCACTAATAACCAGTGGACTCCAGCATGTGAACAGCCTGTGCAATATGAGGTTAGGATAGTATACGTGTCCATCTTGCTGTTGTTATGTGACATTGACTCATCTGTGAACCAAAGCAACCCTACACATAATAGCTCTGAATTCTGCTCTATACTGAGCCCATCTCACTGTCTCTGACACATCTACCCTCTTTATACCAGTTACTGTGTCCATACATCTCATCCTGGGTCTTCCTCTCCTTTACACCTCTCCACTCTTCCAAGCACGATGTCCTTCTCTAGGGACTGTTCCCTTTTGGCCACATGCCCAAAGTATGTGAGATGAAGTTTAAAAAACCCTTGCCTCCTAGGAGCAGCCTGGTTTCACACTCTTCAGGTTAAATCTGTTTGTTCTCTTGGTAGTTCGTGGTATGTTCAGTACTCTTTTCCAGCACCACAATTCAAATACACCAATTCTTCTGTCATTTTGGTTATTTTCTAGCTCTTTGATACTTATATTAGTCCACCCCAAATAAAACTAAATTTTCTATTTGGGAGCTTAAAAAAATTTACTGTATGATACTGAGGTCTTAGTATGTTGTTTTATAACATCATAATAACAATTTATTACTGATACAGCATTTAAACATCTTTGTTTAGAAGGTTTACAGGCAAATGCAGTAAGTTGGGGGAAAGCGAGTTTTCCTTTTAGAGAGTAGACAGACAACAGAAAGTAGTTTTCACATTCTGGTTTGTATTTGAAGAGAATGAACTTTAGCATTATTTAGAAGACTTCTGGTGAATTTTAAATTTCTTTCCAGTCAATAGTAACTAAAATTTCACTGCTAAATTAGTTTAAATGTGAATTTAGTTGATTCTAACTTACGCTGAGTGTAATATCAAGGCAAATGTTATCAATATCCTGCCCCTGCTTAAGCAGATGACACAACAAACTGCATCATGCAGTTGAGGCAACCTTGTTTGACGAAGTGAGGGAAACTTTAAGCACTAGCTGCAGAAAATCAAGGACTACAGCCTTCAATATGGATAGCTTAACTTCAAGAAAACATGAATTATCACCACAGTCAGGGAAGGGAAGCTTCTGGGGTCTTTTTCATTGTGTGTGACTGTTCTTTTTGCCCTTCAAATGTGGGTGGGTGGCCCTGACCCTTAGCGTAAAGGTAAGTAAGCGTGTGGTGGAGCCTGTGGAGCCTGTTCCAGGTACTAACTTAAAATCCTGTAGGGACCTCGGGCCTGTAGCCCTTGGGCTTGCCTTTAATTGTTTTGGTGAAGCATTCTTCTAGGCTGCATAACCCTGGTATGTCCACTTGCTGTAAAGAGGTAAAAAGTGGTTGCTGTGAGGCCAAACACTTTGAAACTGATGAGTCAAATGTGATAATGGTTACCTGTGATGGACAGTGTTTGGTGGAGCTCCCCAATTAAAACAAGCTTGGAAGCAGGAGTGGCATCCACTTCCTTAATAGCTTGCCTCTGGAAACGCTATGAACCTAGAGAAAGGACGAAAGTTACACATGTGTCCAGGACTTTCATCTATAGGTTTACCTATGACTCGACGGCACTTAACAACAACAACAACAACAGGCAAATTCATGGTGGTGAAAGGATTGAGTTGCAATGATTTAATCTTATTTGGATGTATAATAAATACTCTGAGTACCAGAAGTTATAAAATCAAAAGATGAGTTGCTTGCAAAACATACTGCCAAGACCCCTTCATAGTACTAAAGAACAATGATGTCAGTCTAAAGACTAAGGTGTGCCTGATATTAGCCTTAGACTTACTAATTGTTTGAGATGCATCTGAAAGCTGAACAATTACTAAATATGACAGAAGAAGAATCACCTTTGAGTTGTGGAGTTATAGAAGAGTATCAAATACTGGGTTTAGAAGGAGTCGTGGTATTAGGGATAGTGTTGCTGATGTTAGATGGATCTTGGCTGAAAGCAGAGAATACCAGAAGAATGTCTATGTGTTTCATTGATTATGCAAAGGCATTTGACTGTGTGGCTCATAGCAAACTGTGGCTGACTCTGAGAAGAATGGGAATCCCAGAACATTTAATTGTGCTAATGTGAGTAGTAGTCAGTAGAGGCAGTAGTCAGAACAGAGCAGGGTAACACTGCATGGTTCAAAATTGGGAAGGGTGTACACCAGGGATGCATCCTGTCTCCATACCTTTTCAACATGTATACAGAGCAGAATATCTGAGAAGCTGGGCTCTATGAGGAGAATTGTGGCATCAGGATTGGTGGAAGGTCTATTAGCAATCTCCGTTATGCAGATGACACAACCCTGCTTGCTGAAACTGAGGAGGACCTCATGCACTTGCTGCGAAGGGTCAAGGACTGCAGCCTTCAGTATGGACTGAGGCTCAATGTCAAGAAGACAAAGATTCTCACCACTGGACCAATTGGCAGCATCAGGATGGATGACGAAGATTGAGATTGTTCACAGCTTCAGTTTGCTCGGCTCCACAGTCAACACTCTTGGCACCAGCAGTCAGGAAATCAAAAAGCATATCGCAATGGGAAAGTCTACTGTTAGGGACCTCTCTAAAGTACTCAGGAGCAACAGTGTCTCTCTGGAGACTAAGGTGCACCTGATACAGTCCATGGTATTTACAATCACTTGTTATGCATCAGAGAGTTGGACAATGACTAGGGAGGACAGAAGGAAAGTGGATGCTTTTGAGCTGTGGTGCTGGAGAAGGGTACTGAATGTATCATGGACTGCCAGGAAAACAAACGGATTTGTCTTGGAGAGGATTAAACCAAACTACTCCTTGGAGGCAAGGATTCTGGGGCTTCGTCTGACATACTTTGGACATGTTGCCAGGAGGGACGGGTCCTTGGAGAGGGACATCATGCTTGGGAGGGTTGAGGGACAGCGCAGGAGGGGAAGACCCTCTATGAGATGGATTGATTGGGTGACTGGGGTAATCGGGATGGGTGTGTCAGAGGCGGTGTGGTTGGCGCAGGATAGAGCGGGGTTTAGGGCTGTTGTGCATAGGGTCGCTATGAGTCGGAAATGACTCGACAGCACATAACAACAACAACAACAACATCAAATACTCTATGGACTGCCAAGAGAACAAAGATGTCTGTCCTACTGAGAGTGAAACCAGTGTGCTCCTTGGAGGCAAAGGACATCATGCTTGGAAGGGTTGAGGGTCATTGCAGGAGGTTCAAGCCATCTAGATGAGATGGACTGATAAGGTAACTGTGGCAATGAGCTTAGGTGTGTTGGAGTCAGTGAGACTGGCTTGGGATAGGGCAGGGTTCAGAACAATTATACATAGAATTGCCATAAATAATAATTGAGTTGACAATACATAACTGCAACAAACAATATGGATAATTCTAGATAAGAAGTGTAATATAAAATTAGGCTTTTGAAAAATCTATCTGTGCTTATTGGGTTGAATTAATAAAATTTGAATGCATATTCTAAACTTAACAAATGAGAATAAACTTCCATATTTCCAGGTTTTATGCTAAATATTTCTGTAAAGCAGTTGAGATAGGATTGTCATCAGCAAAACTTAACATGTAAAATTTTTTACTAAAGTTTTCCATCAAATAATGCAAAATCTTGTTGATTTTGGAATGAAAATACTGTTCTAGGAAAAAAATAATAGAGGAAAAGTAATGGTTACTATTTTCATATGTTGAGTCGACAGCTTTTAAACAAAATACACTTTGCTGTAAAAGCTGTGAAGAAAATACCCTAGATCAATATTGATAAATGAGAACAGTAAATTGATGTAATAGCTCATGATGGAAACTTAATAACTATTAAAAACAGAATACAAGATGATTACATAAATATGTTATATCCATTTTATACAATATCATTTAAGACTTCAAATCATGATTTAAAGTAAATAAAGTAGTTAAGGAAAATAACACAGAAGAATAAAGACAGCTATTAAAATTACATATAATTTGCATGGTGTATGAAGATATAAATGTCAAAAATCTTTTTGTAACATCAATTTAAAATTAAATCAATTTAATTCTAAGTCTCACTTCATCTAAGAATAAAAATTGTCATAGCATTTGTTTAATAATGGCTTCTTCCTAATTTCTTGTGTCATACTCAACCATTAGGTATAGAACATTAAGAAAAATAAAGAGGAAGGAATTCAGTTAACTCATACTATTTAGCTTTTGTTTTATCTTAATTTACTATTTGTTGTAGTATTTATGTATTTTTGCTATACTATGACACTATCCACAGCTATGAAAGCGCTAGTATATGGCTTGAAATGGCAGCTGTCACTCATCTGACCAAAGGTCAGTTTTTGCAACCCTCATCATTGCTTGGAAGGCCATACTGTGAGTAATCAATGATACTGACATTTCCAGAATAATCTTAAGGACTTTAAGAGTCATGTGCTGGATACTATGGCTTCACAATTCAGAGAGGAATACTTCTCTCTGTTGTTAATGTGAATTTCATCCTTGGAATGACACACTGAACAAGAGCCCATGCCATCAAACAAGTATTTCACGCTCTGGACAGTTTGTTTTGTACCAATTTACATTATCTGTTAAGTATAACCCAGGTTTTATGAATTATTTGCTATAATTTGATAAATTGTATTTTAGCAGGTTAGTGCTTTAAATTTTCCCTTATCAATAAATGATAATTGCCTTTTCATTTTATATCATTTCAGTATATGAAAACTTTCAAAGAAATGTTCCATTTTCAGATAGTGGGGAAAGCATGTATTCCCATGCAACAGTCTTTCTAATAAATTAGAACATGCAATCCCTCCCTAAGCCTTGAAGAGGTTATCTTTTAGCAATGATTCAATCCCATTACCCCTTAAAAAAGAAAAGGATCCAACATCCTCTTCTTCCAGAAAATTGATGTAATCCTTTGGTAGACAAAGGAAATCAGAATGAAGCCAGGGTTTGGAAATAAGTAAAGGATTATCTTTAGTTATCAGGTTGTTGTTGTTGTTATGTGCCGTCAAGTCTTTTGCGACTCATAACGACCCATGCATAACAGCCCTAAACCCTGCTCTATCCTGCACCAAC
>NW_006399861.1:456945-457690 GCF_000299155.1 Elephantulus edwardii | reverse complement strand
CTGTCTTGAAAGAAATGCAACCATAATACTCTTTGATCATTTAATATTCTACCCAAAGCATCCTTGATTACAGCAACTTTAGGTTTGAATTTGTTCTTCAGTTCCTTGAGCTTAAGAAATGCTGAGCGAGTTCGGCCCTTTTGATTTTCTGACTCTAGCTCCTCGCACTCTTCATTGTAGTATTTTGCTCTGTCATTCCGAGCAGCCTTTTGGAATCTTTTGTTCAGCTCTTAGTATCTTGAATTCTTCCTTGTGCTTTGGCTTCTCTACAGTCCAGTGCAATCTTCAGAGTCTCTTCTGACAGCCAATTAAAATTAAGTCGACAATGCTATATCATTTTACACTCACTGTAATGAAGAGATAGTTTTGTTCTTTCTTGCATTGTTCAAAACCAAGAAAAGGCTGTATCCAGGAGGTATCTTTCCTCTATACATTTTCAGAATATTTGCTGAATAGATCAGACGAGAAAGGGAACTTTATGAAGAGTAATGTGCCATCAGAATTGGAGGAAGACTCAGTAACAACATAAGTTCTGCAGATAACTCAACCTCGTTTGCCAAAAGTGAAAAGGATTTGAAACACTTGCTCCAGAAGATATGGATTACGTGTCAGCACCAAGAAAACAAATATCATCACCACCATGCCAATAGGTAGCTTCATAATAGATGGAGAAGGGATTGAACACAACAATATCTGTATGTATATGTGTATGTATATGTATACTTATATATACACACATAAGTAC